>NW_009260059.1:215609-225087 GCF_000687185.1 Egretta garzetta
CGATTACGCTGAAGTAATCATCACAGGCTCCAAGCAAGCAGGCAGCATTGCTCAAAAAATTATTCTAAATCTGTCCAGCAGAGGGCAACGACACACACACATACAGAGCGAAAAGTTGACTTTGAAACACACGCTTATAAAAATAAAATTAAAATAAAATTAATGCTTTAGAACTATAAGGATATTTTAAAATTTTTTTTATAGAGAGTATTTATCTTTAGGGGTATATGTCCCCCACTTCAGTGCCTCAAATACTTCAAAATTATACATTAAAAAGCTTTCTGACGTTTTTGCAAAACTGACCACTATCTATACAGCAACAGGACAGCCTTCCATAAAAGAAGAACGTATCTTTATTTTTACATTTGACTGCAGGATGAATGCTAGAAGTGTTTTTGTCCCTTTGGCAACAAATATTTTAGTTGCTAAAAAACCTTCACTTTGTGTTTAAAATTGGTCCAGAAGGATACTGCTAAAACACTTTCTTCCTGCCACACACCCATCTACTGCAAAGAATGCTCACAGCCATTAAATAAGATACCACGTTTGCATGGAAAGCTGCTGCCGCAGCCCAACTGCTTCTTTTGCAGTTCTCAGAGAAGATCTGTGCTTTTTTTTTTTCTTGACTACCCTTAGAAACAATCCAAAACTTCTTCAGGGGTCTGCAGCATGTTCCCCTGACTTGCAGGCACAAGATGGTCAGGGGCTGAAGCCCTGAGCCACTCCTGCCAGCTCCTCACAGACCATAACAGCGAGGTAGGACTGCGAGCAGCGCCCGGCACCCCTATTTCTTCAAGGATAGGAAGAGCCCCACTGGAGAAAATAAGACACGGTAGAAAAAGCGATGGACAAAAGATAAGCACTCTTCGCGGAAGCCACCACGACAACTGGCTGTTTACATCTGGTTGTGACTTGTTTCAAATGCTGCCACCTCGGGTTATCGAGGCTCCTAAAACTTTCCACTGCAGAGCTTGGTACAAGCTCCGATCACGTTCCCAGGCTTCCTACCTCCCAACTGCAGAAGTGGGGAAAGAACAGCTGTGAAATATACCCCGCTAGCAGGCATGAAAATGAGAAGCTGCTCACAAGTAATGGCACATTTTCTGAGTTTTCCCTTTTTTTTTTTTTGTTCTGTTTTAGTTTTTTAATATGGCAATGAATGGTTCATGTCAACACATGTCAACATCTGAACACTATTTTCCAGGGTATCCAACTCACTTGGCTGAACATGGTAGTTGCTAGGACAGCTGGTCAGGACTCTGAATTTGGTACAAAACACTCTGCAATATGCTCCCCCCCTTGGAGGGAGGAACAAGCCTCCCAAAGCCCAGTGCACCGGCTGCCGCCAAAGTTCGCAGGCAGCTGGCAAGAAGCCTCGAACTCCCAATATCAAGATGTTGATCTCACGACCTACTGGTTTCCTAGCAGCTGCCACAGCTGGAAGTGCAAGGGAGTCCCCCAGCCTGGAGAAGCATCCGTGAAGCAGCTGCCCAGCCCGCGGAGTGTGGAGGCCCTGGAGGCTGCAGCGCAGACAGCAAGCCAGCAAGAAACGCAGGTTTCAGTGAAAGCTCAAAGCTGAAACACTTCTCGGACAGCCTTACACTTCATATTGTTTGGATCTCACTGTGCAAAAAAATGCATTTTAGAAGATCCACAACCTGCTTTAATTCACACCTCATAGAGTGACTGTTGCAGGTTGTACGACAAGCCCTCACTGCCCTGGTTACAGTCACCTCACATTTTTTACATTTTCTTCATCATGAAGACACCTCAGAGGTGTTTTGTTTTTTAATCAAAACAGATGCTCGAAGAACTTGGTCGTAGTTTCAGAGAAGCACAGATGTCACTGCCTACAGGTACCACCTGGTTTAAAGCCTTGGGTATTGCCTGTGTACAAAGCACGAGTGAAATTTATCGATTGACAGACAGAAGAATTATCCTACTGTTAAAAAACAATTCAGGTTAAAAAAATTAATTTTTATAATTCTTTAAAAGAATATTACTTTTAAATAAATTCAAACTCACTGAAGAATTTACTTTATATGTTCTCAGAAAAAAACCAAGACAACATACTGATACTGTTCTTTCATATGTTAGATGTTGGCCAAATCAATCTATTTCAAGGGGAAAATAGGTTGTTGGTTTGGGGTTTTTTTTACTATTGTGCTTTATATATAATTATGGCTCTGTTGCAATAAAGGGTATTGAAATCTTTCCATGAAACAGATCTTAACATGTTTTAGCTATCAGAATGCTAGTTAAGTGCAATCAATAATCTACCTCTTGAAGGAGGGAAACACCCCATTTTAATGAAATTATGCAGCCTTCACTATTGTAGGCTTACCTTATCAGGAAAGCAAAGTAACTGTCTAGAAAGGATGTATCTAGAAACGGCACATGCTCATCATCCATCTTCGATCAATTCGCATCTCTCAACATAGGGTTTCTGTATGCTTAGGCTTCTATAAGTTTGGCTCAAGGAAATCCCTCCAAATCAGGCAAAGCAAGCATTTTAGCATTTCACACCTGTACTACAAAAGCACCTGCACCTTTTGCTCATGGGTCTGAATCTTTTTTTGTTAGATGCTATGCAAACACCAAACAACAGATGAAGCTCCTACCTCAAACAGCTTTTGGCAAACTGTTAAGACAAAAAAAAAGCAAATAAAGTATGTCCTCTGATACAAAGGACCTTGTCAGATGGCACCAATTAACACAAGCCCTGACAGCTAGGCTACGTTCACCAGGTATGGAATTAAGGTACAGCATGCCACGAAGCACAGTCAGCATGCAGAAACTATGCAGGAGGAATTTCAAAACATACAGGTTACTACTAATATAAGATGGCCAGGACAAAGCTCAAGCATGCCTATGTGGAAGCCTGACTTGTACAGCACAGGAGATTCTGCATCAGGAAGGCAGAGTTACACAACGCCTTGCAAGGCAGTTCCAGTACTTTTAGTTAATACAGATGGAAAAAGTCAAAGCCACCAGCTAGAAAAGCTATTTTGTGTTAGATGAATGAGAATTTTTTTGAATGTGGTAAAATCATTCTCCTACACTGCCAGGAGAGAACAGTCTTCATGAGATACCTGTATTCTGTCCTCAGGTCCAGCAAAAATCCTTTTTCCCTGCCCAAAACCCCAGTGAACCATCTGCTCTGCAAGCAAAGATATTTCCTGCTATAATGAACATAACCCAAAATAAATTTTCCATACATTCCAGTGAAGCCATTTATTTTCCCAATGGGCAGCAACGTGCTAGCATAATTGCCCTCAGAAAGTTAACTTCAGCCAAACCTCACCTACAGGGTGATTTTCCACCTCTTGGAGGCAAGCACGCAGCCCAGGTGAGTCCTGATCCCCATCTCAGGTGAGACCTAGGCATGCATCACCCCCACACTGGTTCCCCAAGGAAATTGACTTGGGAATACAGGCATGGAAGGAGCCACAGCAGGACACCTCCTCAGTCTGGGCAACCAGGAGGCTCATAACATACCTGACCCATAGCCTAGATGTGACCATGTTGACACCGTTTTGAAGATGATGAAAATACAGCTTTGCAGGGCATAAGCAATACAGGTACCACTAAGGCAGGTAGTCTTTATACATGCTAGCAAGTGAGGAGGCATACAGGTACAATTTTGCAGAATGGGGATTTTTCAGCCAGCTTGCCTTACAGCCTCAGGAAGCTGAGTCATGTCATATGAACTGCACAGCTTTGGGGAAGGAAGAGATCCTCCAATTTCTAACCAGTTTGAAAGGAAGCAATCACATCCAGTATTAACCAGCTGAGACTGAAGAGAACCTAAGCAAAGAAACTGTCTTCCCCTTCTGAAGTTTGTCTCCTGGGTAATGAGCATCCTTTTAATGCTATTATGGCTTAGCAAGGCCTGCCAAGAGCCCGAGGCAGTGGTGGTGCAAAACATTCTTTCTGGGGCTGATTTTGCCCTTTCAGACAGGTTCACAGATTCACTGAGCAAGGTAAAAGATCCAGGTTGCTTTAAAAAAAAAAAAAAAAAAAAAAAAGTCAGCCCTTTTCCCCCCCCCTGCCACTCGTTCTATCCTAATTTTGAGTATGAGATGCTGGATGGTGTTGCAATGAAGATCCACAGACATCGAGGTCCCCTATTTTGAACAAGACTGAACATGGAAATAAGTTCATCTGGACCTTCATTTTAAAGCATGATACTTGTCTAATTTCACATTTGAGTATTTAAAGCTTAGTTCTGGAAATAACCTGCTAGCCTTAGCCATTAATGTCTAAAGAACCTATTCAACTGCTGCTCATTTTATACCCCACTAAAGCTGAATCAACAAGATTGCAGAGAGATGTCCAAGATGAGAGTAACTGCAGAGCCGAATTTAGCCCAGTGGTATTTTTGTTTAAAGGAAAAGAGCCGAATGGAGAAACACTGTACTCATCAGTGGTTTTGGACTGTGTGAAGGACAAACTCATTAGGCTGAAAAGCAGTATTTCTATCTATATCTGGTAGATGTACAGATAGCATCTTAACCAGTTTGTCTGGAGGTTCCTTTAGTAACTACTGCTTTCTAAAGAGACTTTTTTTAAAGGCCTTATTGTTGTAGAGAAAAAAAGAAATATAGCAATGGAAATACATGGAAATATATTAAATGTGACATGCTTAAGTGTCATATTTTGTCCAATCCAAACCTCTCATTTCAACTTATGCCCATTGTCTCTTGCCCTTCTACCATGCACTACTGTGAAGAGCCAGGCTCCACCTTCTCAGTAACCTCCTCTAGAAATTGGGGGGCTGCCATCAGGTCCACCTGAAGTCACCTCTTCTTGGAGCTGAACAAGCCCACATCCCTCAGCCTCTCCTCACCAGCCAAGTGCTCCGGCCCCAGCCATCTTGGTAGCCCTCCTCTAAACTCACTACAATTTAGCAATTTCTTTCTTGTATTTGGGGATCCAAAACTGGACACAGTACTCCAGGGGCAGCCTAACAAATGCAGAGTAGAGGGGGATAATCACATCCCTCTACCTGCGTGCCATACTTCTGTTAATATAGCGCAGGATGCTGTTGGCCGCCTTTGCTGCCAGTGCACACTGCTGACTCATACTCAGTTTGTTGTCTACCAGGACCATCAAGTTCTTTTCTGCAGAGCTGTTCCCCAGCCTGTACTGTTCCAAGGCACGGTTTCTTCCCAGGTGCAGGACTTGGTATCTGTCCTTGCTGAATTTCATAAAGCTCCTGCTGGCCCATCCCTCCAGCCTGCCTTGGTAGGTCCCTCGATGGTAGCTCTGCCCATAAGCATATTGACTGGTCCCCCAGTTCAGTGTCACCTGCAAACTAAGAGCTAGTCCCCCATCACCTCCTCCAGGTCACCGTCAAAGACATTCATTGACAGGTCCCAGGATGGATCCCTGTGGTACTTAGTTCAAGCAGACATGTTATTGAGAACATATCCATCTGGTACATCCAAACTCTGAGCATTTAATAAGCAGGCAGGATTCCAAGGCTTAAGATTACAAGCATAGCAGCATATCCAAATTTAACATTTAATCTAGTCACAGAAATCAGCTTTTAGTGTGGTATTTACATGACCTAACTTTAGCAGTAAGTCTAGTCACCATAGGCTTCCTTTACAGTCAGCAGAGAGGGGAAAAAAAAATCAGGACAAGCTGAGGATGAACAGGTTAGATTGGTTAGCAGCTCTGGAATTGACAAAGTGGAGAAAGTACAGCAGTGGAGCACTGAATGACTAAGACTGTCCCTTAACCAGCTGGAGGTACTAGGACATACACAAGGAGAGGCTAAAGGAACTGGATTAGGTTAGCTTGAAAAAGAGAAGTCTAAGAGCCAGTTGCTGAATTCAGCTAGCTAAAGGCAAGTGTAGAGAAGGCAGCTTGAGAGTCTTAAAGGTGCACAGCAAGAGGACAAGAGACAATGGTCACAAACTGTGGTGCAGGAAATTCTGATCAGACATAAGGAAAAAATTAATCAAGGTACAAGTGGTTCAGTGTTGAAAAAGGTGCCCCGAGAGGCTGAAAACTCTCCATCCTTAGACATTTTGAGAACTCAACTGGAAAGGCCCTGAACAATCTGATCTGACTTGGAAGCGAGCCCAGATTTGAGCAAGGGGTTGGACCAGTGACTTTGAGAGGGCCCTGCTAGTCTAAATTTTTCTATGAGAAAGGCCCCTTCACTGGGTGATTCATCTTGTCTTAAAATAGGTGTCTAAAATAGATTAGATGAATCACCATCTGGTGGTGCCTGTGTCTCACTGAATATATTCTCCACTGAATACAAAGGCAACCTAAGCTGACCGGCTATGATTAGATGCCTTAAAGCGAGACATCTGTAAATTGGAAGAGATGAGGATCACCACTAGTGACTTGTGCCCCAAACCAATAAAGTTCTTACCTTGTTTATATATTAACATTTTAGGACATGGACCACTTTCTTAATAGCCAATCTCTTAATTGTGGGAGAAGGTGGACAAGAGCCTCATATAACACCTACAAATTAAAAATGAGAATAACTTGGAATTTGATCTACGCAGTTACCTTCAGTAGTTTGTTGCCATATGAGCACTTCCCTTCATAATGCAATGGCTACAGTTTTATGATCGGGCATACAGAATATAACATGTAGTGACTTTGTCTTTAAAGACAGCTGGCTGATTAGAAGCTGATAGGACATTTTTCCCTAGCATGAAGATACTTCTATTTTGACAGCCTTATACATTAAGGCCATAGTGGATAGAGGAGGAATGGGTTGAAATGTTCAGGTAATCTAGAATTTATTTATTTATTTTTATGGACTGTAAGTGCTTTAAGAAACAGTTTAAGAGCTGTCTGAAATTTTCATTGACAAAAAAAACAACATATTTGACATGAATGGGCAGAAACAGCTGAAGATCTGGGCGTTTTTTTGATCCTTAGAAACAGTCTTTAGCAAGAAAATATTTATCTCCTTTGAACCTAGAAGGAAAGAAAAAGGGAGGTAGATTAAAAAAGGAAGAAACCAGTCTTTTTTCAGCCTTCCATATCAGCAGAACAATTCTGTTTTCTTTTATCTGAAAAAAAGACTAATTAAAAGTATCAAACTAATTTAAGAACCAACTGAAGTTTGATGGGTTTTTTTCCCCTTCTGTTTTTACCAGCTCTCTCCTCTTACGCTCTGCAACAAGACTGTATGAGAGCCCTGGACCCCACCCATGTGAATTTAATCACAAAATATAAACCAGGCAGTATTTATTTAGACTGTTAAGTGTTTTGTTACAAAGGAAAGGCAAGGTTCAGAGAGTGTGTAGTGGGATATACACACTTACCGAGGTCAACATTCATCTTATTTATTAACTTTGGCTTGTAATTTCCCTGGGTTTCCCTAAATAAGGTTTTTACTTTTAATAGATACACTTGATAAATGCCTCTGGGTTTATATACAGCAGTTTGAAACGACAAAGCATCCAAAGAACGTTGAAACTGTTTAAATGCACTTAGGTATTGAGAAAAAACTTCAGCATGCAACTCCCAACAGTGAAACTTAGAAATCCAGCCTTACTTCTTCTTGTGGTTAAGAGGCCATAGCAAACTGTATCTGTCACTTCAAAGCTTACTTGGATGCCTTCAGTCTATGGTTGCATTTACAGCGCTGTCAAGCGTTCACATCTAGGGATGCATTTTCTGGCTACCTTGGAGTCAGCCAAGAGACCAGGCTAGCTCACACCTTCGTCAGCAGACTCCATTAGCACACGCGGCAAGGAGCGGGTGGACAAAATTTCCCGTCTGCCCTGCCCTTCCTTCGGAGAAGGTGACGGAAACCAGAATGGGCATACCAGGCTCTAGCTTTCCAAAGACATCAAAATAGCTGTCTTCAGGCAGCCCATATGGTGAATCTGATGTAAAGGCTCTATTTTTCTATCTAGGCTCTCCTGTACTGACCATGAACTTGTACCCCAAAAAAGCTCTTCAGCTGAGATAAACATCAATACATAATCAACAGTTATATTTTCCTTTATTATACTGAAACCTTATCAGGGCAGTAAAAACAAGTCAGGTTCTGTGACAGTGAAGCAGACATTTCCCCAGAACAAGGTATACAGATACAGGATAAACAAAGATTCTTGGTTTTGGAAAAAAGCAAAAACTACCCATCTCATTAAACTTTTTTTTTTCTTGTTTACAATGAAAGCAATGTCCCATTGCAATAGACAACTAATTCGTCTAGACCTTTTGACTGCTCCAAGACCACACTATGCTCAAGCCTCAGCTGGTGCTCTCAGCACAAGAGGATGCAGTGGAGAAGAGGAGGTCAGCAATGCAGTTCAACATCCGTGTGGCAAACACACGCAACAAGAAGTAGAGGGCTTTTGGAGGCAAGTTTTGAAAGATACCTACACGATCACTGTAGGAAGTGGGATACTGTAGCTGTGGTATATGGAGAGGATACCACAGTTTGTAGATAAAGCAGTTACCAGACGAAGTGATAAGCACTTGCTGGCATAGAAAAATGCAAGCTAAGCGTAAGAAATGTTAGTATGTAGTGCAGAATTCATTCTCAAAAGACAATAATGTCCTCTGATACATGCGGTGTATCTGTAGCCACACTACGCTTTTATATTCTATAGCAAGTTTTTAACTACCAGGTATTTGAGAACCCAGGAGCCACAGTAAAGCCTTCCATTAAGAAGAAGGAAATTCAACACATGCTACACTTAACTATGACTTTCATTAAAAAAATGAGAGATACAAACCTTTCAAGTGCATATTTACTTAGCATTAAAATTCTCAAGAAAAATACATTGAGTCTCCAAAAGCAACTCTACATCCTCTAGAAGGCAACAAACACACAGGGACACCTACATGAAGGTCGAGTATTCATTAAAGATGTAACACTACCAATCATGTCTTCTACATTAGCATCCCAAAGGTTTGAATTCATAAAAGGCTTCTCCACCAATGGATGTGCCTACATACTCCAAGTTACAATTGATTCACAGTTTTTACCCCCAAACATAAAAAACCCATTCTACATAGCATAATAAAAACATTAATTACTCCTTTGTGGGATAAGTTACCTCAGTGCACCCTTCTTTTCAGATCTACCCCAGCAAAACAAGATGCTTATTTAACAAAATGCAGTCCTCTAAACGCTTACAGGGAAACCGCAAAATCCTAGCCAACAGCATGTGTATGCACGCACATGTGTATTTTGCCACATAGGATGAAAATTCTGCTTGCAATTAACGATCAAGGTGACAGAGTTAAGAGGAGCCAAACTTGAAACCTGCTCACAAGTCAGTTGTTTATTCATACAGATAACTGCAGGGAGGTTCTGCAAGACAGGCGTTCAGCTTTGTCCAGTGCTCCTCTTTTCCAAAGAGCTCACTGCAGGACACAAGAGAACACCATTTGCTCCCCATCCGACAGCCTGCCAGCACTTCTGAATTAGCTATTAACCTTATTAAAAAGTAAAAAGTTAAACAGACTTCAGTTTTGCCAGAAC
>NW_009260059.1:225240-230507 GCF_000687185.1 Egretta garzetta
AGAAGGTATTTATGATGGAAAGGTTGAAGGATATTTTGAAGGAACAATGAAGGTGACAATGTTTACAGGGAAGGCCCACATGCTAAAAGTTTCTACAGAATATTATCCTCACTGTAAAACCTGCTAGGTTAATTTAAAAGAACAGCCATAAAAGGTTAGTATTTTCTACTAAACAACTAATGTTGTCAAGTAGTGTCTATAGAACTGTATTGGTTACACGTCTAATAAAGTCAGCATAACTTTACAATGAAGGTGACAATGTTTACAGGGAAGGCCCACATGCTAAAAGTTTCTACAGAATATTATCCTCACTGTAAAACCTGCTAGGTTAATTTAAAAGAACAGCCATAAAAGGTTAGTATTTTCTACTAAACAACTAATGTTGTCAAGTAGTGTCTATAGAACTGTATTGGTTACACGTCTAATAAAGTCAGCATAACTTTTTCCTAAGGGAAGTGGCATTTTTCCTACATGTACTAAAAAGTTCCCTTCTCCATGTTCCAGAGATTCTCCCAAAGCCAGCTTCCCTTTTGTTAACTAGATAGCCAGCATCCAGCTGTTTGGTACATCGCACAGAGGAAAGGAAGTTCCCTGGCCACAAAGAATTAGAGCACAACTATGGAAAACTATGGTTGGAGGGGATGGGATGAACAGAAGCAGCAAGTAACTTCTGCTACATATGCTTTTCTTGGCAGCAGAAACAAAGATGGGCTTTGTTGGGCGCATCAGGATGTGAACAAGTACATTCTGAAAAGATGATCCTGGTTTCACCGCACAGCTAACAGTCTATGAAACCATCTCAACAGGTCCTCCTACAAGCCCTGCCTGCTGCAAAGTCACTGGACACATTCCTGAGCAAGAGAAGAGTGGAGTGAAAGGACACAGAGACAACTGACAAACATTTACCACATGAGAAGCTGCCCCAAGCCAAGCCCTACCTCTCAGGGCAACCTATTTGGTAGCTTAGAAGCCAGACTCTCTCTGTAACTACTTCCCCACCACAGCAGCAGGACGTACCTGAAGACAAGCGCTCATGCCTTGTTGTGGCTTGGCCATCACTAAGAACGAATGTGTCCTAAGTATCTTTTAGTTGTAACTTTCTGGGACAACAACAATCTGAATCAAAACTTCACAAAACCGTTAACTTTTATTAGGTTGAAAATCAGTCTACACCTATAAAGGAGAAAAGCCCATCCTATAGAAGTCTACGACAAAAGCACCACACCCAAGATTTTACATTTGACCTGCTGTTTCAGAGCCACCATTGGAACTTTTTAACATTTTAACTATGCAAATACAAAAACTTTATTCTTTGACACTTAACACAGACCAATGCACACATGCTTGTTCTCAGTAAGTACCAGTATTTACTCTAGAGGCATTCTGTTGACTAATTGTAAAATAGGAAATTACTTAGTATGAACAAAAAGACTGCAGAATCTGGGTTTCATTTTAGAGCATTAAGATTTCTATATTGACACATACCCAATACTGTCAGAACTTATTTTTCTTTTGAGCTGGGAACTATGAAATATTGTTTCCTAGGCAAGAACATGCGTAACTCGTCTGGTTTTAGAAGAAGTTTGTCCATGCTTTTCCTATAACAAGGCCAGATCAAAAACGGCAGGGGCAGGCTCTTTGAATTTTGAATGAGTTGTAGTCTTACGAATATCCTCAAGCATGTTCAGGCAGTCAGCTTTAATCCCACATTCTGGGCAAAATATTTTTTTTTCCTGTATTGTTTCTAGTACTTTGTGCTGACAGCTCTCATGCTTTATTATATTTTGTGTCATCCTATTTTGCATGACTGAAGTTTTGAAAGCTCTAATTGATTCATTGTAACTACAGTTAAAATCATTGTGTATTATGTTACTCTATGAGAAGTCCCTGTTCGCACCCAGCGGGGGGGAGGGGGGGGCGGAAAAAATCAGTTAGCCATAATTGTGAAAAAAAGAGGAGGAGGAGAGGAGGTGTATATGAAACTGCCTTTTGTCTGACTTAGTTATTTAAAACTTTTTCCATCATAATCTCACAGATCAATAGAAAAACCCAGTTTAGGACTTCCTTACAACGTTAGCAAGAACCCAGTACCTGCTCTCCAGTGGGGACAAGTTTGCAATATAACTTGAAATCAAAATCATCATTGTTCTACTTCAGCCAATTTTACTAGTCTTGATTGTGACAAAACGAATTGGCTCAATTCGAAAGTGAAAACATTTGTTTTATCAAGCTTTGAAACATAAAAGTGATGGAGAACCTCATTTATCAGCCATATGAAAAATAGGTAACACTACTGAGCAACAGCTAAGTAAATACAACCGCCATTTATCAAAAATAGACAGAAAGACCAGCTTCAATCTAGGACGGCACTTCAGAATGTAAAAAAATACTTCCGAGTCAAGAGGACTTCAGTTTTCTTCCTAAATGTTTTTAAATAAGGATTTATAGGTCGAAGGAGAAAAAAAAGCCACCCAATTTTCAAAACCAGGGTCAAAACCAATCTGCATAAAGTCCAACTGCACATTGACATTCATGGCTGCAGCTTGTAAGCACTGCTGATGTATAAATTATAGAACACTGAAAGCACCTGGAAGGCACAGACTCAAGAGAATAAAATGGAGACAGAGGCATTCAGTAAAAGCTCTGGTAGTTTTCAGACCAGGTCCTCACTCTCCCACCCAAGCTTTGCAGAAATTCAGCTCTACACCAGAACTTTAGTGTATCTTCAGATACATGAAGGAGGACAACGCTACAGCAGAGAATTACAGAGTAATGGGATAAAACCTTTAGATGTCAGACTTTAAAAATTGACTCTTACAAACTTAGAGAACAGAAACTTGCACACTTTCTAATGGGAGAAGGGAGACAAGCTAGACCCCTACAAGGCATCAATCTTCCAACAGAAAACACTATACACATTACTCAAACGAGGTACCACTTAACTCTCCCAGGCCATGTGCCACTAATCACAGCGTAGTAACTAAACACAGTCAGAGAGGTTGTAAGCCAGAGGAAAGAAACAACAAAAAGGTACAAACAACGTAAAATTTTCCATACTAGTGATGCACTAAAAAAAACCAAAGATAAAGAAGACAGAAAACAGTTTAGCCCTATCAGTTATGATTGACTTTCCGATAGCATGGATGCAGACAGAATAGTTTAGCAATTAAAGGTCAGAGTAACTTTACAGCAAAAGAGTAAAATGAAACCAGCTCTTTGACACTTCTCATGTCCTAACGCAGCTTGCTCTATATGACAAGTACACACTACAAATTCACACAGATATATGGAAGCATCATTGTGCCAAGTTCATGTGGGCTCTCAATTGTTTTAAAGCTTGGGGGCTGAATCATCTCAAAAACCCTGGGTAAAAATTTTCTTCAGCACTGATGTAAGATGTTAAACACAAAGAGAGCCTGAGGTTGCTCAGCTCAGCCTGTAGGTTTCACCTGAGCTTTCAGGCAAGCTGAAGCCTAGGTTAGAACGTGTACCAAAACAAGCAAGCAGCTCCAGCAATGAGTAGCCCCAGGTTTGCCAGGTACCACCTGACAAATCAGCTTTTCGTGGTAACAGACACTAGTGCAACCCAAAATGCTAAAGAAAAGTTGTAGCAACAGTGTATGTACAACCATATAAATTCCATAAACTCTATGGAATAGTACTGAAATGTTTATAAGCAAGCTGTAAAAGGTACAGGAAATATACAGGGGAACAGCTTAATATTTCATTAGATACTCCAGGACTTTTTCAAGACAATTGGCAAAAAATGCAGCACATGTTTTAGCCGCTCCCACCCTTCAGGATTTAAATAACAGTTTCTGCAATACACATATTCCTTCCCAAATATTTTAAAACAAGCAAGCAGGGTCTGATTCAAAGCCTACCAAAGAAGTCAGTAAGAGTTTTCCATTAAACTCATTTAAAACAAACAAAAAAAAAAAAGAACAAACCCACAAACCTGCACAGATGAGCTTCAGCACCCACCAAAGTAAAAGAAAAAAAATACTCATTGCCATCATGCTTTGGAGATCACACCTTGTGAGCCTAGGGAGGCAGGAAGAAGCCAGTTGCTGTCAGAGAGACTGCTAACAGCAAGCCACTTTAGAGAGCAATAAACAAGAAGAACCTCCCTTCCTAGCTAAAAATGGAAGACCAAAATAATTTTGAAGCCATTTATAATCTCAGCACTCCTTTCAGTCTTAATTAAAACAGACATTGTGCCACTATAATTGCCATTGAATTCACATGCTCCCAATTAACACATGAATGCTTTTTCTGAGTGTGGGGTTACCTTCTGCAGTGACTTACCACACACCACCAGGGAGCACTTCTAAAATCAGGTTGGGTTTGGGACCACACCCAAAACACCCTCACCCACTCTAATAATGGCCAACTCTGATCACCTGCACCTTCTGTCAAGAAGCCAGGTGCTATGCCTCTGTCAACATGAAGCTAAAAAGGTTACCAGAGGGACAGTGAGAAAGCAGCAGTTAGGGGAAGAAAAGGCAAGGCAAGACAGGACAGGACAGGAGTATGTCTCCCACCCCCTTTTAAAACAGGACTTTGGAGATGGAAGCTTCACAGGGGTCTTGTGGTAGGCGTGTAATAAAACAATACAACAAATGCCTCAACAAACAGGCAATACCAAGCACTCATACCTAGTCTATTTTGCTCCCATCGCAAGTGACGCGATAGGCCAGAATAAAAGGCAGAAACATTTTAGTAAAGATGCAAATTTTAGGGCAGAAACATCTTGAGGAAATCATTGCCATCCAATAGCACCAAACGCAGCAGTTGCTTCTTTAACAAACCTTTTCTTTTTCCCAGTTCCCTCCCTCCTCCCCTACCAATACAAACTGACTCGACAAGCTTATTTCCTACGTGATTGCACCGAGGTCATCAAGAGTTTAGTATCAATCAAAATTACTAAACGTGAACAATGAGAATATTTACTCAAACTGGACAGGGGCAATCATTCTGCTCCAGAGCACAAATCAATCCCCTATGGCAGGTGTCACGAGCTGCCCCTCTAATTATTTCCCCACATAAGAACCTCTTGCCTCTTCTTTGGGAGCATCCAAGACCCCTTGAGACTGTAGGGTTACACCGACTGTCCAGCATCAACTCTTTCATCCCTGAATAGTCAAGGCCTTTCGTCCTACCTCTCAACCACAGTATTTTTCAGTAGGTGACTGCTCCTGGCAGCGTGCAAGGGCGCTCCTTCAGCACTGAGTGGAGGTTACGGACGCACACCCCCACCCCCGGTG
>NW_009260059.1:230537-248053 GCF_000687185.1 Egretta garzetta
CAGTATGACTGCAGCAGAACACATTACCCAAACGTGTCAGACTATCTAACAAGTTAAAAAAAGAATAGCCTAACTTAATGCTCAACACCTCTCTCTCTGCCTGTTCCTGGCACGCTATTTTTATATATATTAGAATAAAAAAGTTTACAATGTGTTCAGTAAGCTGAGAGCCAAAGTGAGGCCATCCTTAAAAAATGTTCAGTTTCTTACTCCCAACCAACTGCTTCTAGACTAATGTCTGCACCTAGACTCTTACTACTAGAGTAGAGTTTTAGTTTTTCATAGGTTTCTTGTTTGTTGCGGTGAGCTTGGATTGTAGAGGAGCAAATTCAAAGGCTGCCCAATAAGAAGAAAAAAAACACCACAACAACAACAATAAACAAACCCAAACCACAAAAAAACCCAGAACAATTTCTGAAGGACAGGTGGTGTTCTACCTAGAATTTAGGAACTGCATAGATTTCCCAGAACAATTTCAATGCACTGACCATGAATGAGAAGAAAGAACACAACAGGTCTGAAAGGGATGATAACACACACAAGAAAGGCTACAGCAAAATAGTATAACATCAGACTGATTTTGCTAAGACATCCTCTTGGTTTGTCCAAATTTGATATATTTGCTTTTGCTCTTCTAAAATTTTCTGATTGAATGGCACAGCCGTGAGGCTGTTGTTAAGCTTTGGTACAACCCTGATCAGTCTCCACAATTTTTAAGCCGTAGCAGTATTGGCCAAATCTTGGGGTTTATTTATTTGTTAGTAATCTAGCTAAATGATATACTACTATACACAGCTATACTTTATAACATGACTGGAAAATTCTGGAGAGAACCAAAATTTCGTGACAGATTGTCAGCAAGATCAGATTCTTGTCCATCGTGCCCAATAAATGCATGCTCTTGACTGTTTTCTGATTGCAAAAAAAAAAAAAAGAAAAAAATCAGCCCATAAAAACCAGTAAGAGAGTTCAGGAAGTGCATTTCAATGTGATTACAATACTTTTTGGGTAAATTAAGTCACAGCCTTTGGCCATAACATGACCTGAAGTATGTTGTAATGGTCCACAAATTAACTGCCTTCTATATGTTATGACTTAGGTATGTGCTGCAAAACTTGGCTTCATCATACTTTAAAATATCAGAAGATAAATTTTTATGTCCTATGACAGAATGCTTTATTAAAAATAATGAGGTTTCAAGAACTTATAATATTTGCAGGAAAGAACATTCCAGCAGGGAAATACATCTTTGCAGCATTTATAGTTTTACAGTGAGGCAAGTTACATCAGCTTTAAAAAAAAAAAAAAACAAACCACAAACCAACAAAAAAACCATAAAACCACAATCACAACAAAACTTACCAGCCTACACAAATATGTTCAGGTCCCCTCTTACTACAACACCAACAGGAGAACCCCCCTTGCGTATGCAGATACACCAGCTAGCCGAGTTCTCTCCACACATACACATACATCCTTCGACACACACACACACAGACACACACTCCTGCCTCGGCATGCTTGCACACAAACACCGCGCTCACGTTAAGCTTCTCGCACGTAATCAATCCTCCAAGCTCTGGCGCTCTCTCACACAAACACAGACGTGCTTCATACCTTCTCCTGCATTAGAACACCATGTGAACCATCTGTCACTGTTTAATCTCCCAACCCAAGTCAGCCAAATATGCCCCATCTCAGCCCCAGATGCCCCGGTCAGCCTTTCTAGCAATACACACCTCACAAAAAGACCATTCTTTTTGCTGCTCCCTACCTAACACTAATTTGTTTTCCACCCCATCTCTTCTCCTTTCACTGCCCTATGCCCTATAGAAGGAGGATCTATATTGCTGCTCTTCCCAGCAGTCAGGCCTCAAGCGCTCCAGCGCTGTATAGAGCATAGCCAGGGCCAAGAGGTGTTTTGCAACGTGCAGCATTCCACAAACCAGCCCCGGAGATCAGTGGGCACCGCAGGTTTCCCTCTTTCTTAATAACTTCACACTTCACTCTTCTTTGATTGATGAGTGTTTGGGCAAATGGGCACAAAGACTGACTCTCTTTAAAAAAATCTCAGCATCATAGGAAGAAAAGAGAGACCGACCTACACTTCAAAACCTTGACTGAGTATACTTTCATTTCATAGGTAAAAAAGAAAGAAGGGACAACTTTAATTTTGGGGGCAAACCCCTCAAAACATAGCCTCAGGACAGAGGGGTCTAAAAGAGACCTGAAAGCTTTGGTTCCAGTGTGTAAAAGATAGGCCAGCCAAACCACAGAAGAAAAAAGGAAGACCACTTTGTTGTTAGGGATCTCAAAAGTGCTGCTGAGAGCAGCATGCTGGACTTGGAAGGAGCGGGATCAAAAGCAAGGCTTAAGTACTTTTGGCATTTCAGGGAATGTTGCTGTATGTCATCATCGTCCCCCACTGCCAACCAGTGCAGGAGGTTGCTATTACCCACAAAGGTGTTTAAACTCTGTGAAAGACCTCTCCTGGTTAAATGCCGCTTTAAACCACTTCTCTTTCTCTCCCCAGATGCAGAACAGAAGTCCACATCTACCCCTTGTACCAGAGAGATCCCTCAGTACCACTGGTGGTGGTACTGCTACGTGGGAGCTTATGCCCAGTCCTGAAGAACTGGTGCAAATTCCTACCTGGAGATGGAAGCAGAACATGAACCTCAAATACTGAAAAGTCTCCAAATTCAGGATTAAGCCACGGAGCTTCTGCTTAGCATAGAGTGGACCAAACCCACATCCACTCCTAAAAAGGAACCAACTCATAGTGGATATGTTGTCGCTTTCTTCACAAGATGATTAAGTTGCTGTGCACTTTAAGAAAGGCTTAGATATATCTAGAACCTAGCTTTACCAAAATATTCACTTTCTTATCAGGTTTTTTGTTTTGATTTGCAAACTCTTTGAAGAAGGAACCGTTACATGACTTCCGTTTGGCCAGCACTTGGGTGACTGGCACCCACCAGGGCTGTGACTTACAGCAAAGAGTATGGGGTCCCAAGAAGATTTGGCAAAGGTGTCCACCTCCCTGTTTTGGGAAATGGAGCCACAGTTGGGGATCTCTGCAGGCAACTAAGGCATTTAATTAATGAGTGTAAGGAAAACAGCCCACTGGGGAACTGTCATTCAAAAGTCTGGGAACCATACACTTCCAGCAGGCCTAGCAAACACCCTTTGGATGTTACTGCAAAACAGGGAGTTTTTAGGCAAGCAAAAACCTCAAGAAGTGCAAGAGAGCTCTGCGGATCAGGCTTTGCTGAAAGCAAAGCCCCTAGAAGTGACTGCTTGTCTCCAGTACCTATAGCAAGTGCTACATGCAGTGGCATGAGCAGACTCCAGGACAGAGAAACCTGCCTGCCCTGTGACTGCCTGACCTTAGTGCCATTGGAGATCCCATTTCTTCCTTGATATCAAGCTTCTTTCATATTTCACACCACACAGCACTTCTCACCTAACTGTAGCTGGTGCCTGTGCCCTAGTAGAAACTGAATTGAAACAGAAAACCTGTGCAAGTAACAAGGACTATTAAAACTGTTAGCGAAATAAATTGTACGAGGACTATTAGCAGCAAATGAAAGAAATACCATTCCATGATATTCTACCTGGGGGCCCTCTAGTTGGAACTTTTTATTAAGCTATTTTAATAAACATTCATTTCAAAATGTGCGTAAGCCTGAAAGGAAAGAGATCAAGAGGAGCTTCACCACAGAAAGCTACCAGCAAATGAAAGATGGTTGGACAGTGGCTAGTCCCCAAATCCTGTCCTACCACTTCATTACTAGCAATGTCCCAAAAACTTCCATTGACAAATTGTGTACTTTTCCAACACGAAAGGCCAAAATGGAACTATTTTCAATGGAACAGATTGCTACAGGTGGAGAGATCATTTGCGAAGGCTGCTGAGAGAGTGTACTCTTTGGCTTCAACCTAAAAATTACAGGCAAGTGGGCCACACTGTTAGCAAAAAGCAGGGAAAACATTTGCCTTTTACAAATATACTAAAAACTTTGCTCTCAGCTTTCTTTTTGTTGGAACACCATGGAAGCCAGCCCTCCTACCTCGCACTTGGGTGTTCAGTGAGCGTGCCAGGAAACACCAGGTAACATTTCCCAGGCTGTCTTTGGTCGCTTCTTAGGATATAAGACCTAAATAACATAAGCTGACGAGCATCTGGTCTTCTCTTTTCCAATGCTGCCCTGCCATGAACCACTGACAGAATCTACATCTTTGATCCCTACACAGATACGAAAACATGAAGGGAACAAAATGAATACAGGCGGTCTCTTCTCTTACAGCAACCACAGTTTAGTGCTTCAGTCAGCGATAGTCCTCCTCCAGCAGATCCTAATGCTAGGAGATGATTCCAGTAAATAAAATGGAAGACATGTCTCAAATGTCCATTTATTAAAAAAACAAACAAACAAAAAATCCCACCCCTCAAAAATCCCTCCCTTCCCTTCCACCCCAAGGCAATCCAAAGGGTTTTCCAAGGGGAAAGGGTTATTTTTACTAACTGCCTGTCACTTAGACAAGAAGGAGAAGTCAGTAACGTTGATTTAAAACATCTGTTCAAGCTACCATGAGACTAATGATCCAATATTGGAGGTAACCCCTGCCCCACTCAGATGAGGAAAAAAAAAAAAAAGTCTGGGAAAACTCAAGAGCCAGACTTTCAAGCAGTAATTGACAGTAATTGACACACGGCACCCCCCCCCCCCCCCCCGACTTATGTGAAGGTAGAACCATCAAAACAGAAAACATGGCTGCTTGCAACTCCAACTAAAGAAAGAAGCCTACTCACAATAAAGATAATCCAGGTAATTCATCTCCTGGGGTAAAAGGACTCTCACAACACCTGTAAGGTGTTTGAACTGCAAAAATTCCATGAAAAGACAACAGAACGCATTCAAATGACGTAGAAATTTATTACAGAATAACATGTTCAGCAAACATTTTAAAAAAATTACTACACACTGTATTCAAAATTGAGTATTTCTTCCAATAACTGTTGCTCAGAGTCTCATGCCAGATTCAATTCAATCACCTTAAACATCACATCAGGAATAATCAGAGTAGGCCCATCACCAGCTCAAGGAAGGGTAACAGTGGATGAATGTTCATCCCAGTCTCCCTTTCCCAAGCAGCATCAATTTGTTCCTCTAGAGTAGTTAAGCAGAGCCCAATTGTACTGGCCGAGGCAATACCTCAAAATTCAACAATTTTCCCTATGTAAGGATGTGGCTTAATGTCATGTACCATATTCTGTGCCATGTCAGCAAGGATCACATCGATTCCAGAAATAAAATTCCATTCCTACCTATGCTCAAATTTGAAGTACTGCACTTAATAACACAGATTTGGGGGGAAAAGCTAAATATCTATATACTATCCAAAATTACCAATTTAAAATCAGTTCTGGTAGGCTGGTAGAAGTCATCTTCTTAAAAGAAGAAAAAACAATTTCTACAGATTCCTACAACTAAAAGTATCTCTTCTGACAGGCAGAGGATTCTGGCCTGCAATTAACCAATACCAATAGTCAAGCTGAGAAATTCTGGAGTGAGAGAAAAAAAGGCAAAAGCAGCTTTTCCACAGAGAGGTTTCAGACTTAGCAAGCATGGCAAATTATTTTTATTATTTTTATATATATCTCTCTATATATATACATATCTCACTCCACTTTTGTAACCATTTTCCCCGTCCTTTCGGTACATCCTTGGACTCTTACTAAGTATCATCTGCTCCACCTGGATAATTCAGCTAGCTTTTTTGGAGTAGGTGCTTCTCAACTTCTGTGACCTGACAGACAGCCTCCTAAGTTTAAGTTGTTTTAAAATACAAATGCCCAAATGCAACAAACCCATATAAGAAATAGCCCAATTCAGTCTGAAGAATGAGATGGAGATAACACCAAAACTCACCACTTTTTCCTTCTTCAGTCCCTAATTCCACTCCTTACCAAGTCCTAGATCTGACAAGATGGTGATCATTCATGATCTAGAAAGCAAATTCTGAGCAGAGCAGAGTAGATTTAGAAAGAGGACAAGGAAGGAGAAGAGTTGTTACCAGGAGGATAAAGCAGAAGAAAGCAAAATGCACAAAGATGGATAGAACTACAACAACATGTAGGCAGCACAAAAAGACATTTGGGTTTGTTCAGCATTGCCTTTGTGGTCTTTGTGCTCTTCAGTGACTAGCAAATTATGAGAGAGAGTATCTGCTTTTATCAATGTCACCAAGCTGATGAAATGGCTGAAGAAGTTCATAGCTTCTGACCTCAGCTGAAGGGCTGGTCATGACAGCATAAGACCCATCATGTCTGGTCATCATTTAAATAAAAATAAGTGAGCCTTGTGAGACAAAACTTGACAGTTAAGGAACAAAAAGCTACTTACAAAAACCAAACCAACCAACCAAAAAAAACCAAAAAACCAACAAAAGCCACAAAAAAACCCACAAGCATAACCTGGTACTAATGCTGTGTAGGCGTGTCATTACAAACATTAAAAACCTATGCAAGACTTTAGTAATAACTTTTGGAGTTTTACAAACACCATGGTCCAGACGTATTCCATCTCTAACAACCCTCAGTGCCACAGCTGTACAGTTCACCAGCACTTCTAACAGCACCAGCATGGCATTCCCTTTTATGCAAGGATATAAGGTAGCAAGGAGTTACTTAACGTCTCTTATTATTTTCTAATAAAATGAGAAAGGTTAAGAGAACTGAAGTTACTCAAAAGCAGAGCTGTGCCAGCAGTTTCCAATGATGACCTGACATGATTTTTCCTCCAACTGACATCCAAGTAGTTATGGAGTTTATATAGTCTAGCCCAGCACTCCTTTCAAAATTAACTTTCTGTACCATGTGGTACTCCAGAGACATCTGGAGGATGGAAGAAAACGGTTAAGGAAAATCATTAGCTTACACATTATCATAGCACTTATTTAGTTTTTCTAAATTAAGCATAAACTATAGGAGAGGAGGAAAGCACAGACAGCGTCCTGCAAGAGAATTTGGAGGATCATTTTAGAGGGAAAAACTAAAAGGGAAGAATCCAACATGAAACACCAGAAATACAGTGAAGGGAGCTGTAAAATAAAGTCATGGCATTCCTTGTTTGGAATCTTTTCCTGGATTCCCATTCTCAATAAATCTGTGTAAAAATCTTTATTGTAAGGAAGCAAATTCAGCTTGTGTTCCAGGAGCCATACTGAAACCTCTCCCCATTTTACCTAGCACCACAACCAGTAGCAAAAAGCTCCACTGGCCAAACAAAACTCTAGAATAAGTTTGTACTACTATAGCCTTTACAGTGTCCTCCTCAGTAACACTTACCTTTTGTTTCTTTTCCACTAGATTTAGTGGGCAGCAAAAAAGAAACAAAACCCACCAACTCTCCTGGTAAACAAAAGGTGTCTCTAAGTACCCCCAGCAAGGTGTTTTAATGAGTGAATGACCTTTTCTTTCCCCCCCTTTCTTTTTTTTTGTTTTTTTTGGTAAGATATAGACTTTCCACAGCAGAATAAAATACTAAGAACATTTAGTTTCTTTGAAAGAAAAGTATTTTCAAAGAGATAAAAGAAAGGATGATCAAACGAGAATCTGTATACATCTAATATCATTACTTTCAAAAATACTGACTTTTGGTTTTAGCAAAAGGAGATGGGATATTAAACTCAGTGAAGAAGTGTCACCCTCAAACGGCAACATAGTGCAAAGGACCAGCTTACCACACCAGGATGAACCATGAGCCATTTCACAGTATAATTTGTACAAACTAACTGGTGTCATTCAAGCCTCCAAAGACTCAAACAGTCTACATGTATTTGGAAACAGAGGTCATTGCTTCGAAGGTCACAAAAAGCCACGTAAGACACTACGTGGTTTGCCATGACTATGAACTGGCCAAAATATTCTGCCAATATATTCTGGCCAAATCCCGCTTGAGTTTGTTTGACTTCGGATATTTTTCTCTCACCTACATGCTCCCTTCCATCCTGCCGTTTGAACGGCAACATTATCGCAGAGCACAGATGCAGCTGACTATCACAGAGATGGGCGTTTCTGAGGAAAGGGGAAATGGTATCAGAAAACTGTAAATAAAGGAGAAGATAGGAGCAAGCAGACAGAAGAACTGCCTTGCCCATCCCTCCTGCTCTCTTTGCAGGCCTACCAGAAAACACTCTGTGCTCTGTTTGCTGCTTCCCTTCTGTTGATCTCACAGTTGTCTTCACAGGACTTGATAGTATTTCTGTGAGGTAAAGAAAAACCCTTTGCACAGAACTGGCTTGCTGGAGTACGAAGACGGAGAAGAGATGAGTAAATAGAGGGAGATAAAGAAGGAAGAGTTCAAGGACTTCAAACAAACAAAAAACCCAAACCCCCAAACCATAAAATGAGAGATTTGAAAAACACAGCCCTGTATGCGTGTGCCAGATTTATTAGATTGCAGGCTCTTTGGAGCAGGGACCATGCAAGACAAGGTGCTTATTCAGTGCACAAGTGCAAGCTTGCCATCAGCTGAGGCTGCCTTTGGACACGACCTCACTGTAAAAACATTACCCTTGATCACAGTGGTCCTTGAAAACTGCCTCCTGGCTAGTTGATCCTTATTACAGATCTCACAGTGGCTATTAGGTATATTTGCATCTGTGTCTTTAAAAAGAGAGAGAGAGAGAGAGAGAGAGATACCTGGGGAGTTGCGGGGGGGAGAAGTAAAAAAGCACGTCTGAACAGATGATCTTTACAGTCCCCCCCTCCTGCTGCTAGAAGCTTCCCACTCAGCTTCTGCTCCTATTTGTTCATCTTTCTCTGGCAGGAACTACTCTTAACTGTGTTAATTTTCCTTTTTGTGGGTTAATGTTGGGTAACGCGCTTGCAATTGCCCACAACTAATAGATTTCCAGTGATTGACTTTACTGCACTCCTGGCAGTAAGTAGGGCATATTTCTTGAACCAGGGTCATTTTAAGGGATTCCAGAAAGTACCTTCAGACATTTCATGGCTTCATTTAAACAGCTACTTTCTTGGTTCCATGCAGGATTTTGAATGGGAGGACAGTATCTTCAAAGGGAGGTCACTATCCCCTAGAATATTAAGTGAGAACCATTTCAAGAGTTTGAACAAAGCATGAAGCATGACCTTTTTTCACTTATTTATTTAAGGCTAAACTTGGCAGATATGAAAATATCCAACTGTAGTTAGACAGCCATGATCTCAGCCTCTGGCTGTGCAAAGACATCTTAAATCTGTAGGTTCTGTGCAGATCCAGGGGATTTTTGCCAAAATGTTTCCTGAATAAAATTAAATATTCCTTCATGTTAAGCTCTACATTTTTTTTCTTCCTCCTTCCTTCATAGCCTATTATAATCCCAAATTAAAAATATATAATGCTTTAGGATTAGCGGTGCTTATTCTGCAGTTTCCCAGCCAAAAATTACTGCTATCACTCTTTAATGATTAAAAAAAAAAAAAAAAAGGTTAAGTGTCACACATCTTCTGCCTTTAAAAAACAGTAAGGCACAGCCTATTCCTAATAACTCTCCGTTTACCTGGGAGCGATATAAGGAGAAGGTGAGAAGACATAGGAAAATCTTGGGAGCACCCAAGGCCCGGCTGCAGTTGCAGAATGAATGGCATCAGTCAAGACTGTCCTGTAAAAAGCTGCACAGCAGAAGTCACTTGCATCATGAGCCGCCAAGGCCTAGATAAAGGATTATCTAGATGCTTTGGCCCTTCAAAACCCAATAAAAATGTCGTATACAGCATATGTATGTGTATGTATAACTACATTGGTCTCTTTCCACTGTTAATCCACCCCATCCTTGGATTTAGCAGCTTCACATCTTCATGAAAATCTTTTCCAAAGCTGCATGTACTAGCTACCACTGGCCAGGACTGTGGCTTTGTATTTCACGGAGTACAGAGGAAAAGATGACTGCCGGTAGCTTTCTCCTTGTCTATGCAGACTGACTGCAGTGGGTCCCTCCTTTCCCCAGATGTGGCAGAGGAAGGTGCGGGGCTAGGTCACAGCTGTCTCCCGGTGTGGTTTTAACTCCGCGGCGCCGTATGCTGCCATTAATGACGTGCCAGCTCTAGGCCTTTCATCTAGCCAAGTGCTTGTGTCTCCTGTGCACCTTCAGCTCCCTGCCTAAATCTCAGCATGTGGTTCTTGCATACGGCACTGAAATCCCAAGTACTTTCAAACTTCCTCATGCTAAGGTGAGCATACACGGTTGGAAACTAACAGGCTATGCAGGCCAAAGGATAAATGGTGCAATAATGACCAACGTTCAAACAGGACCTTCTGCAGAAAAGTATCTGGATCTTAAGAATTAGCCTGCTTCAGGTACCATGACCAGAACCCAGCACAATCCATGTGATCTACCTCAAAACCCTACATGGGCCACAGCACTGTCTGCTGGAATCAGAAGTTCCATTGAAAGAAAATGCTGCAGTCCTTCACACATTCTAAAGAGAACACCACAAAACATCCACCAACATCCCCAAAACACCGACAGCAAGGGCCTTGAGTTAACCAATGCAAAAATTGGCCTGCGCAACATTTTTTGCGTTTCCAAGAAAACACTGAGCTCCATAAGAAGCCAAGCCTTCCTTATGCTGAGGAAGAGCAGAGAGAATTGTCCATAGCTCCCACCACACAACTGAGGACACTCTTCGTGCCCTGCAGGCACGTTCAGCTGTTCGTTGCCACTGCCCAGACAAGCCATGATGCAACTCCGTGAGCCCTTTTTTTGGTTTGGCCTTGAAAGAGACCAAAAGCATTCATGCCATCTTATATAGATGGCAAAAGACAGCTGAAATGCAGGAGGAAGGCCACTTAATTGTTTCTTGACAGCCTCTAGGTGTGAGTGCTCCTAGTCCCGTTTCTGGCAAGGTCACACAAAGTTGGAGCCACCTGTAACTTATTTAATTTTTTTTTTTTTTTCCCCAATGACAGCTGGAGAACTTGCATGGGCAGTTAAAACAGGGGCCTACCATCTGATCTTACTCATTTGCAAACCTTAGTTACAAAACATAACATTAGAAAGTGATTAACAATATACAGAGCAGATCTGCAAAGCCTGAATAATAATTATAGACAGCATAAGCTCATCTTGGCTGTATCCATGCTAAAGGAAATACAACAGAAAAATACTGCAGGCAAATAAAGAATAAAAGTGAAAAATAAATCGGACTTTCCATGGGCAAGGTCTAGAAAGGTAACCTGATCACAAACCAAAGAGAACAGTCAATTTGCTTATCGTGCACAGATACTAATTTGTTATGCTATCCTAACAGCTACATACAGATTAAGACAATTGCATAAAAATGATTATGGAAAAGGGCTATGCTTGAAGATAGCATTCTTTTGACATTTAGCCTATGCTCCTGCAGAAGTTGCCTTCTCCAGGTGCCTTGACATCTTTGCTCTGGCATTTTTCTACCTTCATCTCTAAACTTAAGTAAGCCTTCCCTTGAAGGCTGGACCTCGATTAGTGCTTTCCAAGTACAACCTGAGGATTATCTTTGTTTCCTCTCCTATTATAATTATCATTTCATACTGCTGTCATGTGTGACTCCCCCATCTCTGATCCATATTGTACTGGTTTTCATTTTTAATTCTCTTGTATTATGTCTGGTCTCAACACTAACTGGAAAACAATGTAAGAATCAATCTATTACCGACTGCACCTCAGCTGAGATACAGTACTCAACTGAAACACAGCGTGGATGGCTTTAATACAGCTTGACACCCGAAATACAGCTGCTCATTCCACATGTTAGCAGACATACTAGGAACGAGCTTAGGAATACAAGCTCAATTGCCCAACATGTGGGCACACCTTAAATGTCAACATTATTAGCCATCACACTGCAACTGAAGTGATAAACACACAAACCAACTGTATTCGAGCCCATCAAACCCAGACAGCGTCCCTCTTCTCCTCCTCCAGCATAAAGCCACAACTGTTGCTCACTGAGTTGCCAAGTTTTCTGCATTATCACTAATAACTTAAAAACAGAATTACGCTCGAATAGTACAAAAACTTTAAGGCCACAGGGTGAAAACACAAAGCAACTTTACTAATAAAATAAGTGCTTCGTTAGAGTCTCTGTTTTTGCATACTAACAACACAATACCTTTAAAAAAATAAATACATCTGCATTTTCATGTCAATTGGCTGGTGCAACCCTCCTCCTTTCCCATACAGAAGCACCGGACTCAGATACGTTCAGAATCCACGGCAAGGTGGCATTATCAATAAAATGCAGCCTCCTGCCAATGCTGTGCGATCAGGTGAATGTGGATACTGTAACAGGGAGAGCGGGACTCTCCCTCAAACTTTTCATGGTAAGGGTAAATACGCATTCCTTGGCTGACCAGGACTAGGGAAGCAGCTTCATTCATTTATTTATTTATTTACAGAAAGAGGACAGTGGCTACGGAAAACAACAGAAACAATACAACATGTGGTTAGCAAATCTAGGAGATTCACACAGGTTTTCATTCTACCAGAAACTGAAGGAAACCTGCAAAGTTTTTACATTTTCAGTTTCACTTTCTTCATAACCCTCTCACCTTTATGACTGTCCTCCCCATTTAGCTCTTCCTGCAGGTTTTAGAAGGCATCCTAAGTCAAGAGCCTTTCTTCGCTGTCAGCCAGGGTCTCCATTACCCAGGCAGCAGCTCTACAAGTCAGGGGAGCACCTGAGGCCAGGTGAGGGCCGGGTTCTCCAAAGACTAGCCCTAGTCCACTCCAGGAGGCCACTCAGGCACCCAGTGCAGTCAGGGGGATGTCTCCAGTGATCTTTTTCAGGGTCGCTCTCTCTCCAGTGAGTCTCTAGGTAGGGAGAGAGCAACCACCAGGTGTGGACTCGGCCAGCTACACAACTTGGACACCATTTAACAGCAGTTGCTACCTTGAGTTAACACTTACTGGTACGCTGGAGTGTCACCACCTGCAGGCTGGGGCCAGCCAGGAGGGTGGACTAGCAAACATCTTGTACTCCCAGCCAGATGGAAGTGGGGCTACAGCACCATCATCGCAGTGACTACCCTACGATTTCATGGAGGCCAAAGCAGGGTCTCAAATAGTTGTCACAAAGCTTCAAGAGATGCTTTTCCTGGGAAGGCTGGTTATTTAACCCAAGTCCCATTTTTAAAAGTCACTCAGGAGACTTCTCCACTGCTTTTTGCTGAAATTTCAATTCCTGACTCACTGGGCGTTTTTATAGCATTACCATACATGCTACATGACCAGCATAGCTGAAATGTCTAAGTGCCCACAAATAATTAAAAAGTCATCTCCATTTTTAAAATGTTTGGATAAATTTATTTATAGGGCATGTCAGTAATTCACCCGAAGTTACACTTTCCAACCGAAGCAACTATGTCAAGTACTTAAAATATCACCCTTTTCCCTATGGCTCTGCCTCATGACGTCAGCTGGGATAGATTTTTTTCCCCTAGAATGCAGATAATGACCTCATGTCTTGCTAGCAGCAGCTCAAGACCAAGCTGTACAAGGCAGTACTGCATGGCTGGGCAGAAAAGTCCTCTCCTAAGTGGAAACACCGATTCAGCAAAACACTCAAGTGTTAGCCTTTGTATTTTACTTCAAACAAGGCTCATAAACTTACACCTAGGCACACACTAAAATACTTTTCTGAAACAAATGGGAACAGAAAAGCTCCTGAACAGTCTTTACGAGACAGTGGATGGGAAGTCAAGTCAGCAACAACACCCGAGGAACATTTTTTTTTCCAGGGAGCGCTTACAACACAGTTTCACAGCATATATACCTTGTCCCCACTCTCTCTTCCCAAACATTTTGAATTCTCCGTAGCTTTACATCTATCCAGCATTCTCAGTTTGCATCTTCACATACATTGAAGTGGGTTGGTAAAACTGTCTTCCTTTTCAGCATGTTGAATTTGATCCTCTGAAACCAGAAGTCAGATCCCATCTATCGTTCACAGCATTGGGAAGGCAGATGCTTGACTGTCTCAGGAGAAAGAGATCAAAAATCAAAATCTAACACCGGAAGCTATCAGTAACCATTGAGCTAATCGGCTTTGGAAAGCATGGTTTCTTTTCCATTAACAAAGCCCTTAAAAAGCTGTTGCTGCATTTCTTTTTCTTTTTTTGGTGACACAAACTTTTTCCTCTGAACAGAGTCAAGAGGATCACTTTTTTTCTGTACTATTACAATATCGGCACAAACCCCAAGCTGTACAATAATTCCCTTCCCTTTCCCATGCCCTCACAAACGCATAAGCCTCTGCTGCTAAACACCTTAATGCCAAGTAGCCAGACCTTCCAGCGTGGGATCCAGGGACAGTGAGGGCTTGTTTGTTTCAGGGACCAGCAGCTAAGTGGGAAGAAAAGAATGGCCAGGACACAGAGGATGGCAAAAAGTGAGTACGGGAGAAACTCAAGCCTCAAATCACACACAGAAGGGAAGAATTGCTTTGCTTTTCCACCTGTATCAGAGAAACATGAAGACCAGCAATAGTGTGCAGAGCTCGAAGGAATCCCAATAGTCACTAGCACGGTAAAACAACAAATGGAGTAAAGACTGTTACTTCAGTTGTATTGATGAAGACCAAGTATGGGGGGGGGAAACTGTAATTCAGAAGTTGGTTTCAGTTCTGATTTCCATTACATCAATGTAAGCCTTGAGTAACAGGACAGAACTTGGTTTCCTGTGTCTGATAATCCCAATTTAAGATTTAATAATACCAAAGTTCAAGACAAATGTGGATGCTAAGCATCCACACAAATCACCTAGTATTAGTCAGAGAGAAGAGTTCGGTATAAACTGCTCCCCCTAGTAATTACTGGGGAAGTATCCTTTGCGTAGAAGTGACCCTGAGGAGGGCTTTGGTTAACAATAACTAAGACCCTCAAAATCCTGCAAACACTACCTTATGCACATGATTAACTTTTATGCACGTGGAAGGTCCCATTGAACTCACAGGAAGCAACCACGTCTTAAAAGTTCCTCTTGGGCAGACAGGAGTTCAACTTTGCCTCTGGAAGAGTTTTGCAACAGGCCTCTCTTCAGAGACCAATTTTGTAAAGCACAGAAAACTCTCAACTATCACTCATATTTGTGACAATGGAGACCATTCAGCACTCTGAACAACTGGACCACAGGGGAGGTGGAAGAAGAAATGCATTTATCTTCATACACAATCCAAATAGAGAAAGAACAGCCCAATGAGAATTTAGAGATTCTTCCTTTCCTGAATCCATCATGCTGAAAAAAATCTCTGCAAGAAGATTTCTCAAATACCGTATTATACTATATCCAGGAGCTGCTGGATAATCGCAAGCGGCATTACTGAATAATTTGGGTACAATGTCATGTCGCATTTGATCCTGAGAAGCGTCCACAATGTATTTGTCTGTTTTTAAACCAACACCCTCCATTTTTACATCTTCCACTCCAGCTTTCAACACATTCATAGAACACAGCGATTCACAGAAAACAATTTTTTTTTTTGTGCTACGATTTTGAGCAAAAGGGTTATCGCCAGAAGGGAATACCTCTGTTTCAAATGCAGCTGAAAAATGTCTTTGCCATTTGACTGGCACTGAAGCCTGAAAGATCTGGTCAAAAGGCAGGAGTCATCTGATGAAATACTGTTGTCTACATCCATGCTAGATGTTTGGACTACCTTTATATTCAATTGGCAGAAACAGCACTTTGCAGATCTGATTCTGCTGACTAAACGTAGTCTTCCACTTCAGGAAGAGATGAATTGCTCCCTAGAAATGTTCTGCTTCCTGACTACACAGGGAGTCCAGAGAGCTGCGTTTCAACAGACAACTCCCACCTTCTCCATGCTGGGTATCACGCTGAACGACCATATCTGGTTTCTCCACTAAGACCGAAGCAGCTTTGCTGGAGTTTCTGCCATTTAGACTGGTACAAGTAAACCAGCGTGGTCACCCTAGGCTCCGTGCACAGTCAATGGAAAGAAAGGGGCACCTGTGAGAGGCAAAAATCTGAATTCTCCATGGAAATGCCACTGTGTCTCCACAGATTATGGGAGGGAGCCTTAGGAGCTCGCCTCTTAATAAGGTGCAGCGGTAAAGTGCCTTGAGTTAGCAGACAGATTCAGGCTCTCACTGTTGAGAAGGTGGGAGAAGCGGAGTACTCTCATCCCTTACCTCCACTCCACACCAGTGAGGCTTGAAACCTGTAGCATCAGACCCCATAATAAAGGGCAAGGTTACAGTATGGATTACAGAGCCCTTCATAAAATACTTTGAAGGAGAGTAAAAACAAAACCACACCAGGGAAGTTTGAAAAATCTGTACTGTGGCCTACATAGTGTCTGTCCACCCACAGCTTTGCCAAGTAAGTATAAACAAGAGCTGAATGAAACTCCGCAAGCACACGCTTCAGTTGGCCAAATATCCAACGCAGGCTGGAGCGACTAAGAATTAGTCTGCACTCTCTTAAGATTTAAAACCAGAAGAGATTCGTCTGCTAGCAATGCGTGCCCTCAGCTGACCAGGTGACACAGAGACGTAAGATGGCAGACCCGGATCCAGGCACTCGCACTTCTGTCGCCGAAAGAAGTCACCTCGTTAGCCGAGGACAGCAGGGCTTCTGCATTCGACTTCTGCAGGAACACAGGACTTGGCAGCCTCCAGAAATCTGAGCTCTCTATTTTTCTTCTCTTCGTTTACTAATGCCCATTTCCCCTTCCCCGCCTCCCTGCTCCCAACGCACACACGTTTTAACGCTAAAACCCAGGAGTTACATGGCTTTTCCATACTTCTGGACAAATATTACACACACTCCCTCCCAACTATCAAGTACGCCTTCTCTACAGAGGTAGTAAACCTGCTGTAAGGGCACAGTGCTTCATAGCGACATACTCCAGATTAATCCAAAAACGTTACCTGCACATCTCGTGCCTTAAGAAAGCTTCGCATCCACCATCTCACACAAAAATACACTCCCTACAACACTGTGATACATTGCACACTCTTAATGGTTTCTACAGTTACGTCGTCACAGACAATGTAATTAACAAGCAACATTCCTTCCTGTAGAATAAGAGGGAGAAAATAAAACAGAAGAAAAGTTCACAAAAAATAAATTTGAGCTCAGAAATAAAACTACATTTTTAATTTAATTTCATCATTTACCATGTCAAAGACGACACAAGCCTGGATTACCTAGGTGCAAGCACGGGTTTTCAATCAGTTTGATTTACAAAATACCTTGTGTCCCCTTATGAGGAAAATGATACCTTATTTATTCTCTTTCCATACATATCAATGTTTATTTAATATTTTTTCACTTTCTATTTCATTTGTTTTGTACACACTGAAATCAAGGAAAAAAAAAATCCTGTTCTAAAGTTATATTCTGTTTTCTGTTTCTTGTTACATAACCAGAAGTGTTATAGGAAATACTATTGTGGAGTTAAAACAAAAAAAAAAAAAAAAAAAAAAAAAAAAAAAACCGGG
>NW_009260059.1:248192-249565 GCF_000687185.1 Egretta garzetta
AAAAAAAAAAAAAAAGAGAAAACCAGGCACACATCACTGCATCGCAATAATGTGTAAGGTGCTCCTACACCCACTACTGGCATACATTTAAATTAAAATTACATGTAATCTATAGCCAACTTTCAGGTCTCTGCTGAATGCCCTTTCTGTGTTTAACCTCCTCCGTTGCTGACAAAGAGGTAAGATTTTCCAGGTTAGTAACAGCAAAATTCCACATTCCAAAAACACTGAATGCTGTCACGCAAATAAAGTCATTCACAGGGTCTTAAAACGTCCCTCCCATGTCAAGACTGGTCTTAAGCAGAGAAATAGTAAGAAAATATGAAGATGGAGCTTATTTTCTCGTGGGAGAGCCAAGCAATTTAAAACCAACAACCACATAAACCCTAAACCATATCATTTGAGAGAGATGGTGAATCACGACGAGTGCTCCTTTCTAATGAAACCAGAAGAGCACACCAGCCACTGTGCTGGAGACATTTCCTTGCAAAAAGCAAAAACGTCCATGGTGGCGAGGGAATTCCACGATCTGGGTGACTTGTGACATTGTGATCCTTCACATCCTTTACAAAAAGGGCCACAGACTCCATGTTGGAGAGCGCCCTCGATTCCACCCCTCTCTGCCCTGCGTACACCTGCCCGGGCGAACGCACGGCGTTTCTGAACTGGAGCACGCGCAGGGACGTATTCGCATTGCCACCTGAACCCACCGCACCACCCACCCTCTCCCACCGCAGCCTCCAGAGCCGTTCGCAACAGCCTGCAACACTGCCCTGAATCCAACCGGTATTTTCCTCTCCTCTCTGCATTACAGCCACAAGCCCAGAGCCCCGTAGCTCAGCTTGGCTCATCTGGGCCCACTCAGTCAAAATAAACACAAAGGAGGGGAACCCACTGGGCTGGCTGAGCAAGACGAAGAAATTGGGCTGCAGAACTCCCTCACACTTGCGTGCATAGCCGATTTTACACCACTCGGCTGCTACGTTGATATTATCTTGTCAAAAAGTACAGAGCAGCTTTCACCACGGATACTTGGGAGCTTGAAAATCACAGCAAAGCAGCAGAGGCTGGGGAAAAACCAACTTTAGCTGGATGCAAAGTGCGCTGCAAGTGCAGCATCTGAAGCCTCCACATGACGCAACCGAAATCGTACCAGGGACGGGGGCTCGCCGAAGGAAACTGGACCCACGCAAAACCACAGCGTATGGATTAGGTGCCTATAGCTCATTCGCTGCCCGAGCCAGGAGCGCCCTGCAAGCAAGGATTTACACGAGCTACGAATCAATGAGGCGGCGTGGCGGTGCCCATGCCCGTGACAAACTGCGGTGCTGGGGAAGGGAGCCTGGACCGCTCGGCGGGCCCGCCGCCCCCCT
>NW_009260059.1:249640-250113 GCF_000687185.1 Egretta garzetta
TCGGGGGGGAGCCGGGCTCCGCCGCCCTCCGGGGCTTTGCGTTTCTTCGACATCTGGTCGGTGTTTGGGAGTTGAGTTTCCCCTCTCTCCCTCTCCGGGGAGACGAGCGTGTGCGGAGAGGGAGGGAGAGTGCGAGGGAGAGAGACACGGGGAGGGAGAGAGAGGGGGAGATTGAAAGAAATCGCTGCTTAAAGAGAGGGGAAGAGACTTTGGAGTGGCTGGAGAGCAAGTAGGAGGCAGGGACTAAGTGGAGAAATCCTACAAATCACAATCCCACCAATGCAGCCCCACGTCTAAAGGGGCTGTCGAGGTCTCCCCCTTCCCCGCTCATTCATCTCGGGGTGTGAGTGAAAATTAGAGCGAGAGACGCGATCGTCCTCCCCTGGTTTTTCCAAATGTTAGCGGGTGGTGCTTTTTTTTTTTTTTTTTTTTTTTTGGGGGGGGGGGGGGGGGGGGGGGGGCGGTTGGTGTTT
>NW_009260059.1:250760-252064 GCF_000687185.1 Egretta garzetta
CTCGCTAGCGATTTATTCGCGGCGGGGTGGGGGGGAGGGGGGCGAGGACACGACTTACCCTCCAAACTATGCCCAAGCTCGTCTGTGCTTTCCCCTTCAGGTCAACTTTAAAGAGCAGATTCTCAGTCCGGGAGGCAAAGAGGCAGGGGAGGAGAGGGGAAATGGTTTAGGAATAGCGGCTGGCAAGTGGGGGAGGTGGGGGGGAGGGGGGCGAGGACACGACTTACCCTCCAAACTATGCCCAAGCTCGTCTGTGCTTTCCCCTTCAGGTCAACTTTAAAGAGCAGATTCTCAGTCCGGGAGGCAAAGAGGCAGGGGAGGAGAGGGGAAATGGTTTAGGAATAGCGGCTGCCAAGTGGGTGAAGTTCAGGGCACAATCCTGGCTCTTCCACGCTCCAGCAGCCCAGCATCTTCCCGGGGTCTGGAGAAACAAGGTGTTCAACAAGTCTTCCTTGTTACCCGAAATTGATTGATGATGGCTTTCCCGCCGGGCTGTATTTAACAGAACGGTGCAGAGAGCTACTCTGACGAGCAGGAAATTTGAGAGGATTGCTTGCAATATAGCTGCGGCTTTAATTTATCTCTCTCTGCCTCTCCCTGTACATAGGTGCAAACACACATACACATGCACCCCCGTGTATGTGTATATGTGTGTATATATAAATAAAAAGATATAACTCTGTCGGTACAGTGTTGGGTCCACCGGATCTTAGAAAAGCCTGCCTGTCGGCTGCGTGGATGTTAAAGAGTTTTTCTTAAGCGAAAGGGGCTGATGCTTGGACACATCTCACGTCCAACAGGAGGCAATGACGTCTGTAGCTTCATTGCTATAACAGCACCAAGGCTGCAATTGCCATTCACTGAAATGATAAGGGGCGCTCAGACGTAAGCAGTCTGGACCTCTAGCAAGAGACTGAAGCGAAGATGATTTTTCCCCTCCCAAAACAAATAATAACGCTGAAAAACACCTAAGGGAAGAGACGGGGGAGCAGGGAAAGGAATCTGGGTCTTGCAGTCACACGCTTCTGCAACATGATCCTCTAGCTCCAGAAACATTTATTTTTTGCAGCTGACTAGACTTTGGGAAATTTCAATGTATTATGATTGCTCGGGCGGGGGGAGGGGTTATTTTTTTTCTTAATTATTTCTGTCGCTCTCCAAGCAGGCATTGATGAAAGCCGGGTAAAAGTGCCCTCCCCCCATCTTTCCAAATATATTTAGGCTCGGGTACATGCTGAAGTGTTTCTGGTGTACGGCTAGATCTTCTTAAGTAGCAATTTCTCGCTGTATAGGCTGCAATGATT
>NW_009260059.1:252671-260386 GCF_000687185.1 Egretta garzetta
GGGCGCGGCTTGGGCGCCCGCCGCACGATCACCTTACGCACGGCAAGGGGCTACTTGCCCAAAGCATTAAGCCAGTTCTTGGCTGGAACAATTTGGGATGCTGGCGATGGGAGTGGTGTGACTGCAAGCCCGAATCAGGTTCAAGGTCTGCTGGAAGCGCTCGCAAGGTGCCGGGGGTTCTTTCTCTTATCAAAAAAGTTTGTCTTGGTGCGAAGGGAAGGACAGCGAGCGGGCTGGGAGAGGAGACGCGAGGGGGGGGTCTCTTGCTAGCAGGGATGCTAAATGCGGCGCTGGTGATGGCCTCGGAGGTATCTGTTACGATAATCTCCCACGCACGGCTGTGGTAAGATTTGGCTGCAAAGTAAAGGAGGAGATTTTCAAATCGTCAGCAGGAGATGCCTGCACTCTTACACAGCAAGGGGTTTGTTTTTGCGAGGGATCTGTGGAGCTCTGCTGGACCTAGTAGCGCATCCCTTTCCTTCAGAGAGATGCCCCGAGAAGGTGACAGGGAACAGAATGGGATACATTTGTCGAGCTTTAGGGGCAACCCTATGCTACGTTGAATTTCATTTTATCTGAAGTACGACATTCCCAAATGTATTTTTTCACCCATTCACCACACAGAGATCACAATATATCCATCACAGAGTAAGACGTTGCATTATCCCGCATCTGTGCTGTAGGGAGTTCCCATCAAGATCTGCCTTTACACAAGAGTTTCCACTAAATTACGAATGTGCTGACAGATCAGGTTTTTATTACAGTATCGTGGAAATCAGGGATGGAAACACGGAGTGGGTCATCTCCTGGGGGGGAGGATATGGGGCAAACAGGATAATTCCACAAACAATAATCTCTGGGGCTGTACCGAGCCAAACTTGTAGTCTTGACTCCCGCTGGGATTTTATTCCATCCTCTCTAACAGATGTTGCCAGAGGAAAGCTTTCCGTCCGGTTACTCCGAAGCACTCTTTTTAAAACTCCTTTTACCACTACATACGGCAGGATTTGGGCCATCTGAAGGAGCTACCTTCTCCCTAGCTGAACTGACACGAACAGTAGGAGAGAAGGAGGAAGAAAAAAAAAGGGAAGGCAGTAAGAGTTTCCATATTCTCCTCTGCCAACGCTGGCTTTCTTTACTCACGGTCCAGCAGTGACCCCACGCTTTATAAAACATTTTGGGACAGTCTCGGAGGGAAATGGAAGAAGGGGAGAAGACGGCGTGTTGCTGGTTGACTGGATATGGTCCGGAGGATCTGTGCTGTAGGGAGTTCCCATCAAGATCTGCCTTTACACAAGAGTTTCCACTAAATTACGAATGTGCTGACAGATCAGGTTTTTATTACAGTATCGTGGAAATCAGGGATGGAAACACGGAGTGGGTCATCTCCTGGGGGGGAGGATATGGGGCAAACAGGATAATTCCACAAACAATAATCTCTGGGGCTGTACCGAGCCAAACTTGTAGTCTTGACTCCCGCTGGGATTTTATTCCATCCTCTCTAACAGATGTTGCCAGAGGAAAGCTTTCCGTCCGGTTACTCCGAAGCACTCTTTTTAAAACTCCTTTTACCACTACATACGGCAGGATTTGGGCCATCTGAAGGAGCTACCTTCTCCCTAGCTGAACTGACACGAACAGTAGGAGAGAAGGAGGAAGAAAAAAAAAGGGAAGGCAGTAAGAGTTTCCATATTCTCCTCTGCCAACGCTGGCTTTCTTTACTCACGGTCCAGCAGTGACCCCACGCTTTATAAAACATTTTGGGACAGTCTCGGAGGGAAATGGAAGAAGGGGAGAAGACGGCGTGTTGCTGGTTGACTGGATATGGTCCGGAGGAGAAGGGCAAAGAGAAGGCTTTTGGGGTGGGAATAGTACCGGGCTGAAATAGTTTACCGGCATTTGGTGCTTCTTGGTGTAGTACCATTATTCACCGACCTTTTTTTTATGTAAGAGCTCCAGTGCTTCTCCCTCCCACCTCCAGAAGAATGCTGCCTTCCATCTCTGCCTGGCGCTGCGATTAGCTGTCGCTCAGGTGGGCCTTGAGGAAAAAAAGAAGTCTAATACGGTACAGGAGAGCTCTGCTGTTCAAAAAGTTCACTTTCAATGCTCCGAAAAGTAACTAATTTCTCTACGCTGTTACTCATTTAAACGCCTCTCACTTCCAGTGACTTCGGTAACTTCTTCGGGATAGGGTTGCATGAATGGCTTTCTTCTGGTGGACTTACGTCACCAAACGTAAGCGAGCAGCGTTCAATATGTCAAGTCCAAAGTCTTTCCATTAGAAGAGAAGAAGGTCCCGATCTAAAACTTGCAAAGGCAAATAGGAATCCTCACGCCGCACTCGGTGACCCCTCACTGTGGGATTCTGCAAGCAGGCCTTGGGACCTGGAGTGTGCTGAACACAGTTGTACTCAGAGACAGCCTCGGAGTGTTTTCAGGCTTATGGATTTGGACTGGGTATTTGCCTCACATGAGTCAATAACTGAGATCATCAGGCAAAAGACCCTTCAATAAATATAGCTCAGTTTGCAAACACTTTACTCTTTGCTTTATTTTCTAAAGCGTTACCAGCCTAGCCTGTCAATCACCTTCACAAAGGACCGTTCACGGCAGGTTTTGGTGACTGGTCGGTCTGAATACAGCATATTTTAAAGGGTTATAAAATTAAAAGTTCAGAGGAGACAGGAACAGGATTGGTTAAGACAAACCCGCCTGCACACACTGCACAGAGACAGCAAACAACCAAACGCGGCAGTCGCGAGACCTGGAGCGGCCTTACATTGCAGGTTTGCTTCCTCTTACTTTTTTCTCACGTGGCCGACTCAGTCCAGAGCTGTCTGACCCAGCGATACGTAGCCGATACTTAACCAACGGCACAGTGAGAGAATCAATTCCCTTTCGTGCGGTGCCGTGCTATCACTTTTCCCAAGCGGTCTGTAGCTTTTTTTCTTTGTGTGCCTTCATGAGGTGGCTTACAACACGGTGTTCCAGACACTGTAGGCATCTGCATCATCAAAGCCCGATTCTGCGAAAGCCCTCTCCACACTCAGAGTGGTTACTCGGGTACGTGTCCCCAAATGGTGAACACGCTCCTGCGCATCTTGACAGAATCCTTAGCATTTGGTTTTGTCTTCGAAGCGATTTGCTAGCATGAGTTAATGTATCCTTACAACACCCAGAACAGTTGGTAAATTTTATTATCCTCATTTTATAAATTGGGAAGCAGCGGCAGAGAGGTGAAGAGCCTGTTCTATCATCTTTATCGCTGCCTTAATCCCTGGCTAGTTCCACTGCTTCCAGTGGGGATTCTTGCACAGTAAGGTACCGTTTGATATGACTGAAAATCACCGTGTCTTCCACTAAGTGATTCGAGCAAGGCCTTGGGGGGAGTTTAGTGCGGGTTTAGAACTGAAGTCTCTCTCTCTCTCTCTCTCTCTCTTTCACACACACACACGCACACACACACACACACTTTTGCTTCACCCACTTTCCCAATTTAAAAACAAAACCCAGAACTTGCCACCCACCGTATCTGTCATTTTTCCACCCCACAGGCCAATTTACAGTAGTAATAACGCTCAAGTAGCCCCACTGCGCTGACATTACGTGCAATACAAGTTGACACATAGCACAAAGAAAACTCGGAGGACTGACGCAGTTCCCAATTTCTTACGCTACGAAAATGACCACCTTTTTGATCTCGTAATTTAACGATTCAAAGGAGGGGGTGAAAGGCGCGTTCAAAAGCTTCACATGAAATTCGGCACTACCGGGAAGGTTGGTACTAAGTCAGTCTCAAGAGGCAAAGCCATGTCTCTGTTTGCTTTTTAAATACTGTTCTTTCAGCATGAAACGCGTACTCTAATTTCACAACATTCATCTTCGTGTTTTCGCAGAACAGATGAAGATCCGTTCTATCTAGAGAGGCCTTGCTGAATTTGCTCTGTGTTAAGTTAGAGGGAACTGGGTGTTCTCACCTTCAAGAACAAAGTTATTTTGTCCGCTTTTCCTTCTGCCTTCTGCAAACACCTCATATTTGTCTGACACACGTGGCCACCAAGTCCCCATCCGTGGCTCCTCATCAACCTTAGCTCTCATCGGCTAGTGGCATTGTTAATCGTAAATATACGGGGGTTTATTTTGCACAGTTTGAGCCTTTACCAATTTTTAGAACTGTGAATTTGTTGAACGGATTTTCAAGCACCTCTCTGCTGAGGAGGATGGAAGCGTTCAGGGTAGCAGCTACTGCTCAAGACAGAGAGGGGGAGTGAGTGTACAGAAACTCCCCCCATCTCCCAGTGGCAGCAGCAACTCAGATTCTCCAGCACTTTTCCTCCCGGACCCTGCCTCTGCTCCAGCTCGTTCCTCTCCTCCTCTATTCCTACAGTAGGAATGCCACAACTCCCTTGCTCCGGGGAGGTAAAAGTCCACTGTCCCCTACCCAGCCGAGAAAGCATGCACCTGCCTTAGTGGTGTCCCTGGCGTCAAGGAGATGACACTGTAACTATGTTACGTTCTGCAAACCACACGGTGCTCACAAGTTTCTAGGTACTCCAACGCTCGCCCAGCGTTAGGTGGTCAGTGCTGAGAGTCTGTGATGGGCGTGTAGGAAACACTACATGCTGGAAAAAGAGTCTGTGGTACCTCGAGTAAGCAAAAGGGCTGGAATGGGAGAAAAGAGCCTGCAAAGGCCTCTTGTCCTCAAACATTGCCACTCTGGGCCTTGCCTCTGCCATTTTCGATGACACTTTCTCCCAGTCAAGCCCTGGTTTCTTTACTTACCTGATGTATTTACTTCTACAGCCCTCTTCCTTATAGCCTCCTTTACGGACCAAAGCCTGTACTTCAGGGCAAAACACGGAGGCCCACCCCAGGTGCTGGCAGCACAGGGCTCTCTTGCCCGCTCCTGGCGCAGCGTGGGAGTGGGAGGTGGGCTGGGGGAGGGGGGTGTCCCGCAGCAGTGCCAGCCAGCCCGGGCCTGCAGGGCTGTGCTGGGGCCACTCTTCACCTAAGAAGCTGTGGCGCCTGTGGAGTATCGAGGCCGTTTACCTGCTCTGCCTTCCCACACCTCCTCTGGCCTGCGTGTTTTGCAGCACAGAGGCTGCCTCAGCATCTCTTGTACTCAAACGTTTTGAGCAGTGAGGTGTAAAACCCTCTCAAATTCACCTGGGTAAAACCCATGTTTGATTAAGTGTAATCTTTATAGGAATAAGCATAAGCAACTGAAAATCAGGTGCCGCTTGGTTTTCAGTAAAGAAACCTTTGTTTGAGATTGTACAAGGGGGGGGGGAACAATATTTTAGTCTAAATGAGTAATTCCAGTATTATGAAAGTCACACAATTTCCACTTACTGTTCATTCAGCTTTCATTCTGCTTTCCAGCTACATCTCCTCAGCCATCCCAGTGGCTCACAAGAGTTACGCTTTCAAACCCCCGCCACGGTGTCCAACCTACAGGTTTTTTGTTTCTTCACTATTTTCTGTGGTAGGAGAAGGAAGAAAGAAAAATCAATTCTAGTTGCATGTTTCTGCAAGATATGCTCCACTCTATATTTCCAATGATTTTTAACCCTTTATTTAAGGAACTCAGAATAAGATCAAGTGCTATCAGAAACAAGTGCAACTCCTATTATGAGTCCTGCTCTACAGCAAATCATCTACCCTTACTATTTTGGCTCTCAGAGAGTAATTATTGGTATTTCTATCTGAACATGTTTGGTAACAGGAAGAAAAAAATCAAAACAAAAATCCGCACTAAATGTAGGATATTGTCAAAGGATCCGTCCTTTGGGATAGGATACTGCCAAAATACACCGTAACTTTAAAGGTGTAGTTACAACAAAATATTTATAGTCTTTAAAATGCAATTTAGCGACCAACACAGAGGTTTTGCTTTAAGGTGCACTTTGATTCAACGGCGCTGTTTTCTCCTCTCCCCTATACTAGTATAGAGCAAGAGTAACTGCATCGGCTCCCAGGATGTTAACTAGTGTTAAGTGAGAGAAGGAAGAATGTGGTTCCTACCAGCACTGTTGGACATGCTCTAGAACTACTGTGCATGAGAGGAGAGGGTAGGCTGAGCTGAGCAGGTCTCACCTCTTAGCTGACCCTGCTTTGAGCGGGAGCTTGGGCTGGAACACCTTCTGAGGCCCCTGCCCACCCGAACCTGTAATTCTGCTCTGTAAGTGCTTATCACCTGCATCTTCACCAGTGAATTTAATGGGAATAGAGACAGGCTTTTTTTAAACATACTGGTTTTGTTTGGTTTTTTTTTTTTTCCAAATCAAAACGTTATGCCGTCACTTCCTTTTGTATGACCATCCAACTGAACTACATCTGGCTGAAGGAACTGACACTAGCAATTCACACCGCTTCACTACTTCGCCTCTGTGTAAAAGTGAAAATGTAAGGCAGGAACAGCAACACCAGCGCTCATAGTCACAAGCCTCAGAGATGTTCCGGATAGCACTTTTGATTTGGAAACTCCATAAAAACCTTCAGCAAACCTCATTTCTTCAAGGATAAGAATTTGTGTTGCAGAAGCTTTGTTTTCACAGGTTTGGTAGAACGAGGACCTAGGAACCACAGGACAGAGACCTCTCTGGGGAGAGCAGAGAGGAGGAAAGAAAGGATTCTCCTCTTCCGCCAGCGTTAATCTACACGTTTGACCAAAAAAAGCACCTGAATTGCTCTGATAGATGTTAGAGTATGATCAGATGCCACGGGCTCATGTTTGCTCCTACCAGTGTCCCGCCTGCTTGAAGAAAAAGCAACGTACTGCACGGCTTAGCACGGCTGGGACACAGCCACCAGCAGCCTTCTTTTCAGTTTCCTTCCACAGATTCTGCTGCTGTATTAGCCTCTGATTTTTCAGTCAGGGCCTGTGCATTACATTTTTGCTTCCCTTCAGAAATCATCCTGCTTGACAGGGGGGAAAAACTCTTTCCTGTACTGTCCTTTCGGTTAAAAGGTTGTAGCGAATACAGAGCTGGAAGTTACCAGGCTGATGACCCCAAAATGTGAGGTCCTTTCTAAGTACTGTTCGGGAACAGCGCATCATCCGTCACGTAGACAAGGAGGTATTTTCAGGGTTGCTTAACGGCAGTCGGAGCACCAAAGGCAGGGAAGCACAGCAAAAAATTTAGTGTTACCACCTTTCGCTGTTGTATGAAAAGTCTTCCGGACCTGAAGACAAACGATTACATTGTAGTTGCAGAGAAAAGCCTGAGAATGGGGTTCAAGTTCTCCTTTCTTAACGGAGAAGGTAAAGTCAGCTGCAAAGATGAGCGAACCTGAAGTGTCTGTATTACCAGCGATACAATCGTCGTTTCCTTTTGCCGCTTAGTGAGGTGGTACGGGAAAAGCTGTAAGAAATTCCCAGGGAAGATTAAATTTCTCCCCCCCCCACTCAAAGGCCACGGTCCCCAAACTTCCTACGAGCTGCGAGAAACAAACTGAAGGGGCGAGCGGGTGGTTTTCGGTTACCACGCGCCAGCCCTGGCTTCCCGAACTGTAAAGCGGTAACGGCCAGAAAAAAAAGGCCCTTCCTCCCCACGGCGCTCTGCCGTCACCGCTCAAGCAAGGTCCGTGCAGGCAGGTGCTGAGGTAACGCGTGAGCCCAGAGGGCCGCGCACACGGGCACCTCCCCGCACGCGCCGGGGCCAGGCGGGAAGGACGCAGCCCCTGCCCTTGACGGGGCTGGGGAGGGCGGAGGG
>NW_009260059.1:260912-279385 GCF_000687185.1 Egretta garzetta
TTTCATTTATTTATTTCACACGGGTCCCCCTCCATGTCACACGCCTACGCGGGTCTTCCCAGGTACTGACCACCACCCCCACCACCACCCCCGGTCTCCCTGTCGCTGCGGCGCTGAGGGAGGGGGGAAGCGGGAGGCCGTACCCAGCACGCTGTCAGCTTACTATATTATAACGGATTTCCCTCGCTCCCAGAAAAGCAACCTTCCCCCCCCCCCCCCCCCCCCCTTTTTTTTTTTAATAGCCTGCTCATTCGGCGTTTTTGCATTATCTGCACACCCACCGTTTTTTCTCCCCTTCCCACAGTCATTCTCCCCTGCCTCGTTAATCATCATGTCCTGGGCTCTAAAGAATATGGTTTATAAAATGGTTGCTCGCTGTGTGTGTCCTCAGCCGCACGCATCACCTCAGCCTCCTGCCTGTGTCCCTCTCCTGCTCATCAAGGTCAGGGGGAAGTCTGGAGGGCACAGTTAAACCCAAAACGTGCTTGTTTACGTTTTCTTCCCAACCCCTTTTCTCTTCCTCAGGAAGAATCTGACAGCAAAGCTCCCCCGATTTTTGTGGGGGTCAGGCCTTGCCCTACTTCAGAAGGTATCTGGTGCTCGGCTCAGCTGAGGGGACAATGTCCCGGTCCTATTAAAGTCAATGGGAATCAGCGAATTCAGGCGTCACTGGATGCGGCTGGCAGAGCGTGCAGCCGCGCTCTGGCCAAACCCTGCCCCGTTCCAGTTCAGCTGAACGGCAGCGGTGCCAAGCTGCTGCGAAGCTGGCTCATGCTGCTGGCGCAGCGCTGCCCTCCCGTACAGGAATCCTTGGTGACGTGGAGCCGCTGGAACAGATCCCGCACCTCCCTGCGCCCGCCATGCAAGGAACCCGAAACTAGCTTCCACCTCCTGGCACCTCCCCAGCAGATAAAGGTCCTTCGAGGTCGGGGATTGGCTGGATAAATGAGAGCAGCCTAAAGACTATATTAATTTAGACTGCAAACGAGCCTGGTGCCGTCCAAGTCCCAGCGGTACGAGGCACAGCCATTTTTACATCCTCCCAGCTGCACCGACCCCTGCTCCCCTCCAGCTCAGCACTGGGTGTATTAGCAAATGTACGGTAGCAAATCTTTTTTTTTACTGTCAGGGCAAAAAGCAACAGTTTCAGAAACAGCCACGCCAACTACTTTGAATAACCATTTTGCTTCAAAATACAAGAGAAAAAAAAAATTAAAAGGGCAAGCAATTAGACCACAAACTAGATTTCTGAAGAGAAAAAGGAATCTAACAACTGAGTAACTTGTGCACAGCAAGGGCTTCGCTGTGCATTTGAAACTTATTGTTATTTGCCCTTTTTTTTGCACAAAAAATGGAAACATAAACCCAGTATCATAAAAACAATGCCGGATGGCAATAGGGAACCTTACGACAACAGGAATGCACTTATGCATTTTAATACCCAGCTTATGCATAAAACTGCATTTACATTACCTCTTTGTTCAGCTATATTTTACTTAATTGCATCAGCAGGGATTCTGCTCAATAAATATCCACTCAACAGATAGGCCACGCCGGACAGAGGTTTTGCAGGGGATTGACCAAGCCCGGGCTCGCCGTACCAGATGCGATCCAAGCACCTGAGCAGCTCGGCCATCTGCCCTAGTCACAGGGCATGCAAGGAGAGACAGGCAGGCATTCGGAAGGGCTCCTGCAGAGTCCCCAGGGTGGCAAAGAGCCCACCTTCGCCCACGGTCATTGACATTCTGCCACTGTGACCATGTTTTCTTATAATTTTTTTTTTTTTTTTTTTTTTTTTTACACCATTTCACTTCAGTGTGGCGAAACAGACCTCGAGATCCATTTGTGTGCGTTTTTCGCCTTATGACTGATGCAACTCTCAGTATCCAAGTGTGTTAAATGGGGAACGGGACAAACAGCACACACTAGCATGTATGAATAAGGGTGACTTTACTGTTTATTTCCCCACATTAACAGCTGACCTTGTGAGAGCAAGGGGTACCCATTGCCAGTGTATGCCGTACGATACCAAAGGCGGAACGATGCCCACGGAGTGGGAAGGGGCCCGCCGTCTATGCAGAAACAGTCTCTCTTCCCTCTCAGCATGGTCGAAGGGAGCGGTACCTGCCTAATGGGCTGGAAGGGGGGTAGCTCCCTGCCTCTGCGCAGAATACAGCGCTGCACTCGCTGGATCTGCCTTCAGAAAAGCACGTTTGAAACAAGTCAATCTTTGCTCTGCCTTGGGAGTTGCTCCAAGTCTTTGGCTGCAGATTGCAGTGCTAAATTGAGACCATTATTTTGCATTGAGCTATTTTCATCCCGAAGCGCTTTAAAGGCTTAGCAGATATAGAGGCTATGGTGCTATATGCACAGGAATCACTCCAGCCACTAATGAAATGCAGCCACCTATTAACCAGAACCGTGTGATGCCTGGTCCCTGGGCGTGATGACTGCCGGAAGATTGTGTTTTATCCAGCTGAGTCGAGTCTGGTTTTTGGTTAGTGGAATACTTCATGCCAATTAAAGAGGAAAACTGGCAAGATCTTTACATACAGAATAGAAGTAGGTATAGACAGTTACACTCAGCCCTGGAATTTGAAATGCCACCACTGAGACAAAGAGCTTCTCTGGAGTCTTGCTTTGTTCCACCACCCATATTTGATATTAATTACCAAAACGGTCCTCCTTCCAGTCGGTGCTGCGGGGAGCTGAGCACGAACATCTGGTGCCTTTCACCCGTGGGGTGGTTACTTAAAGGCCTCCAGGGCCAGATGTGGACAAAACACCATGGTGCTTTGGTGGTCTGTGAACAATGAATTAATAGTGTCACTGCAGTTTCTCGGGGACAAGTGCCAGTATGGGTAAAGCACCACAACCAACTCCACAACTGGCTTTAACTCACACTTGACTGTTCTGTCTAGAAGAGGCAAGAAAACCAAATTACCGCATATTTGCCATTGTGGAAAATTAATTTTAAAATGCAAAAAGCACAGCAAAATACAATTTCTACTCGGCACTGTACATACACCTTTGTACAGCTTGCACGCACTGCATTAAATAAGCATGCTTCTTCTCTGTCTCTAGTTAGGGTAGAGAGGGAATTGTGTGGTGAAAGACGTAATTTGTACATTAGGAAGTCTCTGTTGCCAGATCAGCAGCAGCAGCACTGACGTCTGTACTCTCTCGCTTTGTTCCTGCTGCTATAAATCAAAATGACTACAGTCCAAATGCCTCACTTGTTTAACTATAAATGCACTGCTAGTCAGAAAAATCCACACCAGGAGGGATCTACATAATCTGCATTACTTTAAACTGATTAAATAGAGAAAGTCCAAAAAAGGATGAGAATAACATTTAAAAATTTATGGTTTCAACAACAAAAACTTTTAAAGGGTGTAATCCAGCAGAGCTGTGAAAATTCTGTGTCTACAGGCACTGATGTCTTTGCTAAATGAACTATCAAATTTGCCTTTCTTAATGTGCATTGGGATTCCCCCCCCCCCAGATTAATGCAACCTCTTTTGAAGCCTATTTTCCCCTGTGTCCTCATGTGTTTTCCTGCTTGTGTAAACTACTGGAAGCAAATTAAAACAGGATAGGTGAAGTGGGTCAGGTTTTACTTTCCCTGGTTTTATACGCCTGTGTGCTTATAAAAATAAATACAAACACATATAGCTGAGGTTAACTCCTATTTATCTGGAATTTTAGAAAGCTAAATACATCCTCTGAAGATGAAATGAGCCCTCAAAGCCTAAAATACTGCTTAGATCCCTTCCAAGTTCTAAAAGAGGACTCGACAGTTACATAAAAATAATGGTGCCAAAGCCTGCTGCTAACCTGTTGGCTGGGGGAGAACAGGGGAACTCTCTTCCCAACACCTACCGAGAGCCTGGAATCATTATAGAAAAATGCAGCACAATTTCTTGACTAAATGGAAAGGGAATGGGAGAAATTAAGAAGGTAACCTTCCAATACCAACATTAGCTCAGCTGAGCTGTAAATCCCATGTATTGGGCGGCATAGCCAGAAATATGTTGAGCTGTACTTCTGAAGAGGAAATAACAGGATCAGAGAACAGCAGGTGAGCACATTGTCAACGCCACACTGACGTTGCTGTTGGAGCCACTGCGTTATGGTTCCCAAGACCACCAAATTTTTACAGTAAGAGGTTCAAAGAGTATCAAAGCAAGAAGTCTGAAGGTATTTGTTTCGCGGAGGCTGTCTTGTTAGGCCTTGGCTAATGAATTTGCAACCAGATGTTCGTTTTAAGATCTGATCCAAAATGCACTGCAGTCAATGGAAAGTCAATTGGAAGTTCCAGATTACTGGAAAAAAGCTACTGTAGAGCCAATATTTAAAAAAATAAAAATAAAAAAATGAACAGGATGAAGCCATTGGTGATTTAGCTTGGCACTGATTCTAGGCAAAAGCGTGGAAGAGCAAAGGAGCAGACACGGGGTCACCAATTATGTGCCACCGAAGTTGTCACAGTTGTCATGTGAATGGGTAGAGACTACAACAAATGGAAAATAACTGGAGTTATCTTACCTCTTTCTCACTGCTGGCCAACCTAGCCGCTATTCCTTCTCATTAGCCATTGATTAAGAGCATGTACACATGGTTACTATAGCTCAACTGGCACAACTGTAACACTTTAGGATGTGGTAACTGTGTAAGATAAAGGAGAGTAACATGATCAATGCCAGTTACCATACTTTTTTTAAGAACAGCCTAACAGGCCTCATAAACAATACTTGATTTTTTTTGTTTTGTTTTCTTTCAATTTATAAATGCATATGTTGAAAGAGAACCATCTTGAAGTAACAAGCTTACAGAAGCTGAAGTCTTTTGGATTCTTTTCCATGTGACACTGATTATAAAAAATTAACTATAAACATTAAGCAGTATAACATATTAAAGAGTCAGACCGGGATCCAGTGTCTGAAAAAATGAAGCTAAACAAAATCTTCTGTGTTCTGGGGTAACTAACTAACCATTGCAACCGCTTCCCCAGGACACAATTCACTCTGTCTGGAGTCTTTAACTCAAGACTGGCTGGCTAACTTTCTAGAGATTATAATCTTGCTGCAGAAGTTTCTAGCCAGGATTCTCTAAGCCCCATTATTTGGCAAGTCAGACAGTTATCCTAATGGCCCTTATAATTCTGGACATCTGGAACCTTGATAAATTGGTGAACAGTGAGCGTAGATTAGCCTACTCTTACACCTCTTGGGTAAGGTTTCCCTTGAGTGAAGTTGAGTTTCTTCTTTTGCATACACCTGCATCTATGATTTATATATGATTTGCAGGCACATCTTAAAAATAACCCTAACAAATCACACAGTGTCTTTGTATCACAAGGAGGCTGTAGGTTGTTGCACAAAAGATCAAATTGACAGGAGGAGAGGGAAAACAACATAAATTGGGGGGTGGGAGGGGGAAGCAGGCTTAACCTTGGTTTGATGCAGTTCTCCCTCACATCTACAGGATTAGGAAAAAGATGGAATTAAACCAAGCAAATACCCATACAAAATCTGGTGAGAATTGCAGTGGAGTGGAGACATCTAGCTGCCTTCTGTCTACCAACAGCATCTGTGAATCAGGAAATCCTGGCTCTGGAGAGAGTCTATAGATACCAACTTCTTTAGGAGAAAGCGAGCAAGCCCTTCCTTGCTGAGAGGGAACATAAAACTGGGACGGAGAGGAGATTGTATGTACTGTTTACATTTCCTCTCATTCTCTCCACAGCCTTCCTGAACAAAAGCTTATTTCCTTTAATTCCTTAAATTTGGTTTTTAGGAGAGCTTTTTATTTCGTCAGTTTTGGTTATGTGGTCTTAAAAAGCAGCTCTGAATGTGTCAATTACCATGAGAAACAACACTGTAAATACCTCCTTGATCCAGAACTGCAGAGGACTGAGGTGCGCCGATGGAGACAGCGTGAATAAGCCTGATTGCCACTGTTCAGGCTGTACCCCGTCCCCAGTTAGAAAGTCTAAAAAAAGGGACAGCATGTCATTATTGCGGCATACTCTCCCTTGGATTGTAAGCAGAGCCAGTTCCAACTTGCCTCTGCGTGTCCAGAGGCCCAGCAAACACATAGGCTCCCCAGCAAGGTGGGACTGCTCGCAGCATGTCCCACCTGCAGCCCCACAAGGAGAGACCAAACAAGGCACATGGTGCCCTGCTCTGCGGAGGTACCTCTGGGGCTCTGCCCATGAACCAGAGCCTGACAAATGACTGCATCCACACATGCAAGCATAGATTTAAATGCACCATCAGCTGAGGGTCTGAGGACTAAGGCGGCTTGCTGCTTATGCAGTTGAGGGCTTCAAAACATCAGGTGTGCCCTCCATTTTGTATGGCCCCCAGCTTCTGCAGCCAGTTGTCACAGGCTCTGGGACTACAGCAACCAGCAGCAAGATAGCACAGTAAGGCTACAGCCCCGTTCCTTCAGCTTCTCAGCACGTCTCCTTCCAACTTCAGCCTGCACCCGGTCTCAGCGCACATAAACACATACACGTGCTAGCTCCAGCAGTAACCAGACTTTCTACACTCACAAATTCTGACTCTACAGATGGGGAACTATCCAAAATTGCAGTTGGAGCCCAGCTGTTCCCTACCATCATCCGATAAACAAAGGCCACGCAACTGTGCATATACACTTCTCCAAGAGAGACAGGAACTGGGGAGCTCTGAACAGGTTTTGTGTAAGAAAGTACAGGGATTATAGTAGTTACAACTATCTAATCACAACAAAATAATCCCTCTGACCATGGAGGTGAAGCCAGTATTCTGATAATGACGTACATCTAGAATGAAGCAGGAGATTTAGGACATCAGGACAAAGGAAGGGTAATAAGAACACTGGCCCAAGCTCAAATGCTAATGCATACCAAACATTAATGCGCCCCAAAAAACAGCCACTTCAGATGAGTGTTTTCAATTTTCCTGTGGAAGAGATATCATCAGCAGAAGGAAATCTGCAGTGTTCTTTTTCGGTAGATGAGGAGGTAGCTTGTGTTCCAAGGCCTGTACCTATGTTGGGAGCAACATCAGGCCCACAGTTCAGACTAATGAAGGCACCCCTAGCTCAAAACTGGTTGAGTTTGCAGTCGTCTCTGACAATGTAAGCAGCAAGGTCACAGGTGCAGGAACAGGTACTTTTCTCTACTCTGGAGAGCTCCCTTGAGAATGAGTTTGAAGGTGCCCCTGTGGCATCATATCAAGCAAGGAAGCTTGCACTGCAGCATCCACTGCTTTTTCTGTAGAAGGAAGACTTCAGCCTCCAGGGATGTTAATTTAGTTGCTGTTCTTCGCTTCTCCTTTCCTCCTTGTGTCAGCCCAAGAGTAACAAAAGAGCCAAATGAGATCTATCAGCTTGGCCAGGACTTTCTGGCTTGTGCCTTTAGACCCTGAGATTTTCAAATGCCTCCCCCAACTCTCTGAGTGGTCTGAAACCACTTTGCTTCCAAGATCAAGTGTATTCCTTGTAACATAGAAGAGGCTTAACACTTTTAACCAGAGCTAAATTTACCAAAAGAAATCATGAAGTAAGCTAACAAGGTCATTATTGTAAAAGGGAAATGCAAACATAAGGACTAAACTTTACCTGGAAACATTTGAGCTGAACATTTCTCCCAATGATTAGGGCAACAAGAAATTGAGGCATAGATTTTTCAAGAAAGCTATGGAGAAAAACACATTGTGGACAATTCTCACCATTCTGTTTGCCAATGTAAGCACATGTGTGGTTTGCCAGTGGAAGAAAGATAAATGAGTGAATGAATTTGAGTTCAAGCCTTACTTGTAAGAAACCCTCATATTGCCATGATTCATTTTGGCAGCCCACCAAACCCAACCGAAACTCAATGGACCAGCATAATCCCTGATCACTGAAGTTAATTGAGGTTGAGTCACACCTGGAACAATCTTGCCCATTCTTTCATTAACAAGAAAGAAGAATAAAAGAACAAGCCTTCTGTCCGTTCTCCCTAGAGGAGAAAAATGCAATCTTATAGGATATTCAGACCCAGGCAGTCAAGTTATCCTAGGGTATCAAGGTTGGTATACTACCTTGCCACATACACGTCCATCAAAGTCTATTGTGCTGTGAATGAATCTTCACCACCTGACTGAACTCACAGTAGCTTTCTCCTATACCTGCTGTACTGCACCGTGACAATTAAAGGTACTTAAGCTTAGTCTAGCGTAACACAGTACTGTAACGGGGACAATGCCCATGGAAACAACAGGAGGATATTGGAATAATGTTATACCACCGGCTTGACTTCGACTCCATGCTTGTGCCTGCAGGACACTTTGCTTATTGCCTTGAAAATGCCATTACCAGTGAAGGATTCCACATAAAAGACTCTTAGAGAATGAAATTAAGGAAGTTTTTTCATGCTGTGTATGAAAAGAACATTCAGCCTCATGCATAAAATCCTTCGAGTATCTTAAGTTTCCAAGGAACAGCTTTATTGTTCTCATGGCAGTAAGCCCCAAAGATGGAGTTACAAATCGACTTCATAATTTGTCCCAACTGTATGTATCAGGCTCATGTTCTTCCCAATCTGGGATACTACTGTAGTTATTCGGTCATCTCAATTAAGAAGTTGCTTTATAAACCAGTTCTGAGCTAGCTCCAGTTTTGAGAAGTCTGTAATCAACAGTACCTTGCAAGGAGATACTTACCTTAGGTTCTTGACTGTCATGGAAAAGAGCTGCCAGGCTAGTACTTCACATCAGCAACGTTCTTATCGTGTTAGTGTCTCTGAAATAACTCATTTTGGTGTTTTACTGAAGCTAGAACACAAAAATAGGAGCATTTGTCCTGTTTTTCACCACTGTTCATTTAAAAAAAAAGATAAATCTGTGTGCCAGAAAGGCTCTTGGAACAACCAAAACAAAGACCAAGCCTAAATGATCCATCCCAGGTTTTACTCCATACTTGACTGTTTCTGGAACAGGACATTTTGGGTGTTTTGTCAATTCCTTGTAGACATCCGGCCAGGATGTATGTATTGAATAAAAAAAAAAAAACAAAACCAAAAACCACACCACCAAAAAACCACCCAAACCCTTTGAACTTACTTGCTGCAGTGAAGTACTTTGGTTAGCTCTTTTCCTGAAGTAATAAATTAAAAGCAACCCATTATCTGGGTTGCAATGCAACTCATTCTTTCAAAAGCCTGACATTTACAGTAGAGGAACTCTTAAATATATAAACATTTCCCACTTTTACTAATACTACTAATCTCCTAATTCACTTCAACCACAAATGATTTTAAATAGCCAATAGATCTTTAGAATCACTTTTATTTGCACTTCTGGAATAGTCATCTTATGTCCTAATATATCTACAGTAAGGGAATAGGTCATGAATATAGTTCTTAGAACAATTAATTAAAATGGGAAAATATTTGGAACAGTTCTAGTAAGATTTATAAATAAAAGCTGTTTCTGTGGGCAGGAGTAAGTGTTGTACTCAAGACTTGGAAACCACCTTAAGAGTATTTACAGCTAACTGGAATTAAGATTTTTTCAGAAGACAGATAATGATGACAAAGTCAGGAAAGTTATCTGCTACCTGTTTGTTTAAATGAAGACTATTTCCTTCCGTAGGAGGCTTAGATGGATACCTCGTTATGGTGTTAGGAAGCACTGTACTTTGCTGAAGCTCTGATCCCCATAGGATGTAGACAGGGGAAAAAATGGTGATTGTCACATGCTTTCAAAGTTTCATGGAAATATCCATGCATATTGGAAGACCAGCACAGTCACTGATAAACATCTCTGTAGTGAGAGCCCACGCTTCGCATGTCAGTGATGTACAGCAGATAAAGAGCAGAGGAGTTGCTATTAGAGCTGATTAGGAACTAGAATTCCAGTCTTATGGAAAATCCTCATAGGCGTTTTTGTCCCATATTATGACAAACAACTGCAATGTCAGATTTTCTCACAAACCAGTTGTGAAAGCAGTCAGCTAAAAGAGCAAGCTAGCACAGTCTGTTCCATTTCGGCTTAATCGCCTTGATGAGATGCTGCATTTCATGGGAACGGCGGCTTGGGTGCCTTTAACCCTCTTCTCTGCCTCAGCCCATGCCCCAGCTACACCCTTCCTCACGTACCATGGCAGCCCGTGCCCGCAACAGGAGAACCAGTGAGCCCCGTGCGGGGCCAGGGGGAGAGCCTGGAAGAAGACAGGGGCCTACCGATTGCAATAGAAATCAATTAGCTCGTAAGAGATTAATTACAAGCCCAGAAGCCTTCAATCAATACGCAGGTAGACCGCCTGCACTATCTCTCCATCTACATACTCACCCTGTGTATGCCAGTGTCTAACTTCTGTTGCCAGATTAGCTCAGACAACAGGGTATTAGAACGGGGTTATGTTTATAGCAAAGTGGAAGGAGTGTCAAAAAGTGGAAATATGACACTTACTGTATTCTCATCTCAAAACCTTATGGCTTACCACCCTGAAAGGAGGGAAGGGAGCTGGCAGCAAACAAAATCTTCCATTGTGAAAGGACTGACAGGTCTAATCGTCATTTCTGCTTCAGAAATTTTTAAAATGCAGTATGTGAAAACATGCTGACCCCTGGGAAATAAGTGGGGCTGTTAAAAATAAATAGGTTCCAGCTTTTCAGGAAGAGCAGATTCACTACAGTGACGTAAAAACACCCAGCAGCTCGTCCCAGCCATTTCCCATGAGATGCTGCTGATTTAGGAAGAAACAGCAGCTCAGACAGCTGCCTGGAAATTTAAATGCCAGGATGTTACTTCTTGAATCTCTTATTTTTTTCCAGAGCTCACCTTTGACACAGTGACAGTACTTGCACAGTCCCTCCATACCCTCAGAAAGTCACAGAACATCCCAGTATGTCTCGAAATACATTACAGGAATTTCCTCTTATTGTTGGGAAAGGTTTTATTACAGAAATAAAGTATTTCATATTGTTCATTTTAAGGTTTTTGATTTTCTGTTGAAAGGCATAATGCATCCCAAGTATGTTTTGGGGGTTGTGTCCATGCACTTGCCAGAAAAGGACCAGAGTCGTGGTACGACGCCTTGGTGCAGAGGTGCAGCACGTGGTCAGCCTGAGCCAAAGCACAGACAGGTGAAAAAGCACGTGCTGAACCAGAAGTTTCCCTCTGAATGGAATTACTGATTTACACCCATTTCTACCAGTTACAGCAGACTATTTCTGTGATACTATAAGCTGCCGGCTTGGTAGCGACAAATAAAATTTCTTCATTTCAGAGCATACATGTGTATCTTTAATTCAAAGTGATTCCTTTCAGGCCCATGTGGAGACTGCCAGGGTGAAGTATTAAGTCATTTTAGTTAGGAAGACAGTTCTTCCAGTAAACATTTCATGATCCATCTGTTTTCTCTCGTGTTAATTCACCAGGATCTAGTTCCTTTACTGTTTCCTTCTTAGATTTCCACTCAGTTTTTCCCCAGAAATCCTGTTAAATCCTAACCAATGCTTTCCATAAGACAGAATGCATGAATTAGTGTTTGTTTATGAAAGGAGCATAGGGATTACATGCTGGAACAGATTCTTTATATGTAATCACTTCAACATGTGTCTTTCCACCCCACTTACAGTAAGACTGCAAGTCATGTAAACATCTCTACAACAAAAAGAAAATTGCTGGTTGGTTTTTTGTGCTTCTGCTCTGAGAGAATGAAGGAAGAATGTTTGTATATAATAAAAAAGTGAAAATTTATAGAAAATATAAACCCATACAAATATATGTCCAGAAACTGAACGAAAACAGTATCATCTCAACAGGCTCTCCTTGCTAGATAAGGAGTCAGGTAAGTAACGCCAGGACAAGATCCATCATCTTGTCATCTCGCCATTTGCCCTGAATAGTATACACCCATTGCTAGACCAGCAGTAGAAACCCATTTTACAGACCAGGGCCTTTCACAGAAAATGGTCTCTCTCTAGAAAATTTCTGGTGGCAACACCCAGTAGCAATAAGCCACAATCAAAAAAAAAAAAAAAAAAAAATCAGAGACATACTGAAGTTTCACACCTTTGAAGAGAAACCCTGTGGCCTATAATTTTTACAGAACAGAAGTTACACACTCAAGCAGGTCGTCATGCATACAGGGAATAGGAGGGAGGAACTACCAAACCAAATCCTGCGATTTCTACCCAAAAGTGCTTCCCTTGGCCAATTCGTCATCACCTGAAACCTTCCCTTCTCAGACCTCTTCATCAGAAAAGGAAGCCTCTTAAACACAAATCCAATCATCCCTATCACAGGTAGGTTGATATTACCTGCGGTGATTTCAAAGGCTTGTGGTCCTAAAGTAATAAGCAAGAGCCCTCAGGTGAAACCAAACACAATGGGAAGGCCATCAGAGCTTTGCTGTTGGCTTCAGCATAGCCAAAACTTTTTTTTGCTGTTATTTCAGAGCAGAAGAGCTATTTGAACACCAAGGTGAGTACAGCTCTGCGCACGGCCAGAAGCAGCAAAGCAGGCATAGCAAATGACTGAGCAACCAAAGAAGTCAGAGCATCGCATCTCCATACCTAATCTTGCTAAGAAGTTGTTCTGCAAGCAGCAGAGCTAGCAAAGCCTGGTTTCCTGCTCGTGTGCTGCGAGCATTACTTCTCAGCCACCTTTCCAGGCAACAGCCCAGGTTCCCCCAGCATCCACCCAGCACCCAGTAGGGTGAGAGGCATCCCACGCTGTGTCCAGTCACCTCCTAGGTGACCAGCACGCTGACCGGCCTGTTGGCTGCACAGGGTCCTAGGCTGTCCCTGCTCTTCTGCCAGCGGGGTTGTAGCAGCAGCTCCTTCCTCAACCCCGTTCCTGGTGTCCCTCAAACCAGTGGGAGTTTAACGATCACTGAAACCTTCTTTCAAAGTTGGTGGAAATTGAGCAGTGGGGCTAAAAGCTATGGGAGGGAAAGGAATGGGGACGGATAAACAGACAGTGAGCTCACGTACGTCTTGTTTTCTTAGCAGTTCAGGCTAAAAAGGAACATTTTATATATACATATATAAAGGGTGGGTAACTGGCAAAATTCTCAGTATCAAAAGAAGCTTGGCCCTGTCTCAAGAAACCAACAGTCTATTTGAAGTTAGCTGGTGTGTTTTTTCTCTGGTAATGACTTTAACAGTGTTCTTACTTTTACTAGCCACACTGGGCACTAGTCCATCTTACAGACTGAAGCTCTCAGTTCTCCAAGTAATTCTGCAAACCCAATAAGGTTACCCACTGAATTCAACCAGGGATGTTGCATTCCTTCCTGACATGATCCTGTTGCTGGCGGGAGGGGGGGGGGGGGAGAGACTAATCTGAATCAGAACAATCTTCTCAGCAAAGACAGAAAAGTGCTCACAATTTGAAAGTGTCCCTTGTTTCGCCCCGCTTCAGGTGGAGGCGGTCCAAATCCACTGGGATGGCCATTAATTGGAGCAATTCTACTGTAAGGGGCTTCGCTGCTGCTAGATGCCAAAGAAAAATGTTTTCCAGGCCTTCAACACAGCTGGAGCATTGAGCTTTGAGAAGTCTGGCTTTGATTCACAAAAGGGTGTAAATGTCACAACATTCACTGCTGGGGCCCCTAGCCTTTTTGATAAATTACTGGCTCATCAAATCTCTAACTTAGAAGTAGGGGGCAAATAAGTGGGTCTGGAATTTATTGCTAAATTGGAATTTGAAAAAAAAAAAATCAGTCTGAGGGTGAATGCACCATTTCTTTTCTTAGTTTTGAGAAGTTTACTTTTCCTGATTGCTTTACGTTAAATATATTTCTGAAACAAAATAAAAGCCACAAACTTAAATTAGATAATTCCTTTCCAGAATTATTTATCATTTTTTTTGAAGATATTAGAAGCTTTTTGCCACATTCAATGTGACTTTATGGCTAATTCTGATTGACCCAATCTGCTAGAGCATGAAAAATTCCCTCTGCCACAACCGAAAGATGTGAATGGGGCCACATTGCCTAAACGAATGACTACTTGCTCATCCCCAATAGTTACTTCTTTTGAAGTTATAGGCATTAGGCCTAACTGCATGCCAAACCTGTATAGTTTGCTATCCACTTTAACACACAAGCAAGAAATCAAAGTTCACCATCTATTACAACAATTTAGCTTCCCCACACCCCAAATTAGATGAAGGTTCAGAGTTGTAACTGTCAAATTTTCCTGCTTTGGTCCAGAAATTGTGATGCAGGTTGCACTCCTTACTCTCTGTCACTGATGGCACATATGAGCTTCAAGTAACTTTCATGCCCAGCTTCCATGTTTGTAAAAGTCAGTGTCACTCGCTTTTATAAAGGACCTCGCTCAACAATGCTAGATGAAAGACTATAAAAGTTATTATTCTATCCTTAGCTTATCATCCAGCTTTAAGCTTCCCACCAAGTGTAAAATAGCCCTCAGAAGTTTGTTGCTTTCTGTTTACGTTTCATAGATGACACACTGAACCATTTACTTTAACAAAACAAATTTTAACAAAGTCCTTATTAAAGGAATTGCATGCATAGCGGTGACGTAAAACATAATAGTTTCATTTTAGCTTCCCCATCTCTGGATGAATTTGAAACTTCCAAGTTGCCTGCAATATTTTACATAAAGGGCACTCAGGAAGCGCAGGATCTGCTCTATTGTGTTACAATTGCAGTGGTATCCAGCTCGGTTTTCATTCTGTATTATATTGGCGATGAATCCGCCTCAGGAAGAAAGCACCTGCTGTTTCTGCACTAAATTTTAGTATTTGCAAACGGGGACTGAAGCCAAGCTCTGATCCTCAAGTCCTTATAAGCACTCAGGCACCAGGGTGAAGAGCAATGTCGGAATTTGGAGTATTAAATCTAGAGGAGCTTTTATGCTTGTGCAAGGGAAAAAGAACTCAACAAAATATTATATTAGAATATTCTTGATATACAGGCCCATTTTTCTTTGACTCTTCCAGAAGAAAATGAAATCTGACTGCTTTCGCTTCAGAATAAGCATTACACAAAGTCAGTGGTGTCCATTTGGAACACAGAATGAAGAGAGTTGCATTTATAATTAAAGAACTTAAATACACAAGAATTGCTCCCCTACGTCAGACCCATCAGCTTCTGAAGGAAAGCAAGAAAAACTTCAATAATCAGTTATGAAGTAACTTCTTAACTGGATTATTTCTTTTTGACACCAGTTAACATTTAGCTCATGTCCCATCCAAATCACTCCTACAGCTTTCAGATGCTCAGCTTTGTAAAACGCAATAGGAGAAAGAAAAATGTATATTTTAAGTTTCTTTTAAAGTCAAGTTAGGAATGAAAGATTAGCCTATGGCAGAGGAAGCAAGCCTGTTAAATTGTACTTCAAGATGCAAAAATTAATGTATTTAGTTCTATGGTTCTGTTGTTCAGTCCTCGTGGGTAACAGATGATGGTCATCAGATGAACACACATGGTAAAGTGAATTCCACCAGGATACCACAAAGCAATTGACCTAATTTTACAGTCAATGCAAGCCAGCATTGACTGCAAAAAAAAAAAAAGTGAAGAGCAACCATGGAGGAAAATAAAATCCAAACTGTGCCGTGTATTTATAAGCTATATTTTCACATAATCTTACAAGGCAGGTTTGGGTTTATGCCATTTCATAGTCTCCTTTTACAGTTACGGTCTCCTTTTAAATCACTGGCACTTTCTTGCCTTCAGAGAGATAGCTGCTCTCGTTCTTCTAACTAAAATCCCAGCCAGATCTGATATCTAGACACACAGGTTGCTACAGTACTGAACTTACAAGTCAGCCCTGAAATGCAACCAGGGTGGCTATTACAGACCACCTCGAATTAGACAGTTTTTGTAGATGTAAATGGAGGACCCTTAAGCTATGCCTGGACACAACTTTATCAATCTCCCTTCAAGAACATCAGCAATTACAAAGGCATCTAAAAGTGTTTCTTGGGTGTTTGTTTGTTTTATCTGCAATTAAAGAGAGTCATAAAAGGTATAGAAATGCCAAATTCAGCCTACCTACCTGCTGAAGGCATTGTCATTGTACACTCATTAACTGATTTATCATTAATCACCGCACTGTGAGAAAGCAGGGAAGGATAACCCCTTCCTACATCACCCAGTAAGATCAAATTCTGCCTGAAAACAGAACTGCTGACCTGCCTGCAATCCTGCCCGAAAACCTCAGTTCCAGACCTGGAACCCATCAGCTAGGTGTCTTTCCAACACAGCGCGGAAGGCTGAGAACAGTTTACTGAGGAAATTTAATCCACAAAATCTATACTCGGATGTTAATAACCTACATAAAGAATATACAGCTCCTATTGCAGTGACAGATAACTCGCCAAAAGCCACCTGAAAGTCAATGGCAGGCCAAAACTGCAGCCAGCCAGCTCAGACTCCAGAATAGTTTAATATAGCGAGACCACTTCCTCACCCTTTAACGTTGCTGTGGGGTCATTGCTATTATTTCATCACCCATGTGTGCAGCAGGAACAGCAGGCTGAAGTGTCTGTTTGTTCTCATCAAGTGATTGACAGATGAATGCCACAACAAGATGGCTTACAACCATGACCACTGGGATAGCAAGTGGAAACTGCAAAGCTCGATGCCACCTGGGTTGCATCTGCCCCCAGACACAAGAGTGAAAAGGAAAGAGGAGCTTTTCTCTCACTGCTATCAAAAGCTTCAGCTGCCTCGAGTTACCAAAACCATAGCCTATGATTTCCTGACCAAAACCTGAACCACTTTCCAAGTGTTATCAAAACCTGTACAATCTTTCTGGTGTACCTCAGTGGCACAAACCCCCTGCATATAACCCATTGACATCAGACTGCTAAAGAGTAACGTAGCTCGCTTGTATACAAGCACAGAAGGCACCACCTCTTGCACAGATGAAGACAGGCCTGTACGATTGAGGTCGTAGGTGTTGCATAGAATGTGTAAGGATTCCTAGGGTAACAAAGATTTTTGGTCTCAGCTGTCGAGAGGGATCTAGGTAAAATATCTCTGCGGAGCTTTTAACAAAAAACATCTCCGCAAACTTTTTAATCTAATATCTCACTAGAGACAAGAACACTCAAGCACATCCAGGTATTGTTCTGTGAGGGCACTCTGAAGCAGCATTTCTATACTTTGCTCCTATCCTTATTTCCTAGGCATCAGCTGTTGGTTACAGTTAGCAACACAACAGATCTACGTCCTGACTCAGTGTGTCTCTTTCTAGTACACCCCTAAAAGCTGTGTGTCTACTCACAGCTGGGTAATTTAATTCAGGGAGTCAACAGGCAAGCTAGTCTCTGAAGCATAACCCAGAAAGCAGATATGCAGAGTAGTGAGTTACTGGACCTCTCCATAGTGAATGCTATGGTATATATCTAGATTCTTTCTGGACCTAACAACTGTATTTGACCCACAGTGTAGTCATTTTCAGCTGTCTGACATCCAAAGCACTAAGTGCCCTTCTGGAATTCTGCAGTCATCTCAGCTAGTTTTGGTCGTGTTGAAACAGCGCAGCTGAACCTGACTTTAGCATGACAGCCTCATGGTTAAAGCATTTGACTGGGTGTTTCCAGAGCTGAATACACATTTTAAGCTGCAGAAATAACCCTGGAAATTACCGCTGACACTAGGCTATGGAGTTATGTTGCTTTTGCTTGGCCATCAACTGAGCACATTACTTTCTTGCGGCAAAACTAGTCCAGAGTCCAGGTCCAGCCTGGACAGTTTCCCAGTTTGTGAATTACGGATGCTGCTGGAAAGTGGGAGATAGACTGCAGAAAGAGCTGAACACAGAGCTACCACTTCCTATGGAGGAGTTGCAAGTAGCTGCCAAGCCACTATGCAAGAGGTGAACGTTGCTTCCTTCTCTGCCTTTTTGAATAAGAGTAGCAGGGCACCTGGGGGTTTTGTGCTCAGCTATGCTCTGAGTACATCCATGGGAGCCAACCCCTCCAGAGCTTTTGGTCACAAACACTACCTCAGCCGCGGATCATAAATTCACCCAGGTTGTCACAAGGGACCCAAGCTCCCTACACTCGGCTACCTGGCTGTGTGTTTGCACATCCAATTTTATGTGTGCATCTTCTGGGCCAAACAGGAAGGAACTTCACTAGTTTTACACATCTCTAGGCAGCCACTGGGTGTGGACTGTCTAGCTTGCTGTCTCTGATCTAGGCAACTAAGTAGCACTGGAATCCTGCTTTTGCTGTCAAAACAAGCCTTCAGGATCTCACTCCAAGAATCTTGAATAAATGGGGCTTTTCCATTTCCTGTTAACTTACTTTGTAGAATCTCTCACTGGAGAGGGAGACTTTAAGGCAAGGATGTTTTTGTTAACCTCAACATATAGTCACTTGGAAACAGGCCAATAGCTATTCTTATTTATTTCCACTTACTGACACATTGAAATATCACCAGGACTGTTATTCAATAGATTAATAAGATGCTAAGTGCTTAGGCCTTAGCCTACTTCGCAAAAA
>NW_009260059.1:279562-294476 GCF_000687185.1 Egretta garzetta
AAAAAAAATCACAGAATTGCTGAGTTGCGAAGTAACTTCTGGAGATCATTTGGTCCACCCACCCCACCCCCCATTCAAAGCAGAGTCAGCTACAGCAGATTGCTGGTTTTGAATATTTCTAAAGACAGAGACTGTACAACCTCTCTGGGCAACCTGTTCTACTGCTTGACCACCCTTACCATAAAAAGAGGGGTTTATTATGTTTAAATGGAATACTTAGTCTTTCAGTTTGTGCCCACTGCCTCCTGACTTCTGGATATTCTTTCAGATAAGTAAATTCAGCAAGTCAAAACTTGCATCTAACAAAAAATCCTGCCTATACCTCCTATGGGCCTCAGCACTGGAGAGGTATCAGGAGAGCATTAGAAGCTATGCACGACACTGCAGAAAACACATTATCCCTTGAGAAATGTGCAGCTTCTCTCCCAGGGCACTGCTGCAGAGCTGTCATGACCTGCACACAGCAGCCCACTCCAAGAATCCAGCCCCAGCTCTGAAAGTCATTTCACATTTCTGAGTGACAGTTGCCCATGGGCCAACAGATAAGCCACGCTTTCCGCAGCCTGCCCTTAGTGCGTGTGTAGAATTGCCTCCTTCTGAACAGGACAAAGCCCTTTACTCCATGACAGTATGGCAGGACTTGAATTTCACAGATTCCCAGGATCTGGAGATTCTGCAAATAAATGGGTACCAAAATTGTAAGCCAGAATATGCAAAAACACTAATGTTACTTTCAGTTTTCTTTAATGATGGAAACTCTTCTAAATTAGGTGAGGAGCCAGCAGCAGGAAGAGCTTGAACATCGTTTTATAGCTAAAATTACATCAGCAGAACAGTTTTTCCATCAACAAAAACTCCTGCTTACTTATAGAACTTCTACCAGATTTCCTTTGGTGATGCAGTTACAGTCCCTGAAGCATATTCCAACATTTTTGTCATCTGATCAGCCCTGCATAATTTACTTGATAGCAGCTGTGTGCACTTTCTTCGTACTTTTCCCCCTAGTGCATTAATACTTTCTTTTCTGAAAGCTTTCCAGGGATTGTGAAAAATGCCTTTTGTTTCTTCCTTCTCTTACACTCCTCCCACACTCTAACGCCAGCTTATGCTTTTGCCTGATGGAAACCATCCAAGATGTTCCTTTAAAAGACAAGAAGCAATTCTGCAACTTTGTTAAAAATCTAGAAAGGCAGAAGAATACTTGCTTCTGCTATAGAAGACCTGAGCTTAGTTTGTGCTCGGCCATAAGCCTCCAGTTTAACCTCAGCTGGACTCAGCTTGCTCTTGTCCAATTTTTCTGGAGAAGAATTGGGAGAATAAAATACCCAAAAAAGATACATTGGGTGAAGCCATGTCACGTCACAAGTGTTTTCTTACTATAACTTAGGGCGTTTTTGAGAATCAATTCCCAAGCTTTTTACAAAACGAAAGATACTAGAAGATGGAATAAAATAGACTTCTCTCAACAAAGCAGATTCAGACTTAAAACAGCAGCTGACATTATGTAGATATATATTTTAGCGATGCTCATACTGGAAGAAATCAGGGAAGAACAAGAGTGGAAATGAGCACATCACCTGTAGAGTTATGTTCAGTAAGAGTCTCTTTCTCATAGAGGTTACACAGCTGGTGACTGAGATAAAGCAGAACGAATATCACAAGCAGCATGCGTCTTGCATGGAAGAGCCACCAGCTTGTAATATGGGCTATTCCTGCAATTGTTGTACATGACGAGTTCTCCAAATCATGCTACAGTTTATTAACCAGAAAGGAAGGAGAACAATGGAAAAATTGTTAATTTGTGACCCAAATTCCTTACACTTTTTAAACCACTTTTCCCTTGAACAGAGTATCTGAAAGCAATATCCTGGCATGAGTTTAATCAAATTTAAAGTAACACAGGCTAATCTTCTGAGGCCTGTTATGTCTGTGAAAAGTTATTTCTTTCCTTAAACCCTGCTTCCCTTCTGGAAGTCCTTTAGTCATAAACTAAGCAAGCAGCGGTGTCTGAGGCAGTAAAAACAGCGGTTGCCTCCATCCCACCCCCGCCCCATCCAACCTCTGCTTGCTGCTTCCCCAAAGAATACAGCATCAAATGCCACTAATGAAACAGTTCTTTTATTCCTCCAAGATAAAGGGTAATGAATGGTTAATAGTGGTAGTAGCCATCACAACAGACAGGCATTACAAGGTTTTGGCAGTCATTTTCAAATGCTGGAACCAGAAGTTGAGCATTGCCTATGATTTGAGGAGTCCATTTTGAAGCACCATTCTCCTCCTTGTATTTTAAGAAAAATTTTCCTTTGCACATGGCTCCAGTGTTGATACGTATCTGGATTTCTGGCTGTTAATTGAAATTTCTGGCAAGTCCCTAAAAACTCTCTTGTGCTTCTTTTTTTAATGTCTCCTTACCCACAGAGCAGGATCTGGTTTCTTTCTTTATGCTCTTTCTGGTCTTAAAAACAGTAAGTATCACCAGCAGAACTTGTCTTTAGTTTCTTTGCTTTTCCATCCAGGAAGGAAGGCTGGGTCCCATTAAGCCTCTCCAGCTCTGGAGCAACCAGGTGTCCCATTGAGCACCCACATGAAATCACTCCATGCTCCAAGGCTCAGTAAGACACAGGAGGCAACTGCCAAATGCTGCTGGTTTGCAGTTCTCAAATATAAAGCAGCAATCTTTATCCTAGGTCAAAGACTGCATCCCAGTACTATCAAATTCTCCCCTTTGATTTTAATGCGATTACTGAAGAATATACCTAAACTCAAAAGCAGCTTAATTAAGAGGCACAGAGATGTTTTGTGCTGGTTTTGGCTGAGGTAGAGTTAATTTTCTTCATAGTAGCTGGTGTGGGGCTATGGTTTGGGTTTGTGCTGGAAACAGGGCTGATAACCCAGGGATGTTTTCATTACTGCTGAGCAGGGCTTACACAGAGCCAAGGCCTTGTCTGCTTCTCACCCCACCCCACCAGGGAGGAGGCTGGGAGGGGGCACAGCCAGGACAGCTGACCACAACTGACCAGAGATATCCCACACCATATGACATCATGCTCAGTACATAAGCTGGGGGAAAATGAAGGAAGTGAAGAACATTTAGAGCAATGGTGTTTGTCTTCCCAAGTCACCGTTACACGTGATGGAGCCCTGCTTTCCTGGGGATGGCTGAACCCCTGCCGGCCCATGGGAAGTGGTGAATGAATTCCTTGTGTTGCCTTGCTTACACACGTGGCTTTTGCTTTCCCTCTTAAACTGTCTTTATCTCAACCCACAAGTTCTCTTTTACTCTTCTGATTTTCTCCCCCATCCCATTGTGGGGGGAGTGAGCGAGCAGCTGGGTGGTGCTTAGTTGCTGGGTAGGGTTAAACCATGACATGAATCTATGCACACAAAAGATGACATGACTGTCTTCTGCCATATGTTAGTTTAGAGGACTCTTCATACTCCACATCAATCCAAGTGTAAAAAAAAGTCAAGACTGGCATGGGTCTACCACAACACTGAGGACAATTTAAAACACAAAAATCAAACAAATGTTCCGCAACTTGGACCAGTCATAGCTCCAGGCTCAGAGCCATTTTTAGTGCAGAGAGCTCCTCACTGCTTTCTGCGAGAGATCCCTACACAGGAGAGATTACAAAAATCAGTCCCCTAGGGAAGAAGGTTGTTTCCAATTCCTTCTCTCAAGCTGCTGTCAGTGCAATGGAAGTTTCTGCACTCGGTTTTCCCTCCTCTGAAGTTTCCTTTATTCTTTCAGCTCCGATTTCTGGGCTTTCTGTCCTGTTATTTTCCCCCTAGGCATGATACTATTCAAGCTTCTCCCTTCCTCTCCTGTTCCCTTGCATCCTGCTGAGAACATTGCAGGAAAAATTATAGCCAATTCATTTGCCTGCCTGCCAATTAGAAGTACACTATGTCAGAGTCAAGTGAGTAAATACCAATAAACAATATGACAGCTATCCAGCCCATTTGACCCTCTGACAGTTTTCAGTACTTTCCACTTTATTAAAATGAGGTATTAATAGAACAGATACATTTCACAAGACACAGCACTATAGTACTTTGAATCACAGAACTAGTTTTTACAGCAAGAAAAACAGATTCTTTAACATGCTGCTTTATGTCAGGCACTCTTACATTACAGAATTGAGGACATTTATTCTAGTATTTCAGTAATAAAATAATTACACTGGTGAGCAGGTATCCTCCTAGCTCTCTCTTTTTGATATTTGATTATGAATACATGGGACAGGAACCAGTTGGTATCATTTACACAACATCACAGGGTTTCAGGTCTAGATTTGAACAGCCAGGTCCTCTTGTAAAACACAGCTTAGCAGACACTATGTCAACAGATGCTGTAGACATAAATAGAAGGAACAAGTCTCTCCTCCAAAGAATTAGGCATTGAAGACCCCAACTCCATATTGTGCATGGTGCCAGGGAAATTTTGCTTGCCCAGAAGCCCTGTTATTTGAAGACGACTCAACATGGGCACAGAGGAAACTGCACACTTCTCAGTGAGGTGCTGGAGGCTACAGCTTGGAAGAGGCAAGCAATCAGACATATGGTCTCATGAGAAGATATTTATCTCATGCCATGGATATTTTTAATACAAGGCAGCAATTTGACATAGTTTTAACTTGCTTGAGTGGGAACTAGTCAGCCTGCTCATATTTAATATTAATACAAGTTGGTAGTTTTAGAAACTGTCCACTTAAACACTGATTTTCTTTTGCAGGCAAATAACCTGCTGCATCCATGTTTTTTTTCCACAGAAAAAGCATTTCAACAATTATTTCCAGTTTGAACACATTTGAATGTCCACCCTTAAAATATGGATAGCCAAATTCCTGGAGAAAGGCCAACCACAGCTCTAAGCTCTGCAACTGAACATGAAACAAGAGAGGTATCAGCACCCCAAAGTACATGCACTCCAGCCAGGGCTGTATAACCAAAGAGTCTCTTTGCAGCAGTAAGAGCAGGCAATTTTTAATATGCACTGGCATGAGTAAAGAACAAGTGCAAAGCTTAACAAAAACAAGGCACAGTACTACGGGATGCTTCGTGAGTTTGCAGCAAATGTCAGACTGCTCTTTAGCAGAACTATAGCAAGTAACCAAGTCAGGGCGCCTCACTGCTCCTTGGCCATAGCTTTTAGATAAAGAAAAATGGTTTCTCCTAGCCCCATTGTTCTGGGAAGCAGCTTCTCCCATTAATATTTCTATTCCAGTAGGAAGTACTGACTTACCACCAAAAGATCAAAGTTTACCTACAGAAACCTTATGCCTGTCCTTCCAAGTCTCTCCTTTAAAGACCCTTGACTCTCCTTTTCCTAAAAAGCTTGTCATGTGCTGTGGGACACAGAAAACCGCACCGTATTTCCATGCCAGCTACTCTTCAGCAACTGTGCCAAGAGCTTTCTCCCTTACATACACATTACTGGAGCCGTACCTTCCAACAGCTACTTTGAAGCAGCGTGCCCTGTAGCCATGTACCCCCAGAAAGCAGAGCTCATCATTGCCCAACAGTTAAGTGAAGCATTGCTTTATGCTCCAGCTCAGCCACCCTTTCAAATGAAACCCTAGTGCAAGTAGCAATTCCCTAACAAGGCACACATAATCAATATTTCCCCACAACTAATAGAGGAAGAACATGTGCTTAACAGACTTCCCAAATAAAGCGGACAGAAAGCTATATTCAATACTACTAAGTAGATTTAACTTACACTTGTGAAAAGTTCCAAACCACAATTCTCCCTGGAGTAGCAATACATGTTGCAAAACTTCCATTTCATCCCTGCATACATGTTAAAGAGATTAAAACAAGTCAGGCACTAGGTAAACCATGACTGCCTCACTGTGGATTAAAACAATGCTTGCTTCCAGTAGATTGCTATTGCTACCCAAATATTAGCTTTTTCTTCATCCCTCAGAAAAAAAGTAATTGACATTTTGTTCAGGTGAACAATCCAAGGTATTTTTCTGAACATACTATCACAATATTTGTATTGGCTGACACACAGCTTGCACTAGGTGAAGCTGAATAATCAGTTGATCTTGGCTGAAGTTATAACCATGCATCTCAAGCATATCTTGAAACTTGCATTTCTGCTATATGTAGATTTACTCCCAGCTTTTTTCAAAACTCTCCATAGCTTTACAAAAAGCTCAGTTTTAACACGGATTGAATACTGGGCATTACACAACCATTTACTTTCAGATGTGTCTAAAACCTACCTAGCAACTTACATTGCTATACACAAGTTCACATTTCCTTCCTCTGAGTTTTCTTATGAACTTCTCTTCCTTGGAAGCACAGGCTGGCTGAGCTCCAGCTTTGAACTTTCTGCAAGATTTGCTTAAACAAGCACTAGTTTGCATCTGATCAGACTGTAACAAACCAGATTTTATTTTCACAAGAGAATGACATTCTAGCTCTCAGAGCATGACCCTTGCACATCTTGGGACCCCCATTACTTAGCACATGCAGGTCCTTTGAACCTTGTTCAATTAAAAAAGTTAAATTGGAGTTGCTGTTCCACTGACTCTTATTTCCAGATCTTTTACTGCAGCCTCTGTATCATCCCAGGCTGCATACAGTAAAATCAATGTTTCTGCAAAGCAAGAACATCTTATACAGCAGATGCTGGTACCTCGTGACATACTGAACGCTTTGTATTTTATGTTGAACCTCAGCGTTGTAGTTGGGTGTTGTTTAGTTACTTTATTGACTTCATACATGACTCCAAAAGAATAATTTACAGAATAATCTGAATTATGCAGGCTACAGTACTGTTAAACACATCCTTGGCAATTCATGTGCATGGCTTCTGCATGGAGACATGATCTTGCTACTGGATGCAAGATTTACCCAGCTAGATCAACAGCTATAGCTACTAGCTGTACCTGATTACTGATAGATTATATCTGCTGATACACAGGCCATGTTGCTCTATCAAAAATAAGTTATTTCATCAACTTTTATAAGATATCTGTATTAATAAGACCAAAATATCTCATTTCTGCTATAACCACATATTTTCTAGCACATCCTTCAGACGTACACTGCACTGCATTAAACAGCCAGAATTTACGCTCTTTCATCTGTGGAGCTGTGCTTGTGGACTCACATTTTTGTTCTGTTTTGGTATGTAAGAGCTCCCTATGGAAGGGAGAATCCAAACCAAGCAAAACTTCTGCAGAAACTATCCATGGAATATTTTATTTTGAGCATTTCTGTTCAACAATGTTGAACAATTACAATTTACAATGAGAGTGGTAAAACACTGGAACAGGTGCAGCGTCCCTGCTCACTGCAGGGGGGTTGGACTAGATGACCACTAGTGGTCCCTTCCAACCCTAAACATTCTATGATTCTATGATTCTATGAACATTTAGCAGCTGTATCTAAACCAGGAGCCTTGGAACAGGGCTCGGCTGTGCCACAGTCAGGAGCCCTGGCACTCCCAGCACAGGAGCACCCTCCTGGGGAAGTTATCCCCAGGGACACCCAGGCACAACCCCCCCCCTTCCCAGGGCATTACCTGCCATTCATCCATACCCCTCCATTTTGACAAAACATCATTACCCACACAAGCAAACAAAAGCTGCTTTGTCAGTGAACTCCTGCCCTGCCTTGTTACTGACTCCAGTTTCCATCCCCTCAGTCTGGCCCTCATGAAAACTCTTTCACTGGAGTTTAAAGCATCACTAACTTCCAAGATAAACTACTGTATAACTTCCAAATGCTCATTGAGAGGTCTTCTATCACCAAGAAGAAAGTAGTAGGTAAACAATGAAAAAGCATTATACATCCATCCAAGGGCTTTCCAAGCCCATAACAAGGCACTGAAGGGCCTAGGAAAGGTGACAGATGGAAGCTCCAGAATGATGCAGAAAGCAGGGCAGAGCAGCACTGGGGAGATTCCACACAGGCTTAAACTGAAGCTATTTGTCCAGAAGCATTTTTTCTTCCTCAGGCTCTTCCCCAGTGTCTGCTGATTATTATTAGTGTTACAGAAAGATTCAGAGTAGCTTGCATTGTCCTCACATGGGACAAGTTTGAGATTTCATGGTCCCAGCATGAAGTGATGAGATAAATAATCAAGAGCTGCAGTAGCCCCTGAAACTCACAGGCAAGCGGGTGATCAACATTCTCCTCAAGCTGTACAGGACAATTATGGCTTTACTGTGAAAGATTAAGCATCAAGGTGAAATCTTTCTAGAGAAGAAAGGAGTAGGTAACCTCACCTTGGTAATACTCATGCAAGAAAAAAAAAAAAAGAGAAACAAATCTGAGCCTTAGCCCTCCGACCTTTGATTTTCCTTCTATTTACTTCAACTTCAGTGAAGTCTATGCCCTTTTGCCCACAGGTAGAACACCACATTCTCTCTACTTACAACCTCCTTGACCTCAGAAGTGCACATGTGGGAGTGGAAGGAGGCATTTCACACAGCAACAGGTGACTTGTTCCCCACACAACAGAACTAAGGCCAGTTTCAGACAGATTCCCAAGCCCATGCACCAACACCCTCCCATCACACCGGGTGCCCCTGCTTACATGCTCCAGCACACCCAAAGGCACCTGGGTCAGCACACACAGGACTGAACAGCAGGCATGCAGCAGCCACTTGGTGAGGAGACTTACTCCAGGTCTTCTCCCCAGTGAGAATGTTCTTAAAGTCTCAGATGCTTCCTCACCTTTGGGACATCTCTGTCTTCCTACTCACATGCAACAAACCAAGCAATAGGTTCAAAAGCTTTTAGGATAGACAGGCAGCCAGTAAAGCCCCACCAGTGCTGTTTCCTTAGCAAACGTGAATGAACGTTTGGGAAAGGTTGTGCTGGATGGCTGGAACCTCAAAGCTTGATGGGGAAGAAGAGGAGGGATAAATGTGCTTGATGGCTGTTTTTTGTTCTTTGATCTTGCTGCTAAACATACATGCTTCTTGAAATAACCCTTTTACTAATCTTGAAAATTCACCTTTTTTTAAGTTTTATACCCACTCTGTCATATGAGGAAAAACAAGTTCATAAACAGCACTGCCAATAGAAAGCCAATTAAAGTTTTTGAAGGCCAAGGTGCTCCATTCCTGAGAAAACACATGCTTTGCCTGCATATGCAAAGCATTTGTGCCTGAAACAGCTCCTGGAAGAAGCTCAGGGGAGGAAACTCAAACATTGCGACTCAAAGCTGCAGAAGGAGCGGCTGTTCTTCACAGAAGGTTACAAAATCTTTTCCTGCCCTTAAAAAAAAGAAAACACACAGGACAAGAACAATACATGCTCACTCACTGTGACTGTAAGTTAATCTCACTCCAGAGACACTTTGTCCTGATGTGCCTTGTTCTGGCCTGCGCCTTGCTCTTCCCCCAGCCCTGAAGGCAAAGCTTGCCCTGGGAATTGTGACAAAAGGCTTGCCAAATAAGTTGGGTTTGTTTTAAAATCCTAGCCCAGTTTTCCAGGGAAAAGGGGTTTAGTTGTCCATTTCTGTGGACAACTCTCCCCCCTGGAATAGAAGCTAAGGGCTCCCTGTCCAGGGAGCAGCACATGTAGCCTGTACAGAGGGGAAGTGTTGAGAGGACACAGGGGCAAAGTAGGGATAAGAAAGAGCATAGTAACCACTACAGATAGAAGATGGGTGTTTTTGTGGCTTGAATAAGAAAAAACACATGTCTAACAGCTTGTGGAGTGGAGCAAGAACACCCTACAGTTACAAAGTTGTCTGTGGTAGACTTGATTTTGCTTTTCTCCCCACAGAGGCTGGAACAAGCTAGTTCCTTGAGCAGGTTGCCACTGGCACAGCCTACTTAACGTGAGACCAGCCAATCCAACCAGGTCACATCAGAATGAAGCAATACCCCCACCATGTGCCACAGGTGTGCTGAAGTAGCATCATGTATTCGCTTTGGCAAGGAGACTATGCTAAACTTCAGGCTGTTCCACCTTAGGAGGTAAGAGACACTTCATGCAGCCCAGTCCTGTGGGGTGGGTGTGAGACTGGGTCAGTGGCACAGCACTACAAACCATCCACCCAGCCCAGAGGAGCACAGAGTACCCCTAAGCAGGCAGGTGCCAGTGTGACCTGCTGCTGGCATCCATCTGACCACCTAGACAGGTGTCAACAGTTCACCCCTCAATCCCCTCTTCTCCTTCCAGAAGGTCAATGGGGCAGTGTGCTATCAAGGACTTGGTCCTAAGCCTGAGCCCATGGTAGGTCTCACACAGCACCAGTCTATCTTCCAACCTCTTCCCATTTAAAAAACACAGCGCTAAGGGATGAGGATTTGTCCCCAAGAAGCTTTGAGAGCTGGCAGCAGCCTAATGCCCAGAAAGCTGGAGAAGTACCACAAGCATGGCAGCAGCAGAACAAACCGCAGTGAAAGCATAACTTAGAAATCTATGTTGGGCATGACTATCATCTGTTTCAGTTTTAAAGGAAACTTCACAAGAAGAAGGAACAATATTGATAACAGATTTCGTGTGTGCATTCATTACCTGACCACTAAATGCTGCTAGGACCATATAGTTCATACAATCTCCCCTCTATCCTAGGTCACAAAATTATACCTAGGGCAGTTTCCTTCAGCAAAAGCAGCTATTACTTCTCTGAGGAGTAAATCAAAGCAACTACAAAGTTAATATTAGATTACATAATCAGATTCCAGACTTCCCAAAGGATTTGCCCCTTCACCAAAATGTTACTTCGGAAAGGCTGAGCCAATTTAGACTGGATATAAGGAAGAAATTCTTTACAATGAGGGTGGTAAAACACTGGAACAGGTTGCCCAGAGAGGTAGTGGAAGCCCCATCCCTGGAAACCTTCAAGACCAGGTGGGACGGGGCTCTGAGCAACCTGATCCAGTTAGCGGTGTCCCTGCTCACTGCAGGGGGGTTGGACTAGGTGACTTCTAGGGGTCCTTTCCAACCCAAAACATTCTATGATTCTATTTCAAAAGAAACATCATTTAAACTAGCCATGTACTTTTCCAACACAAAGCTACATTAGGTTATTAGACAAGTACTTTTACTAGTGTGTCTCATCTTTCTTACTTGATTAGCTATCCATACTTTTGAAAAAAGTGCTTAGCCTCAGAATATATTTTTCTACAGCTTTTTGCACTGAGGAAGTTATTTGTTTCCTGGTGTATTTCCCCCTACCAAAATAGGAATAAGACCCACATAAACACGCAGTGAGTAACGAAGGCGTTCCCCGGTGCCTGCGATGGTCAAGCCCTGCACGAAGGGAGGATTTGCTAGCAGCAAACATCCGTTCCCCCGCCCGGAATCGCTCACGAACCATCACCGCCAGGGCTGGCGGGGAGCCCCAGGCGCCCCGAGAAGCCGGTGACGGGCTCGGAAGGTTCAGCACAGCGTGGAGGTTGACGACTCGTCTCTGCCCCCTAGCTTCACCTCGCCCGGTAGCGCCGGTCGCCGCGGGGGCGCGCTCGCCTTTGGCGGGAGGAGGATCCGTCCCTCCCCTAAGGCAGCCGGAGCGGTGCCCAGGGCTGAGCTGCCTGAGGACCGCTCCCTTCTCATCCATCGCACTGCTCTTCCCATGCCTACAGGCTTTTAAAATTATTTTTAATTACGGTTATTAGTTGTTTTCATTTCCAAGATGCTTCTCTCCAAACTAGAAAAAGCCCCTTGTTGTGGCACTGAGGAGCCCCAGAGGGAAACCCCTTGCCACTCTCAGCGCCAGACCAGAGTCCCAGCCCAAGGGAATACTTCATGGTCTCCTCTCCCATGGCTTTTTGCAGTCCAGGCAGGCCAAGAGCTACAAAAAGGACAAATTTTGAGTGCACTTGATTTAAAGTAAATAACCTAAAGCAGAAAAGTTTGTGTTTATTAACAGACTAAAATCCAGGAAGATGAGACCAAATCTCACCAGTTAACTGGTACCAGAGTTGCCATGCTTCACTGCATTTATGAAATCCTACCCTGCAAAATGCCATCATCTCTCCTTGGCTCAGCTCTCCTCTTCAAAACTCCAATCAAGAGAGATTTAAATGGTCAAGAAAAACAAACACAGATGCCATCAATGCAAGGTTAGAAAGGACAAGACTTTCAGCAAGGCTGAATCCTGGAAGTGCTGCCTCAGACGCAGAGCAGCTGTGCAACAAGTAACCAAGGGACAGATTTATTGCAGTTTATCCCATGTAAGGCAGCAAAGACAAAAACCAGAATGATCACGATGCAGGAAAAATTGAAGTTACTTCTCTTGCAGCTTTCACATACGCACTTTTTAAACTAAGCTTAGTTTTGTTCTCCTCCTTATTAAAATATCCAAAACCAAGACTATAAGAACTAGGAGCGTTCCAGCTGCTAAAATACAACATATTAGCAACAGAAAAATGGAACAAGGGACAGCCAAAACGTGAAAAGCAGCTTTTAAAGAGTTTAGTTCTGCTTTGCCAAATGCAAGTGTAGTGGTTGGTTTCTTCTGTAGCAGCATTTATTCACTGGGCCACTTTGAGGTTGGTTCACACAACAGAGTCGCACCCCAGAGAAAGCAAATCCAGTGTGCTTTAATAATTAGTACATGTAACACGCTTGCCTAGCAATTAATTTCCATCAGTTGCGAGCTGTGCCAAACCACACAGTCCACTGCAACCTTACATGCTCATCGGAAGTCTGCCCACAAGAGGGAGATGCAGACCAGCAATAGCAAAGTCTTTTTGGTCTCTTACAGGTGTCCACTCCCAGGCTGGTGCAGCCCCAGGCTCGGAGAGGTGTTCCCCCCTCCCCTACACTGCAACCTAGAAAGGATCCTACGGGGGGAGGGGGGGGAGCAGAACGGGGTTAAGAAGGGGGAAAATAAACCCTTTATAGAGTAATGAAGTACCCCATGGACTTGCTCACTTTAAACTTCTGAAACTGGGCAAAAGCTGAGCAGGCAGATACAAAATCAGCTCAAAACATCTGGTTATTTGTTAGATGCTTTTTTTTTTTTTTTGAGTATTTAGTCTAGCAAAACCAATTTTGATTGTGTTAAAGGCAAGCAAAAAGGAGGTGTTTGAGGTATGGCTGCTGAAATTCATCCGCAGCAGTAGCCCAAAGAGGCCTGATGCTGCAGCAGGGCTGTTTATCAGTCAAGAGTGTTTGATGTCAAATGAAAGATACTAAAGAATGAGAATTCATTTTTGAGCACATAATTGGTGCTCCCAGGCAGGAAGATGGGATTTGGGGCTGGGGAATCCTCATTCAGGGCTAGCTAACCTCCAGCTTTGTTATCTCAGGATCAGCTTTTCAGCTGACAGTACCATTTCCACAACAATTATCTTAATTTTTCCAACTCTAAATACTTGTTAAGCACCAGCAGTGGCACACTGAACCCTACAGAAATTCACTGCAATAAAAAAACCCCACAAAGTATTTCCACAAACAGTTCAGGGTGATGCAGTCTGTAGAAGGAGGTCCCTGAGTGGGGTTTGTTCTCTGAATCTAATTTAGGTCCAGATCACCTCCCTGTAGCAATGCACCAGAAAGCAACACAGATGCTGTTGCAAGCAGAGAGAATGGGGTGAGCCTGGCAGCACACACCTGTATACTTAAGGGGGACCATCTCATCATCAGGCCATAACCCATCCCAGAGGGACAGAGCAAAAGCTGAAGCAGAGGAGAAAGCATCTGTCAATCTTTGAATTTCTCTTAAAAAAAGATAGTTGTTCAAAACTTTTTTCTGCACTAATTGTGAAAAATCAAGGTTCAGGGGAAAATGCACATTTCAGTGATAAATGTCACTCCTTATGTTAACTGGGACCACCACACCCACATGAATCAGAGTTGAAATAAAGCTGGGGAGGAGTAACAACCGTTTGATATCAAATCTGTCAAAGCAAGTTAGGCTGTACTGGCAGCCTTTCTGGGCATGGACTTTGCGCAGGTCACCAGCCAAGTTTCACTTGTGCAAATTCATACAAGGAGTAAGAGAAATGTGCACATCGCATCTTGGCTATCTGCTGAAACCAACTTCTGAAGCTCTCAATGAACAGCAGATGAAGTTTGCCTTACTTAATTACCTAACAGAAGAAATTCAACAAAGAAGAAAGGCATTCCTTAAACTGATGAATTAGCAGGCTGAGAGAATGCTGCCATCTATTCACTAGCAAAAAAAAAAAAAGCAAGTCAGAATTAGAAGTTGATTTTGTTTGCTGTCACTGGTCAGTTTAAAAAACACAAATTTAGCCTTCTGACAGGCAATTTTTCAAGGGCTGTTTAATTGCTACCATTTTTTGGCAGTCAGCATATTTGCAGAATTCCCTAGCATTCCCTAACAGCAGCTCTGTGGTTTTCAGGAGTGAGTGCTTTCAAGATGAGCACCATTCCTCACCTACATAGAAAAATGTGCTTGTAAGTTAAAAATAAGTACATAGAGGAGAGACTGCTGCATGTCCAGCTGCCAAAGTTCATCTCTTTTTACTCATCCTGGAATGGAAGGTGTCACTAGCCTTATATTCAGGTTAGCGTCCAGTTGCTGGGTATTTTTAGTGTGCTAAAAAATAACCCTAGCTTAGGGTAGTCACACTTACTCTCATTGATTTTATGTTAACATCTGTACCATGAAAACCCCAGTGACGCTCTATCAATGCTCTTCAGGCACGGTGCAAGAGATCACTACACTCACTACAAATAATCTGCTCAGAGAGACAAGAGTTTCTGTAAATCAGAAATGTCAAAAAGTTGCAGGACTCATTTTCTCAAGCTTCCTAACCAAGTGCTCCCCTTCCACCTCTACATCTCACCCTAAGCCTGGATTTCCCCCTTCCTCTGCACAGATCCCCAAGCTCCAGCCCTGCAAGCATCCTAGCAGCAGCTGCACCACCACCACCAAAAGGTGACGGATTCTCTGGCTTGCCAAGGGCATAAGAAAAGCATGCATCCAGCCCGTAACTATTTTGGGGCGGGGCGGGGGGGG
>NW_009260059.1:294552-309015 GCF_000687185.1 Egretta garzetta
AGGAACAGGAAGAAGCCAGAAGTTTCCACTCACCCCGATGGTAACACTGCATTTGATTTTGTAGAGACATAAGTTAACTACAGGAAATGCAAAATCCTACTGCTGGGGCGAGTGGAAATTTCTGTCTTTTCCCTCCCACCCACCATAGTCAACGTATATCTAGGCAAAGAAGTGGCAAGGTGATGGAAACTCATATGAACCATCCATATATTAGTAAGAGAGGGGCAACCAGAACACACAGCTGTCCCAGGTTACAAGTATTACAATTGCATCTCACACAGACCATACACCTTTGGGCATAAATTCAGGCAGAGAACACAGCAGGGGACACAGTTTCTAGTGTATTGAAACAGGCTTTCATGTGGGAAGTTCTCAGAATGATTAAAGTTTCAAAATTACTATTACTAGTGTTGCATTAAGGTGAAAGATGGCAAAACACATCAAGAAATTAGGTTGTACACGTTCAGTATGGTGTCCAGAACTGAACACAACAACAAGCCAAAACCTTTTGCAAAACAGTGCCAGTGATTGCGCAGGGTAACTCGTGGCAGCCACCTTGAATCTAACATTAAATTCACGAAGTTAAGCCAAAGCTAAGAGAATCTACTAGCCAGTTTCAGCTCCTCTTAGAGAAACCTCTTCTTCTGGGAGGCATCAGAGTTTTCTGACACTGAGAAAAGTTTGTTTCTTTAAAGGAGGGCAGGGTCTCCAGGTCCCAGTTACCAGCCAGTTCCCCTTCACTGGGGATACCCCTTCCTCCCCAGCACTGGCAGGTCAAGCAGCACCAGTCTCACCACTGCCTCCCTGTTACTAGGAAAGGCAGAAGAATAAGCATTTTCTCCACCCCAGAGGCAAGAGATGCCTACAGCAAAGCTCTTGAAGGCTTTACCTTTCCAGACCACAAGCTTCTTGACAGAAACAACCACTAGTTAAGTACATTAGCAAGCATCAAGGCTGCACTGTGGCAAGCTGCCCCTCTAGAGGCTGAGCTGTAAGACATCCACACAGGACCAACCTGCAGGCTCTCCTGGCCACCCCATCACAGGAATACAGCCAAGCAGCATCTCTAGCCCAGGAACACACACTGACAAAACCTCACCAGCCCACAGCAGCTCATTCCTCCCAGCACCATCCACCCTACAGCATAACGCCAGCCCAGAGATTTCCTCTGCACCTACCTGCAAGCTCCAGGCTGGCTGCTCCTAAGATAAAGGGCAGACTCACCATCATCCTGCATGTCCCAAATATATCTGCAGTTCCCTCTTTTCCCCAGTAGCAAATCAGCCTCCCACACAATCAGCCAGCCCCGCCTGCTCCATAAGCCCCACCTGTGCCCACCCAAGTTAGCTTCCCTTGCCTGGTCTCCTCCCTCCCCACAGGGGCAGGCCAGCCGTGAGGTAGGTCAGTGCCACTTGTGTGCCAGCTCCGTGGGCCATCAGGCCTTTTGTAATGGGTCACAGGCTGTCCAGCTTGCACGCCAGCCCCTGCATAAATAGTAAGGGATCCTAGATCACAGATAAGAACAAATGGGCAGATCTTGTTCATGAGCTGCTAAACGTTCTCATTTCCTTCCCAAGTGTCCTGTTAGGCTTCTCCAAGCTTCTGCCCATGCCGCAAGTGGGTTTTTCCAGGTTGCCTGTGTAAACTGCATAACTCTCCCCATACTGACCTACATACCTTGAGCCTTGAATGACATTCCAAGGAGAAGTCACTTAATATTTAGAGAGCTCAAGTGCTGAAAACCTGTCACGCTCCACCTTGCTTTACCCTCTGCCAGGGGTAAGGACCAGAGAAGCCCACAGCCCACGTGCACAGGGGAAGAGAGAGAAGCAGGGTTGCTGTGCCATTAGAGCAGGATGGAAATTAAGGGTAATAGAGGATTTCTTTTCATGAGCGTTCATCAGCCTGCTTGTTCTCAGTGAGGAGGAGGAGGTATAAGGTGGAGGCAAAGGCAGAAAAGCTAATGGGAGCTGAGGCTTGGGAATGGTCACCTCTCGAATGCAAATGAAGCTTGAGCAGGTGAGTGTACTGGAACGTGGGGAATAAACACATTATTTCTCTTCCAGAATTTGGGAACTTGAAATCATGACCCAGCAGCAAACATTTATTCCTCAGCTCAGGCCTGGTGTTGCACATTTAGCAAAGAGCAGGTGTTGGGGGGGGTGTTTTATGAGGCAGGGGAAAGAAGCAGCTTGAGCAAGGCCAAGACCTGCAGAGACACACTTGCACATGACAGACCTTCGGAGGTTCATCTTCCAGAACAAATGGCTTGGCTACGAATTTTGAAAGAAAAGATAATGAAGGAGAGGGATGGAAATGGAAACCGGTATGGCCTGTGAGTTTATCTTTACCTGGCTTCAGTTGAAGCACTAAGATGTCGCAGCTCCTCTCCAACCCACTGAACCTCCTGTGCCATGGACAGGGCCAGGGCCAGGCTGCAGAACTTTGCGGGGAGGGTACCGTTTCTCCCTCTTAGCTCTGGCCCTCACAGGTGACCAGACTGCCAGCGGGGCAGCTGCTGTCCCCATCCACACAGGGCTGAGACTGTTCTCTTAAATCACAAATGGAGATTAGCAAGTGAGTTACAGGCAAGGTAAGGGCACAGATATTGAGGAAGCGCCAGGTTAGACAAAGACTGCTAGCAGAGGACTTGGACCGGTCTTGGTTTAGCAATTTTATTAGACTTAGTCCAAAAAATGTAGAGATCATTTACAAAATCTGCTGGACATCTGAGATTGAGAGATGTCATTAATGCAGAGGAGAATGGAGATATCTCACATGGCAAACTGAACAACTGGGGAGCAATGGAAGTGGAATAAAACTGAATAGCACAAGGGCAAAGGCATAGTCAAGAGACTAATAATAATACTTTCTGTCAAAAAAATGGGGGCACATCAGCAAACAATAGCTAAAGAAGATCTTGGATCACTGTGACCGGTCAATCACTGATGTAACTCTAGATAATGAAAATGTGGGTTTCAAAGGTATCAAAAGGGCTAGTTTCAGCACATAGAGGGAAGCAGCACATTCATGGCTCTCATGGAGCCATACAGGCACAGGGGGCCAGGAGGAGAGGGAAAGCTACCCAAGAAGAAGAGAGGGGGTTTTATAACCTATCATCAAAAGCGAGGCAGAGCAATCACTGCCTAATGATACATATCAGCTTAAACACTACCAAGGGAGAAGTACTATTTAAGCTGGGAGTAGGTTTTGGCTCAAGAACTGATAGTCATAAGATGATTATAGATACATTTCAGCTGGCAATTAAAAGATAGCTCATAAGCATTGAGAAGCGAGGGGACTGCAACAATCTCCCAAGAAAGGAAGCAGCACCACTTGCCACAGACACAGCAGAAACCTCTCCAAAGTCTCACCAACTAGTTTTGAGACAAATCCTGGTGCCATCCTGAAAGGTCTTGGTGAGGGGATGGTCTGTAGATAAGGAAATGGATTCAGGAGGCCCCTTCCAACTCTATGCAGTGTGAGTCTGATAATTGCATACCACAGAGGAATTATTGGCGTTGATGGACTGACTGAGGCAGTCAATTAGTTTACTAGTATCAAGAAACAGTAACCTACTTATGCAGTACAGCAAAACTGGGAGAAGAGAGGGCATCAAGAAAAGCTGCAAGGTGCTTGCCCAGCAAGTACAGCCAGCCATCTCTAGGAGGATATTCATTCCTCTGGTCATATACATGCAGTACCACCCTGCATGGTGCCTTGGGAGAAAGGGCTCAGAAACACATCGGAAGTGCAACATCAAAAGTATATTAACATTATTATAACTGTGCCATCCATAAAAGAGGAGGAGAAAAAGCCTTGATTGGCTTGAAATTTGAATTGCAGTGAGCTGTGTGATCATACTGGGTAGTGTCTTTGGGGAAGAGTCAGGCTGGAGACAAGTGTGGGAACACCCAGTCTCACATTTTACTCCTGCGTGGGACAGAGTATTCACATGGCTTTTGCAGACAGAGCAACACATTTCTTGTGCAACAGGGCTGAAGGGTCTACCTAGTTTTTTTCGTCTGGCAACTATTCATTACCCAAAGTAAAATCAAGAAAGGAAAAAAAGCATTAACATGCTGAGATGGTAAACAATATAGGTTTCCTGAGAGTCCTGATCATTTACTGATGGCTTTTGAGCATTTGGGCCTCTCCCAGCCTCGCAGTCATCTCTAGCCCCAGTGTCTGTCTGGCGTGCGGCTTGGTGACAGAATGGCAAAGAGCCACAGTGGAGATGGTGCAGGGAAACCACACAGCCCCGCTCGTCAGCGGGCCGGCTGAGGTGAGCCGTCTCACACCAGCCTTCCTCAGCATTTGGAAATGTCGGGTACGTTCATGCCTCCGCCTCGCCTCCGCCACCAGCCCCAGGAGCGTGCTGGCGGGGGGGAGCACAGCGCGGCGCTGCTGTCATGAGCCCACAGGTGAGAAAAGCCTCTCCAGTTGAGTCACACACAGTCCACGTGGTTTTCATGGTGGCTTGAGTATTTGTAGAGTCATCTGGGTCTGACTGCCCAGCTCCTCCAGCAACTACAACCCCGACAGTATTTAAGATGAGTCTGAGGTGCCTTCGATGGCCGCTTGGCCACATGAAAGAGAAGCAGCACAGTTCAGGAGGAAGACGGTGGCAGAGCAGGTGTGAAAAGATAGAGGTTGAAATGCTAAGTCTGCTTTAAAGCAACCTGCAACTTGGGTTCAGTGGCATGAAAGGCTTCGGTTTCTTTAATTTGAAAGTATGAGAGGAGAGAAAAAAAAACAAAAAACAACCCACACCAAAAAAGCCAATTAGGTAAGATCTATCTGATACCAGCATTGAGCTGCCTGGAGATGTACAGTGCTGCATCTATGCAGGCCTTGTGTGTGTGTATGTGTGCGTGCTTATTCTTCAGGCTCAGAAATCTTTTAATGGTAATTAATTTATTTTAATGGTAATCTGCTTTTGGTTCAAGACCTAAAGCAAGTATGCAGATATTGACCAGCAGAGAAGTTACCCATGTGATGTTGCCAAGGTTGCTTACCAGATAGAACAGTTCCCTCACACTGAGAACTGAACTCTCACAGTCCAGAGATCAGCCCGCGGGTTTACATCACATGATCTTCCAGCCATTGGAAACTTCCTGCTGGCTGTAAGTGGGTTAATTCAGCGAGCCCCAGCCAAATAAACAGATGGAGAAACTATTTTTATCCGCATGGACATGGCAATTGTTTCTTCAGCACAAGCTCTACAAGACCCTGAGGAACCACTGACCTCTGTGCTGGGCAGCAGCTGTGAGCTGTCCACCACACAAGCCTCTTTGGAGCAAAGACAGCCCCCCACTGGGCTGCCCACCAGGGGCCATGCAAAGGGACATCTTGCAGCCCTGGACCTAGCACCTCTCTCACGCTTTACGGGTCCCTTTTGATCACCCTCTTCCCCTGTGCCTGCTCTGAGGGAATTGCTCTGGGGCAAAGCTGGTTCCCTCCACGACGTGAGCTGGGCTCCTCCACTGACCACGTCAGCTCTCAGAGGTGACATTTGCGTTTTCAGCTCCATGCGCAGTCACCATAGTGCTAGATCACTCCTCCAGTGGCTGAGCATACCAGGCAGCAGTCAGGCATTTATTACTCCATGTGTGTAACCAGATTTTCAAGTGTGTTTCTGAATATCGAGGTAGAACACAGCAGCTGCCAGGCTTGCCTCCACCTCCAGCATTTACCCTACAAATCGGTCACTGTGGGAATAGAGTTTTCATCAAACACCAGCTGCAGCTGCCAGCTCTGACCACCAGTCAGTCAAGGGTTTACCGACTAAATAATCATTAATTTGGTTATGAAGAACTCTCTGACCCTTCGCCCACGGCCGGAAGCCGCTGCGCAGCAGGAACCATTTGTGAAACCACTACATGGAAGGTATTATAGGTTCAATATGTCTGGTGTGCATTTTTTTTCACCTTTCCCACCACCCCCCCCACAAACTGAAAATTAAGCTTGAGGTTTATTTAAGAATCTTTACTTTTTTTTTTAAATTTAAATTATGCTTCCAAAATACAAGTAAAAAAACCCCTCACAATATGTTGCTAATTTCTACAAAGTAGTCTAAATAATAATGCACTTACATCATTTACACAATTTACCTTCACAATAAAATAGGAGCGCTTAGATCAGTATTTACATATCGACAGAGAACGCAGTCACGCAGCCGCCTGCTTCTGGCACCGTCTCCTGCTGGAGTACCTCCGGGAGACCGCAGCCCGCTGTTGCACGCAAATCCTTCTGCAGGGAGAAAGCCCTGCCAAAGTCTTTCTAGGTGCAGGATCCTGCCCACAGGGTGCCAAAGAGACCAAAATGGTGGCAAATATTTGCTTTTTCATCTTAAAGCTGCCACTGTAGCACATGAGCACACATCGATGAGTTATTTAAGGAATTCCCTGGTATAGAATTTTGCTTCGCTATACTAGGCACTTCATTATAAAAGTTATTTATTATGGCTTATGCAAAACATTTCGCTTTCCTCAGTATATATACTTGCCAGAGTCAGTGGGAGAAAGATATGTCCAAGGGCACGCTTTGAGCCAATGTTTTGGGTTAGCCTGCATCAGAAACTTGGATCGTATTACTTAACAGCGGTCCTGAAGGAAGTATTTTATCCAGACCTGATCTTTCCAGCAAGTCAAACAGTCAGTGTATTTTAAAGCTTAGTATATCTGCACTTTTCCCCCAAATGATTGGTAACTAGAGCTTTCCCTCTTACAGTAAGTTAACTACTTACATCCATGCTGTTCAACGTGCCATTGGGTGACATATCCCACGTATGATTGTCTTTAAAAGAGTACACTGTAGGTCAAGGGATTATTTACACACCTTAACATGTAGAAAATAAAGTTGTAACTTACCAAATAATAAATATAGATCAACAGAGTACAATATTGAAATAAAATAAATTAGAATGATTCTCCAGGTGTCGAATCCCCTCCCTTAAGGCCTGAGCCAGAGACCATAAAAAAACAAAACATAACAAAACGCAAAAAACAGTGATGTTTTTCAATGCCTCGAAAAGATTTTGTGTAGGGCTCCTTGTTAGACACTGGCTGTTTGAAATGAGATGTTTAGCTAAGCTGACAGGTATTTGAAATCTGTATGATCAAACAGCAAAAGTTACCTCTAAAAGGAGTCTTTTGGGTAAAACAATTTAAACCAAACATTAATACTGCATTTATTAAGAAGAATATAGTTCTTGCAGATTGTCTCGACATCAATTCAGCAGCAAGGAATTAAGCATACAGTTAAGAACACAACGTATTTGTGAGGCAAATACGTGCTAGTGCACATGATTTTCCAAAAACTTTACTCCTCAGCTACATTTGTGCATATTTCAGAATGCTTCTAACTAGACGGTTAATAAAAGTCTTCTCACGACTATAGCTAAGTTTACCATTAAAAAAATTAACTGAAAAACAGTTAGGAGTAACTTAGTCAAGAATGATGCCAAACTTCAGGTCCAAAATACATCAGAACACTGAGAAATTTGGAATCTAAGTAAAAATCTTAAAACTTAGGTCTATCAAACTTAAAATTAAAAAAAAAAAAAAGGAAAAAAAGATTAAAAGCAGTGAATCTGCTCTCAGAATTGCACGCTCACCAGATTTGTAAACTCCACGTGAAGTCAGTGATGCACTGTTCACTATAAGAGGTATAATGTAGATGCTCTACGCAAAGCAGTGCAGGTGCTTTGTCCGTAATTTACTTCATGCCTCCTTTTTCTCTTCCTTGAGGATCAAGCATTTAAAGTAATGCAGTAGCTAAAAAGTCTGTCTCCTAGGAGAAGGTCTGGGTTTACATGGAAGGGGGGGTGACAGGCGTCCACGTGGATGCTAGCCTGGCATGTGCGGAGGCATCATACTGGCTGTCGGGGAGGGCCGGGGGCGCCCCGCCGTCGTACAGGGGGGAGGCAGAGGTGGCGGCGGCCGCTGGGTGCGGAAGGGCAGTGTAGTGCGCTGGAGAGCCACGCAAGAACTGGGAGCTCAGGCCGTTGGACATCCCGCTCGACTGAGACACTGGCGTGATGGTGCTGTTACTCACAGACCATAAGTTAGGGTACTGGCTGGAAGAGGGAAGGTGATAAATAAAATAGGTTATATATATATAGGTTATATATATATAGTGCCAGCAGGCACTAGAGTCATATATATATGCTGGCAGTTGCTCGAGCCACAGCGCAGCTCCCAGGCTGGGTTCGCTTGCTGGAGACAGTGAATTTCTTTAGGAAGCTCCCCCAGCCACTGGGAGGTAGGAAGGACCCCCAGGCAGGAGGTCACGTTCATGGCACCCTACCAATAAATCTAACCTCCCCCTTTTCCCTAAAGCAGGTCCAGCACTGGGTAGGTTAGCAAATTTGCGGCCAAGCTGAGAAACAAACAGGCGAGCCTGAAAAATGCAGAGGTTTGCACGCAGATTCCTGAGCCATGCCATACCCTTTCCTCACGGGAAAGCCACATGATGGAGGTGGCTGGGACATGACAGCTGTTGGACCCAGACAGGTTTAAATCCATTGCCATGAGTCTGTCAAAGCCCTACTCCCCCCGGTGTGCCTCTGTAGTCAGAGAGGGACAGATGCCTCCAGACAGCCATTCAGCCCTCCTCGGACCTTGTTCATCCTCTCACGTTAGAAGGAGAAGAGCTGGATCGATGGCTGCAGATTGCACGGATACTACAGAAAGTAGTAGCTTCCTTTAAAGGAAAAAAAGCCTTGTCACTGACACTACAGCCTCCACTCTCCCTCTCCTCTGGGTATGGATACACACGCACACATATGTGCAAACACACATAACGAATTAAAAGAAATAAGCTGATTCAAGAGAAACACTATGAGAAAAGGTTCAGTCCTGCTGTGTAATACTACATTGTGCCTTCTACCTATCAATCCCAAGCAGTTTAGCAAAAAAGATAAATATTCTTCTCTACTTGACAAATAGGGGCTTAGACAAAAGGGATGGAAAAAATGCTTTCCTTGAGGCCCCACAGTTCCAGTTCTGGGGGACAAGTCTTAGCGCAGCAACTGAAACTCAGTGGACTTTGCAACCTTCCAGATACACATCCTGGGGGCCAGACATGGAAAGAAGCGCTAGGAGAACCTGTTTACTTCCTTAATATGTGTTCAGGACTAAACTTATGTTCAATAATACAGTTATTTTATACTGGGTAATAGTATATACTGTGATTAATAGCTAAGTGTCTGTGTGCATGGTTCAAATAAAAGGCTTTCCATAAGCAGAGTGGTAAATGTGAATTTCTGAGAACCTCAGCCCTCTGTGGTTAACAGCAAAGATTTTACCACCTTATCTGTATTTCTTTGAATTTGCAAGTTTAGCTCCGGGGGACTGACTGTAAACTAAATCTCTGCTAAAGGATCCAAAAGTTTAATTAAGATAAAAAGTACAAAGAGGAAAAAAGATGGATTTATATGATCACAAAATGGCAAAGGTTTTCACCAAGCTTATAATCCTACACTATGCTGGCTTCTGTGGCAATGCTCAAGTAAAGAATTACTGCCCCAGCCGCTTGCTCCTTCTCCACACTGTGGTTCACTGCCCCTTCGTTTGTAGCAGAACAAGGGTTTGTGGAGATGGATGGGAAAGCAGTGACTGGCTAAAAGGAAACAGGTCAAAAATAAGCAAAATGTTGTTTAGAAAGTTTAAGAGCAAAATGAGACGAGGCTTAAAAGCGCATCCTCAAAGTCAATGGGTGCTTGTCTAAGTGATTTGCAATCCTTTATCTATCAAATATCACTGTTGCAAGTAGCTACATTTCCAAAGCCAAAATGTAAAAAAAAAAAAAAAAAAAAAAAAAAAAAAAAAAAAAAAAAGTTTTGTCTGTTTCTTCAATCCCTTCCTTGTAAATAGTCCTTCTCAGTGCTGTGCCCTCCCCCCCCCCGCCGCCCCCGATAGCCAATGAGCCACACATGGCCATAAGGATTTCTCATTTGCTGGTGACTCTTTACCTCCTTTTTCATTCAGCCTTCTCTTCCTAGGAAGTATCAATACAGTGATTTGAGGGCTGCCGAGGGATGGACTCCTACCTGGAGCTGGTAGCTGTGCCAGTGCTGTGACTCATGGGCAGCATCGTCGTGTGTGTGGGAACTCCTAGAGAAGACCAGTTGTCATGGGACTGCAGCATGGAAAGGCAGGCAGAGGAGTTATCGGCATAGGCTGCTGAGAAAACAAGCGAGCACTTAAACACAGCAGAATTAGACCAATCTTGTATTCAAATAAAATGTATAGCTTTAAACCACCCTCCCCACTACTGCCTTGCAAAAAACCAAACTTCACACACACACAGAAAAATGAAGTCAGCTACCAGTTGTGTCAAGTTTACACTTTCACTGGCATGCCCCTGCCAATGTGTTGTTTCGCTCAACTTAGAGCTGCAAAGTCTTATTTCTATGAAGGACCTGTGGCCAAAAAGCTGTCTTCATACCACCTGCTAATTCATCCCATGCTTCCTCATTCGGTCAGTGGGAAGAGGCAGGCTCCTTGCTTACACTATCCCAATCACTCTTCCAGGGCACCTTCTTCATCTCCATCATCTACGCTGGCAGTAACAGCCTGGCAGGGCTGGATAACAAGCGCAGTGCTGGACCACACATCCCAGTTTTGAGCTGAGCATGCCACCATGGGCTCTGAAGTCTGCCTTAGGCAGAGGAGTGATTGGACTGTGGCTTAGACTACTCGGCTTGCGACCAAAACTGGCTGGCCAGCACGGCAGAGGCACTAGGAAGCTATAAGGGAATCCTCTACAGCCACCCATAGCGAGAAAGGAGCTGCTGTGGCAGCTGGCTAAGGGAAGGAGCAGAGGTTCCTTGCTGAGGACCAAGGAACATGAAGGAACACCGGAGACGTTTTGTTCTTTTGTTCTGTTTCAAGTCCCAAAACTTGCATAAAATTTCCAAGATGCAAGAAAAGCCCACAGAAAGCTAGTTTTCCACTTTAAAATGAACGACGAAGCTATATACAAGATTGGTCAGGCTGCATCTAGAAGCCTGTGTATTACTCCACAATTCAGAAAATTTCATTTTTTTCTTTTTAAATGGGAACCTTCAATATCCATACAGGCTGAAGGGCAAAAATTTTTAACAGAAGAAAGAAAAAATAAAATAAAAATCACTGTTAAAAATGCCTTTCCCTCCTCTTCCTTAGGTACATATGGCTTAAGGTTTAGTGCTATTTCTAAGCTGGCTACTTCTAAGCACGACTTTTAAATAGTTCTGCAGTTTATCAGTTCCATTTCATTTCCGTGTATCCGGTTGTGACACAGTCACTGCAAACAACCTCAGTGCGGGGATGTTAACTACAGCGACAGGCGAGTAAAACAGACAGAACCAGGCCCCCAGTTATGACGCATTAATAACAAGGGACACTAACAGAACCAGACAAGCACTTCTTCATTTCATTCTATTGCCTATAACTAATGATTAAAATCCTCACTTTCAAAGTTAACTTAGGAAAAAAAAAAAAAAAATCAAAGTAAGTTTAAGCTTACTGGTTACAAGAATTCGAAAGCAGTAGGCAAAGCCAGCACAGTATAATCTAATCAATCAACAGGACACCGTTCTCCACACCCTCAGTTTTTCCACCGTAAGGAGACTGGGGACACGCACTCCTCGTCCCTCTTTCCTTGCAGCGCTGGCCCCAAGCCCCCTGCGCAAACTGAGCTAGAGAGCGACCTCAGTTTCTGTGGCATCGCTCGAGGCACCCACAGCTCAAAGCTCGCACCCCTCGGCTCATTTCCCATCTTTTTACAGAGCTGCAACATCAGACTTACTTGGCGAGTTGTTTCTATGGGTGTAGGGGTTGGGGTAGGGGGCAGGACGGTGGTTCCTCAGCGATGAGTACCTTTCACAGCTGTGAGCAGGGGAGAGCGAGAGGGGGGCTCCAAACTGAGGGTGAGGATTGGCAGGTGGGCACAGAGCCCCGGTCCCGGGAATAAGCCAGCTACCTACTGTGGGGAAGCGAGAGGTTCGTAAGACGGGTACATAATGCAGCCAGGCGGGGAAAGCATCACAGGGCAACAAGATCAATAATCAATCGGTGAGGAAATGCACAGGCGGGAAAGGAAACGAGAGTTTCAAGGTGGCTGGAAAATCTGGATCTCTACAGCTTTCTTAAATGATCTGATGAAGGAAAATCAGGCAACGGCTCAGAAAAGCTAACGTGTTTTTAAAAGTACCACTTAATTACACCCACAGTAAGGAAACACTGAAATGGTTAAACCCTCTGTTCTGTAGATAGTGTGTGTGCTCAGTAATTGTTAGTGTGATCTTTGGGTTTAAATTGCTCCTTGGGGGTCTTGGTCTACAGCTAAGCTCTGAGGTTTCTCAGACAGCTAAGAACAACTCTTAAAAATTAAATATTTTCACTCAAACAAAATAATTCCCACTGCAGCTCAGCTTCCCCACCTTTATAGGCTGCAGACATTTTTTGGCAATAATCTGCTACAACAGAAACCCTTAGAACACTAATGCTTTTTATTCATCTGAGGAAGCTTTTTTAGCAGATGCCCCTAGTTTTCTTAAAGTACTTAAAGCCTAAGTACCATTTCAATAATTTTCTGCTGTATTTTGAAGTAAACTTTTGTCCCCATATCCATATGAATATTGCTGTCCTTGTATATATAGGCAGCCGGTTTTTTGGACATGCAGTTAACTGCAAGATTCTATTAAAGGATTTTGAACGCAAGACAGACTGCACACGCATAGATCATAACATTTCTACAACCATAAACCTGCATGAACCACAATCCTGAGGAGTAGCAATATTATTCTCCCTAGGAACTAACAAGCCAGCCAGCCAACACCACTCTGAAAGTTTTGCCTAACTTTATCGATGACATGGAAGAAATCAAAGTTATGTTCATGATGCAGAATGAAAGAAAACGTACGCTGCGAATACCCAGACTGCTGGTTGTCTCCCACTTCCTCCATCATGTCTTTGTGATCACTTCTATAAAAGAAACCGTGGTGTATTAGCTTAAGAATATGCTTTTGCAAATCTATGTAAAAAAATCCACACTTTAGAATTAAGAGCTCTCACCTTTCTTTTGCATCAAGAAATGCCTTTGCAAACGGATTGTATTTGATTTTTAAAGCTGTGATCTAAAAACAACAACAAATATCTTTAAGTATCACCATTCATTAGCACACAGAACTAGGATTTAAATTAGGACTATCCATTGAAGTTAGTGAAATCACAGATTTTTGAAGAAATAAGATTAGGCCCATAATACCAACCTACGGACATCAGGTGAACACCCCCTAAAGTCTGAAGTGTTAGTGGAGGGCTAGGACTCAGCCCCTCTGCCAAATTCTAAGAGGCCGAATTGCCTGGGTTTATTGATCAGCTAAGGAAACAGCTAAGAACGGTAGCACACTAGAGAGCTATAAAAATCTTCACATTTCAAGACAGAGCAGAATAGGCATCAAAACATCTCGGAAATATTAGTACTTTACAGATTCATTAAACATAGACATGCATTTTGGCTAACAGAGAAAGGCCAGTTTTGAAAACTGCCTGTCCAGTTATCTCACTGTGTGGCTGAAAATGACGGCTGTATTTCTGACCCCGCTTGCTTTGCCCCGCAGAATCTTTTACAAATTACCCTCCTGTAATGAACTTGTGGTACATATGGAGACAAACAGCAACCAGAACTTTGTGCTACTGTACATTCATCGGGCTTTTACGTACACCGATTTCCTTTTCTGTATTTAGCTTTAAAGGAAGCACAGAAAGAACAGAAAACCGAGAAACGAGATCCATTATTTTGGTCTCTGACATGCACTTTGCCACTTGAAGCCTCCTGGTACTTGCATCCTTTCTTCCCCGCTGTGCATACCTCCTCGTTCTGGTAGGCTGTCACGGCTATAAATTGGGTCTCTGGGAAGGAATGGCTGGTGATCATCCGCTGCGGGCCACCCACTCGCACGATATGAATCCTGGGCTCATACTTGTGCAGAGAGTTCAGCATGATCTGCGAGCAAACGGAGAGAGCAGGTAAGCAGTGACAGAGCGGTGGCAGATGCTGGCAGGCACAGAAAGCACTCAGGTTTTAAAGTATCTAACCATCCATCTCTCCAGCAGAGGAGGAAGAGGCAACAGGTACAGCTAAACCCTAAAACGGAAGCTGTGAGACAAGGGAAGGAACACTGCAGTCAAGACACCCCAACTTTTTGCCTAGTTGTCTGTATCCCTGTTACTCCACGGGGCAGCTTGCCTGGACACAAACACGTTGGCTCTAAATAGCCAGCAAGGTGTATCTAGCGCACCGCTGGCATCGTCAGATATTCAGACCAGAAAGACATTTCAAAAAAAGCAAGTCAAGGCACCCATCCTCGGTGGAAAGACCACTGCTGAAAGGATGCAGGGGGAGGTGGTCGGAGGGGGGGGGGCATGGAGGGCGACCCACCCCACGCCACGCTGTTTGATGACAGCAGTA
>NW_009260059.1:310611-311860 GCF_000687185.1 Egretta garzetta
TAAAAAAAAAAAAAACCCACTTCTGAAAAATCAGATCGATGGTTACGAGCCAACCCGCCAAAATAAAATAAAATAAAGCAATGCTTCTAAAACTCAGATCGCTAGCTAAAGGCTTCGTTTCGTACACCAAGGAGAAACCCCCCGCGAGTTTCTGCGGGCAAGAGCGGGGGCCCCGAGCCTCCCGGGTGAAACTTTGCCACGGGCTGAACTTCTTTTCAAGTCCTTGAGCGCAAGAGCCAGGGCCGGGGCGCGGGCGAGGAGGGCTGGCTTGCAGCGCTCCCGCCCCGCCCGTGTTTTAATGGTTCGCATTCTGCGGGGCCGCGGCGGGCTGTGGTGTGAGGGAAACAGTTTATTACCTTTCCGTGAGAATCCCTGGATAGAGGGCGAGGGGGAGCGAGGTGACAATGAGCAGGAAATAGTTCAATGGGGTCTCTTTAAACAATAACAAGTTCTTTAAACGGCAGCAAAGGAGAGGGAAAAGGAGCGGCGCGGTGTAAAAATACGGGTTTCTTCTAAAAGAGGCATCTCCCCACGTCCCAGCCTCCGCGCAGCATCGCTGCCGGGGGTTTTGAAGATTTGAGGAGGAGGTGCCCGGGCGACGCGGGCAAACTCTGGGGGAGCAGCAGGAGCTGGAAGTCGGTGTTGCTGGGGCAGGGAGGCTGAAGGGCTCCCGTCTGCAGGACGCAGGCGGCGGCTCAGTCCGGGCTCTTTCCGCGGGCAGGTACCCCCTGCCTGCACTCCCCCCGCGCCCCCCCCGGCCGCCCCCCCCTGCCGGCCCCCCCTGCCCTTCCACGCTCCGCGCAGAGGGCAGCAGCAGCCCCGGCGCGCCTTCCTTCATCGAACTTCAAATAAACCCAATGCATCCGCTATTATTTTCGGTTTCTTTTCGGTTTAGGAGCCAGGGCTTAGGGCTGTGTTTGCATTGCACAGCACCATCGGGCTCACCCAGCCTTAACTCACGCAACTCCGCAGAGCTTTTTTTTTTTTTCCCCCCTTCAGCCTGACATGTTAAATTCCGCACGTCAGCTCTCCCCAGCTACCGCCCAGAAACACACGAAAAACGGTTATCCCTGCAAGACGAATTCCCGCGGTAAAGTTTCTTAAAGCTCTTTTCTGCCCGAGCATCCACCGCCCGCTTTTTGTCCTCTTCGGAAGGGGAAGGCAGCATTTGCAAAGAAGTTAGGGGCGAGGCTTCCTCAGCTGACCCCTCGACGCCGCGATGGGGCATTTTGAGCCGGCCTGTCCCGCC
>NW_009260059.1:312156-355902 GCF_000687185.1 Egretta garzetta
CCACCCCGGCAATGAACGTGTGGAAGGCTGCAGAACCGGCCGGAACAGAAAGCGACAGGGCCTTTTGGGGCCGTTTCGGTGGAAAAAGGAACGGTTCCGAAGAGGAATAAATAAAAAAAATAGAGCCAGGCTAAACGTGTCTTCAGGCGATCCGAGTTTTAAAGACACTATTTAATTCTTCCGAATGGAGGCTTCGGGGAAGAGCGAATCCTTAATATGCACATACGTGTGCGCACAAGGAATGGGAAGCAGCCACAACCTCCTTGGCAGCCGACACTTATCGATACGGTCACTGCTTCTTGCATTGATCGCTCTGTTCAGGCAAAGGGAGGAGAGTTGAAGTTGAATTTAATTTGCTATACTGCATGTTTTACTTAATACTTAGCAAATGACTGCGCCACTCATCCCAGACAAATAATGTATGCGCTCCAATTTAGTTGGTCTTTCAAAAAGAAGTCTATCCAGGCTTAAATTCTTAAATAACCATAAAAAAAGTTTCCAGAAGTTATACAGAATCCTTGGAACTGGGAGGGCTGGGGCGGGGGGGTATAGGACAGGACACCCAAACCCTAAAGTTTTTCCTTGGCTTGGAATTCCTGCCGTCTTTATTTTATTTCCTTCTCCCTCTTTCTGATCTTAATTGCACTTTGGTTCTCAGGAGAGAGGACTCCCCACTTTCACAGCCTTTTCACCGGGAGCTGCAGTGCATGACAGTTTACAGCCAAAAAACTTCCTCCAGCCCAACGGCTATAAAGATTCCCGATTTATAGCAATACTTTCCTTCTCACATGGGGCGAGCAGCCGCCTCCAGCTGTTACCTGGGGTTCATAAGACTTGTCCATCATGCCTTCCCTTATTCCCCCAGGACAGCCAAATTCCCAGGCACCTTCCCAAAGGGAACAAGCCTGTGTCTGCTCCCGCAGCTCTCGGGCACCAGCTGCCCCCTGAGCAGCTTTAATCGCCTGGGTATGCCCATGCCAAGATAAGAGTGTGGTTAGGAATTGGGGGCATATGTTTAATTATCTTTCAACTTGCAGTTTGGGGACACACACACACAAAACTCACAGCACCCTTGGTGCTGGACCAGCACCCCTGCAGCCCCCACCTCCCGCCACCACCCCAAGCCTGGCTAGCACCCCCAGCACCCCGGGATGAAACCCACCTTTCAAAGGTCAAAACATCCCACCCCTGAAGAATAAACACCTACTTTCCCAGGACCTGCTTTCCCCCCATCCCCGCTTTATTATTAAATGAATACATTTAATAGGATCTATACGTAACAGAGATGTACATCTCTATCTCCACTCGTCAGCTGCTCTTTCCTGGACACTGGGGAGGAACACCCCACTAATTCTACTATTGAGGCATTGACTGAGGATGGAAGCGCCATTTTCATAAGAAGCTTCTGGATTTCGTTTTAATCTGGCATATCATTTTCCTTACAGGCAAGGTTTAAACAAGAAAAAGCCTAAAGATCGTTCTGGGAGAGCTCTTTATAAGAACTCGCCATTTTGTAATCCCAACGTACTAACATACACCTACAGGGGAAACGACAACCTGTGAAAACATACAGTGCTTTTACCCATTTTAGGCTCATACATTGTGAGCGTTAAGCCTCTGCAACAATTATGTTTCAGGTTTTCTACTTGTAGTATTTAAGAAATAGGACTGTTTTTCCTCCAAAGGTTCTAATGCACACCCATTTTGAAAAACATTTGCTTTTCAAGTAGACTGAACAGAGCACAACATGTTGATTTTGGTTTGTTTTGCTTTCCCCCTTTACCATTTGGGAGGGCAAGGCAAAGGCAGAGTGCCATCCTGCATTTTCTGAAGGTGGCAAAACTCCCGTTGACTTAGTCAGATCTTTGCTTGAGTACTGCTAAGTACCCTCTCCATCTCAAATGCTCAGATCCTGAGGTTTCCCTCATGAAAGTCAATGATCAAACTTCCCAGTGACTTCAGGCCTGCTGCACTAGACAGCACCAACTGGGGAAAAACAACAAAATAAACTGAAGCTCCCATGAAAACCCTTAAGGCAGAGTCTGGCTCAAAGATGGATGAAATCAGCAAACCTGAGAGCGGGGTACTTTGGATTCAGACTCAAAATTTTGAGCCAGAATATCCTTTTCAATATCTTAACGATATCGCTTAGAAGACTAGAGCTGTTTAAACCAAGTTGTCCTGGGTGAGCTAGTGGGAACAACATAGAAAAGAGCCATCCACCACTCTTAACGGGCCATTTCTTTAAAAACTGCAAGGAGGGACAGGCACAATGGACCACTGGGGCTGCAAAGAGAAGTAGTAGCATAATAGATACTGTTTACTGCTTTATCCTGGCCCAAAGGGTAATCTTAAAGAACCAACCAAACCAACAAAACAAAAAACCACACACACCAAAAACTTATTCGGCTTCAAACAGGGACCATAGGAGTCTGATGACAGAAAGTACTTGCCTCATCATAAACATCCTAGCAGGAGTCCTGTAGAGAAACCCTATCATAAACAACACCTTTTCTTATACTTCAACCCACACAGTTCTCAAAGGGCACTAACGTAAACGTGGCTTTTCTTGCTGAGATGTGTCCGGATGAGTTAAAATGTTAACGTTCAAGTCTCAAATACAGAAGTCCTCAGATTTTCTGACATTATCGTTAATAACCAAACCAACATACTTTTACTGGATATTCATCTTTGCCCTGAGCATTATCTCTCTTTATAAAAGTCTGCAGTGCCATCAAACAGGCCATTTTCCTTTTGCAGTTCTTTTAATATCAGTAAAAGATTTAAGGCAGTCAGGAATCCATAGTTTCTCCTTTCCTTCTTCTTTGAGCATTTCAGGGAGATTACTGTAAGGCTTAAGACAAACTGGGTTCATCACAGCTGCGTAATATTAACACCTGTAGAAAAAGACATACAAGTTCTAATTTGTAATTGCAGAATTTTTAAAAACAATTCAACTTCTTTTCCTTTTTTTTTTTTTCCTCCTCCTCCTTTACTGGTTTAACACTTTCCTTCCTCCTCCTCACTGCTTCACAGGAAAGGTAAATATACAGTGTTAATGAGTACTATTTTATGTTTTATAAATGAGTGTGACATTTTTAGTATTCACCTGGCAACTTGTGCCCCAATCTGGATTATCTCATGTTTTGGAATTAGCAATTGCCTCAAACGTGACCTCAAAGCTTACAGCCTCTTCTGAGCACTCTACTGCCAAGATTATTTCCTGATTTCTTGCCCTAGGGAACTCCCTCATCCAGAGGAAATAAAAGCCCTTGGACAGCTTTAGCAATGAGGGGCTACTGAAAGCAAGTTCTCTGCCTCTCATCAGCAAGGAAACTACCTGCTAGAAAACTCTTTTCTTCTTTACCTCATTTAAGTTAATCTCCACTGACTGATAGCAACAGTTTTGCATAACTCTGATGTTGTTTTGCATCACTCTGATGTTGTTTTGCATCATCGTGATGCAGCTGGCTCACAAGAAAGAACTGGAACTCAATCTAGGTATTATTTGAACTCACAGGTAGCATAATTTTACATCAACTGAGCCACTTTGTAGCCTCCCCCGCTGTCTCCTCCCTTACACTGCTCTGGACTTCTTTCCTCCAAGCTGTATGTGACATGCCTTTACGCTACATACCCAGCCCTTCATCTTACCCACACTTGCTCCACCAACAAGGACTCCTCCACATCTGATATAAATATTTTCATATTACTACTTTTAAGAAAGCGAAAAACTCCCGAACTGATCAAGTCACCTATTTTCCTGTAAATCTTTTTTCCCTTATGTACACAACAATGTGTGTTGCGCACCATCCTGGACAGGTCTGCTCAGGGGAAAATACGTGGTAGAAAGACCACACAGAGCAGAAGAACAGGACTGTGATGCCGACAACTTTAAATCTGGACAAGGAATAAATAAGCAAGGCAACATTCAGTAGGAAGTGGCAACTGCAGAGAGAAGAGAAACTACTGACATGATGGCTCCTTAAAGAAGCTCCTGTTGGTCTTCTCAGGGCGACAGTGGGCAACCTAATGCCAGCGTCTTCTTGGCATACAGGGCTCAGACCTGGAGAGCAGCTTTTGGGACATACAGACATGATTGTGGTCCTCTGTTTCATGACCAGGAGCGCAAAATGTTTTGCAGACTCCAACCTTTCTGCATTAAATGTACCCATCCGGCTCTGACAAACAGAAATGTTTCCTATAGTTTCCTATTTTGAATTCAGCAAAGGTTAATTGGGTCTTGGATGCTTTTTCCTGCCTTATGTCACCTAATGAGTTTAGCGGTGGAGAGGTGGCTAATGTAATGTACAGCGCCAGAGACTGGAAGCCAGGAGAGCTGATTCTGAGCTCCACTGACTCACAGTCTCACTTTCGGCAAGTCTTCAGGATCTCCATTTTGGTAAGCTGTCCTACTGCATAGTGACAATATTAGACAGAATTTTTTATTGGTAATATCCCATCCTTATTTTCTCTGGAAACATTTGTAATGATAGTAAGTATCTGATATGCTAATAATGCACAATGAAAAGTAATTACATGTCAAAACAAAAATTCACAATCTTTGTTCTCTGGCATTGCAAATCCAGTCTGATTCTCTAACGAGGGTGCATTTTTCCCGCTGGATGCTTTTGAACACTTGGCATTTTTACCAAACTTTTCATTTTAGTCCCACTTAGTTCTAGCATGCTGCAGACATTGGTTCATTTTGCACTTCCAATTTGTTTAAAAAAAAATCTGCATAGTAAAAAGGGACCATTTAAGCCTTATCTTTAGGTCTAGCAGTCCGTGCTGTCACTACCAAGTGCAGATACAACAGGGGTGATGAACGAGCAGCAAATGATGAATGTGTGGGGACCACATCATGTAATAACCACCAGTGCCTGCACCATGGGAGGCAGTGCCAGGAGTGCCCAGGAGACACTGCAGACACCCGAGCCTCTCTTTGAAATCTCTGCACATCAGACACGTTCCCAGGGCCAGAAAATATTTCTTGCCCTTGCTAAGAAAATGCCAGCTGTGACCTAGGACTAGTGGTCCATGTAGTGGGGTGTCCTGTCTAACAGTGGTTCATTGTTACATAGGAAGATGGGATCCTTCACCCCTGACTGTGAGGATTATTTTGTAATGTTTCCGGTCAGAAGGGCATTGCCTTTGTGGTTCTATTCACTCACTTAGTCCCCAAAGCACAAAGACTTACAGCTGTGTGTTTTAAAAGCCAGTTTAAATGTTTTTCTTAGCCACCTTGCATCTTATCCACCTTTATGCTAATTAAAATTGCTCTTTCCTATGAAAATACTTTCATGTCTAGCCCAGATCAGCAGATGTTCACTGTATTCCTGAGTTTTCAGACATATTCTTGCAGGTTGCTAGGAAAAATCACAACTCTCTTGCCTAGAAAATCTGTGCTATCTTTTCATGTTAAACACTGGTGGCCTCAATTAGCAGTTAACTAGTTCAAAACACTCTATAGAGGCACAATTTTGATAATGCAGTACACTAAGTCTCTGACTTCTGACACCGATTCCAACAGCCTAACATCAAATTCTCAGATAGGAACAACTGAATAGCAGTGGATCTAACTGGGACAGCTATTTCTTTTTCCTCCCTTGGACCTGAGAAAACTTCATCCCCAAGCTTCCTCTCATCATCTCATAAGAACTCGGACATTCCCCTGTACAGATATGATAATCAAAGAAGGTGAATGATTTATTTTAAGAAGTTAATGATAGAACCGCGGGATAATTCACCCAGATCTCTAGAAGACAGAATATGAATTGAGGGATACCCAACCTTAGTATTGCTAGGAGTTTAGTTGTACAAAATCTTTGTCCCCTGCTCGGCAAGTACAAACTTACAGTTTGGGATAGCTGGCTAGTCAATGTTGGGCTACACACTTGCACCAAGATAACTGTCTAGAGTATTCACAACAGTATTCTTGCTGTAGAAAATGCTGAACCTTCAAGCCTTGTCCTAAACTTTTCTTTAGAAACCTGTGTGCCTAATGTCTGTGGGGGAACAGAAAAAGAGATTGATCCCAGTCATGTCTATCTGCATAAGTACTTTTGATAGCTGCTAATTCAAGAGGTATTTTGTCATTTGTCCTTAATGTTGTTCCACACCACTCTATGAAAATTTTCTCCCAGTGAGCACTGGAAAATTTTGACCCGATTGCAGTGGTATTCCAGAGTATCACATTCAGTATCCTACATACGTAAGTAAAAAAACAATAGCCATCATATAAGAGGCACCAAGCATTTCAAATCTGAATTACATTTCTGTTCTTTCAGAGGTACTCTGGTACCCGAGAACTTCTCAAACCTGAAACCTGCTGATGCTGCCAGCTGCGCTCATTTAAGCCAGCAGGTTCCTCTCAGCCACTGACTTCCCACTTGCATCCTTGTTAACGTAATACATTAATGGTTTTGCAGGCACATTGCAAGCATTTATTTGCCACCTTCAGTTATTTTAAACAAGTTGTTAATCTTTAGCTGAATTAAAGCAAATCTCAACCATGTTATATTTATGGCTGGTTTATACTGGTAAAAAACCCACGAACACCACTAATTGAAGCCTTCTCCAATTCTATCCCTTAGACAGCTTGTTATTTGTGTTTAACATTGATGTTGCAAAAATTTTTTTTAAGAAACCAGAGGGAAAATTTCAATGTAGTCCAACTCTGTAATTTGAGGTGCATTTCACTTTCCTGAATCTTGTGGCAGATGCCATGTATCCCTAGGGATTCACTCCTGATCCAGATGTCAAGGACAGGCACAATCTGAGCAGCAGAAAAAGAACTGCTTTGCCTTCAAGGCACTTTCCTTTAGGAAAAAAAAAAACCCCACCAAAACCAAACCCTTCACTTCAAGTGCCAACTCATTGACAGCTTTGATAAAAATAGAATTTAATTCAAGACTTCATCTTTAGCAGATGTCTTGTCTCACACATTAAGTTGTGTACGCTTATAGTAAACATATTTCTATTCAAACAGCAACTGCTGTGGTGCACTGAAAAGTTTTCTCCTCATTTTACGTCTAGAAATACAAGATTACAGTGTGCAAAACTGAAACAGTATTAGGCTAAGAAGTTAGGTATACATTTCTGATTAAGAAATTAGAAATTCCACAAACTCATTTTATTAATGAGCTCTTATGCTAAAAAAGTTCTTAAACATCAGCTAGATTCTATAGATTTTACCTGGGAAAAATTTCTGTTTGAAAGCATAGAAAGTTTTTCCCTGAGTAATCCATACAAGAATAAAACTGAATGGAGTATGAACTCCTCCTTAATTCTTACAATTTTTGTTCTCAGAGCAACAACTGGAAACCAAACGTCTTGTATTTGCAAGACTGGGTAATGGCTTGTGCCCATTTCCTTTATTTATTTATATGTATTTTTTAAATTTTTCAGTTTTGCACTCTGAATAACAGTGAAGAAGAGGTGTAACATGGTGGAGTGTACACATTACAAGCCTTCCTTCCAGAAAAGAAAGGACTGAAATTAACCCAGTCTCCAAAATTCTTTCTCTGGTCCTGACTTTTCTTTAACAAACCTTGCTTTGCCACAGGGAGGCTTTGGCAAAGCATTTCTTTTGGGAAGGGGGGAGGAGAAGGAAAAGCAGGGGGAGGAACCTAAAAATCTCCACCTTTTGGCTGTCTCAAGTACTTGTCTGCCTGGAAGCTCAATATGATGCAATTAATGAACAGCAATCCTCCACCTTCAGCGCTTCCTTCCCTTTCTCGAGACAGATGTGCTGACAGCATGGCACCTTCTTTAAAGGAACTCAGTTTTATGGAAGCTGATCTCTCAGCAAGGCACGAGTGGCTACAAGCTTTTGGCTGCCCCCTGTATTTTCAAGCAAACCCACCATGTTTCATGCCAAACATCCAGAAACTATATCAGAGATGAAAACCATTTCTATGCAGGGTCCATCAAATGCCTCCTTTTATCCAGATCCCTTTCAAATATCCATGCATGCTAAAATTCCCTTTGCTGGTCTTGGAAAACACTCTTATAGGCAAAGGTATCTCACTTGCAAGCTTTTTTTTTTTTTTTTTATATGCTGCACACATTTAACTCTGCTTAGCTTCCATCCTATTCCTCCTAGACATATCTTCACATGCAATCTCAAACCAGTTGTCTCCCTCTATGCTTTTACATCTTACAAGATCTACACCACCCTCTTCTCACTTATATCCAAACTCAAGAAAGAAACCATCTCAAAACTCAACCCATCTGGGTGCCTAAAGTTAAACACCTAAATAAGTTACCTGTTAATCAGTGGTGCTAAATACCTACAGTTCCTACCAAAGTCAAGAACTTTTGAAAACTAGGATAATTCAGCCCCCACAACCTCCATTTCTCACCTGCCCCCAGACACAGAGAGGTATGCATATTCTCAGCCTTACTCACAAAACTAATTGTATCAGGCTCAATCACACTAAATAAAGCAATTGCAGAAATTAAGTTATGGAATTGGATTCACATGCCTAAATTTAGTCACAGAAGTTTGATAGATTTTTTTGGCTTATACATTAAAGAAAAAGAAAACAAGATGACAGAAGAAAACAACTAGATAGATACATGGAATCCCAGGCATTCTTCCAGGAGGAAGCACAGCTCCGGGAAGCCTTATGGATACCAACCAGATGTCAGGAGAGGTAGAAGTATGGCATAACTCCCTTCTGCAGGCTTCGTGCTTCACAGTGCCTAGCAAAAGCCATCTGAAGGATGCGTACAGAATAAAATCTTGCCCTTTAGTCTTTCCCAAAGACTTTAGCAAAACTTAATTTTCCTAATACTGCCAGTGTTCTGACTCAGAGAAAGATCAGAGGAAAACAATGATTCCCCTGTATATGTGAAGTATCTGTGGGCATAATTTTTTTGTCTGTCCCTGTAAAAATTTAGATTAAGCTTCAATGGTAATTCAAAACAACATCCACATTTTTAAAATATTTTTTAAGAAAAAGACAAAAATTTCTATAAATTGTCTCAGAGTTAACAAAGCAACATGAACATCTGCCCAAAACAAATTATTTATAGTGTATATGTCTTTTCTTGAATTAGTATTGAACTTTGGAAAATGAAGTTTCAACGGCTTTAGACCAACTAATACATCATTTGAACAGAAATACTGAACAGTAACTGAATAGTAACAGTAAAGGGTAGGAGGGTGTTTTCAATGGATATATTTGAGATGCCTCCGTTGAGAAATGTTGACACTAAAGCCCAGGTATTTCTAATTGGTTTTACTACAATGTTCTGTTACTGCTTCCAATTAGAAATCCTGAAGTGGATGCAAAGGCACTGTCTTCCCTTCCACTTGTAGCTGAAGAGTTTTGTGCATAGCACTGGAGCAATTCCTTCTGTTGCTGAAAGTCATGGTGAAAATCTCCTTCGAGAGGACGAACCCATGGAAACCTCAGGAAGGGAAAGCAATTGCCCATTTCATAGCTGTTTCGAAATTATTTTCTTCACTTTACATGAATTAAAAGCTCTAAAAGACTTTGTAAGAAAAGGAGATTCTTTCTACAGATTGCTGGAAGCTGCACTTCTCATGGAGAATAGGCTGAAGGTCTTGCAGAAGTATGCTGTTCTGGAAAGGGATGCTGACTTAGCAGTACACTTTAAAGTACACTAATCACACTTCACATATTGAAAAAAAATCACTTTTTCAGTACTTCTTCTGCCTTTTTCAATCCACTGGTCATAAAGAGAGAGGGGGCAGGGGGGAGAAGAAGAAAAGATATAGAATCCTATTTTGGGAATGCTTTCATCCTCAAGAAATGTGAGAGTAGATGGCTTAAGTCTTGCCTCAAGAACAGCTACTGTCATTCACAAGTATTTCTCTTGTCAAAGGTGTCTGGATTAAAGACTATAGTCTTTGCTATAACTTTTTATATATAATAAAACCAAAACATTTTTATTTTTTGAGCTGTCTTTACTTAAGACTTCAGGTTCACTCGCAGTGATCATCACTCCAGTTAAAACTTGGAGACTGAGTCAATTCCCATCACCATGCACCAGCAGCCAGCCAGCTATATGACTGCAGTACAGAGGAATAAAATGGGGTCTTTTTCTTCTCATTGATCCTCTGCCTGGCTTTATGCATACACTCTGTTAGTCTAAGGAAAGAAGTACGTGAATATTAAGGTCTACTCCTTTGCTTAGACTTCATTTTAACACACAACACTTCATGATTTGCAGATTTAAATTAGACTCCCCATAGTTTTCTATCCAACCATAAATTAATAAATAAACTATGGTTTGGGTTGGGTTTTTTTTTTTTGTTTTAACTCGAGTTAGCTTTTAGGTAAGGCTTTCCTCTCCTTTAAAATTCACTGTGAATGATTACTACGGTACTCATAATTTCCAAGTCATTTTACAGGACCAAAATGGTGGTGAATGTGACAAATCTAGAGACATCAACATACCATGTCCTGGTTTGCACCGTAGCATTACATTTCTTACTCTCCATCCTTGACTTCTAATCATTGTCTTATAGTTGGTAAATATTAATTTTCATACATTTAGAACAGTGAAATAATTTGTGAGAATTTTTTAAATAGCCTACCTTGGTTTTTTTACCTGTTGATTCTTGACAGTCACATATTTTTATTTTCAGTAACACCTTGGACCGAGGCAAATCTGGAGTATCAAGGTTTGCTGCCTGGCAGGGCTTCTTGAGGATGAGGATGATATGTAGAAGTTCAATATATGCTTGCAGGAGTGCAGAAGTCAGTCATACATTTGTAAGGAGAATAGGGGTTTGGCTTCAATAACATTATTAGTTAAATATAACAGTTACTACCCTAATAGCAGTTAACACCCAGATTTAGAAACCCTTCTGCACAAAACTAAATCATATATATGCCAGATAAATATTGTGTGTGTATATGTAAAAAAAATACACAAAATATATCTATATATAATGATATCTCACATACAGTGAGACATAACTCCTTAGTTAACACAGTTGCTCTGGTTTATGCTAGTTGCAGTACAGTAAATCAACCTGTCCTTTTGCAAGCAGACTGGTATTAACTATTTATGCAGATGTTCCTTAAGCATAAAAGCACACAGCAGTATCTCACAAACTATGTTATCAGTCGACATGTTCAACACCCAAGCCGTGTAACACGCTATTGTGAGTAGGTGACGTTACAAGTCCTCTCAGGGGAAGATTCTCAACCTGTGGTCATGAATAATTCTCAACCTGCGGTCATGACTGTTGTTATACTTGCCTCTTCAGGGAAGATCTGCCAAAAAAGGTGAAAAAGGTAAGTATTCTCCAAAAGTTTAGCTAACAGAGTGTACCGTTGCCCTTTGTTTTTCATGTGTTCTTTTTTTAAATTCTAGCAACGGGCATTAGTAAAATCTCTCAAGCAGCGGTCTACGGAAGCTCTCTATGAACCAGTTGCATCTAGTAATGAGGTAAATCAAATATATATATACATATACGTTCAGACACAGCAGGACTATAAGCGAACAGTTTGCCAGCTGCAGTAAGGATCCTTTCTGGTCAGCAGCACTGTGTTAGAAAATTAATGTCTAAAACAGTCCCACGGGATTTCCAGTTATTTAAGCATCTTAGAAGAAGGATGCTAAGATTCAAATACCCAAGGTTTGAAGACTGCAGTGGTAATGACAAAGCAGGGATTGATTTGAGAGAGAGTACATACCACTGATAAGAGTTGTAAGAATTACAATATTTCAAAAATCACCCCAAATATGTACACTTTGTTTTCTTTGTGGCACTTAACAGAGGTTGGCAATTTCTATGTGTTTTGTTTTGGAACATGGTTTGAAACAATGATTTGGGTTTGGCACTTACTGATACACCAGCAAATAAGAAGCTGTTGAAAACATCAGAGTCTTGAAGACAGGATTGATCCTTGAGGTATTTTCTTGGCCTTTACACTACCTGCTTTCTCCTTACATTTTAAATTACTTTTAATTGTGTGCAGATGATAAAAATATGCCTTTATTTGACTCTACTTAACCTACAATTGACAGTCCAACAAAATCTTTTTACATTTGAACAACTGCTTAGCAGGAAATCAGCCCAGCAATGACTTGAAAAACCCTAACTCCTTCTTTAGGTCTTCTTTGCTTTGGGAAGTTCTCCCTAAAATCCCTCAGCTCTTTCCCAAGCTCCTAATTATGTATTTCTTCTTTAATAGGCTAAAACAACTGCTAGACTTGGCACAGCCTAGATCTGAGGAAGGGGGTTCCAGTACCTCCCAGGGAAAAACTGCCCAGAAATTCAATTTCTGTCTTATATGCAGGAAGGAAGCCCCTTTTGGGACACAGTCCAAACCACAGTTCAGCTGGAGTGAATGATTTTAGGTTGCCCCTGTAATAAAAACTCTTAAGCTCCTATTGCAGCCTAATGGGACTACTGGTGTGCATTCACACAGTCCTACTGAAATGCCCTCCTCCTTAAATGGATTATTCAGAAACCAAAGTCTGCACTGGTTTTGGCTTCTGAATAACTTTAGATACAATGCCAGAGTCCAAATGTAGCTCCTGAACGGCTTCAGGATGGCAGGGTAACTGATGATCACTAGGACTTGCTTAATATTGCAAGGGCAGAGGAATCAGAAGATGAAGATCTGGTTATCTAGTCAGGTTTCTTTGCAATGCGAGGCCTCCTCCTGTTACGCTGGTGTACTGTAAACGGCTAGGGAATTGCCAGCAAGGATGACAGCATTTTGTCACAGTTGTGATTAAGAGACTGAATCCTTAGGGCCCCTTTAAATTGCCTCTCCTGTTGTCCTAATTCAACCAGAATTTCATTGGTTTCAATGCGTGGGAGGAGGATTCAGGTGGAAATACTAGCAAATTTCTCTTCTGTCCCAGAGAGGTGCGCAAACAGCAGAAGTTAACTTCTCAAGAAATTATTTTACTGCCTATTAGTGTCTGCCAGTTTTCATAGGTTCATCAGGACGCATGAGAATTCCCCTATAAAGTAATTGATGTACTGTGCTGCAGAGCAACGCTTGACTCTTCTGATCTTTGATATCAGGGATAATGAATTTGTAGGCACCTTCAGCTTCCTCAGCATTGCCATGCAACCTAAGTGGACAACTGGACTGGCCTGACCGCTGCTTCTTCCATTTACTCGGTGGTAAGTTACACATTGCGATTACCTAAAGCATAAACTGGAAGCAGCCAGAATTTTTAAAACTGTTAGAAGGAACCTGATTAGAAAGCAAAGGTGCTTCATTTGCAATCATACCTGTCTCAAATAAGGTGAATAGGCAAGAGAGACATAGCACTTTATAAACATTTTTCTTGGTTGCTTAAACTTGGTTTGGCAGTTATTCTCGTAATCATAATGTGATGATGACAGCTGGTTTTTATGGTTTTAATGAAAAATTTGGGATACGTCCTTCCAAAGCTGGGAAAATGATAGTTGTGCTTTCTCTCCCTCTTTAAAGAGACCGTACTTCTCTTATCCAGACCACCACCACACGAGGAGGCTGATGCTATGCACCTGAGGCCTTTCTGTACTCTAGTACAGAAGGCTAGTTCCTTGCTAAACATCCTTACATGGATTTGAAAATAACCTCATTATTTCTATGGCTAAGAGCTTTCTGAAAACATTATGAGGCAACTTCAGCCCAAATCAACTGTTCAGCTTAATTTCTCTTGGTTTCCCTTCACAGGTATAAATGGGCTTCTAATAACATTGTCGAATGTGTTATGAAGGGAAGTCCTTAATTCTGTACAAACGACTTAATCAGCAACCTGTCATAACTTCATGCAAGTTGCACGCAGTCTTCCCTGGTGTTTGTATATCTCCTTCTGAAGGAAAACACGGATGTGTTTTAAGATAGGATTTTCCTGAGGCAAATGATGGCTCCTTCTTTTCTCTGCTATCTTCTTGTCTGCTGTCAATGGGACTTCAAATGTTCCAGGCTTCCCCCCTGAGAAAGAGTAAAAAGAAAAAAAAGGGAAAAAAAAAAAAGGGAGCTGGGCTCCTGCTGTACATCTCCAGAGGCTGTGGGAACAAAGAGCCAGAAGCGCTGGGAGGGAGGATGGAAAACCAGCGGGAACAGGCAGGAGATGGGCAAGGCGGTGGGGGAAGGGGTAGTGGGGGGAATGGGAGCAGAAAGGAGCCCGATCTGGTAAGCTGAGGAGAAGCCCAGTAGGAGAAACTGCTTTGTTCAGAGGGGAGAACAAAGGGGAAGGGGAAGGCGAGAAGATGAAGCAGCATAGCTGTCGGGTTAGAAGAAATTCGGTATTCCTGTCCACTCTCTGCACCCACGAAGGGGCAAAGCTAAACACACAGAGAAATGTGCTGCTTTTGCTCTGGTTGTGACAATTAACATTATCTCTCTTCCCGCCCCGCCCCCCCACCCCCCCCCAATCTTCTTTTGGCCCTTAATTCATTTTGGACAAAAACAATTAGATGTGGAAATGTAAAGCTGAAAATCTAATATGGCAAGGCTACAGATATTGACTTCGTTGATCTTGACACATTGATCTAAACGGATATATTTTTAGCAGCTCAGAAGTGCTGGTTTCTCTCAGACAGGGTTGACTGCTGCAAAGAAAACTAACCTGACCCACGGGAATGTTGAGTTTCCTCTAAATCTAAAACTTAAATTTGCGATGTATCCTCCTCCACTTCTCCTGGGGTACAAGAGATTTAGCAGGAAGAAATTGGCGTTAATGTCAAAGCTTTTGTGCTGTTTGTATATGTAACTGCTTTGTTTTAAGTTAAAAACTCCTTGGTGGAAACTATTTATTTGTGGAAAACAGAAACGCCAAATCTTCCTGGGAATTTAATATATATCTTCAGTCATCAAGCAAGACCATCTAACATATCAAAACCAAAGCAATGCTTACCTTTTCTAAGTAATATCACTCCTTTACTGCAGGACTGAATGTTTTCCTCCTAGCAGTAGTACAGCAGAGTAGTCAGCATTTCAATGTAATCTGCACTACAATGCCCTATGTTAATGCAGACAGATACTTCAAAAACAGAACAACATGTTAATGGTCCCTCCCATATAACTCTTGGGCCTAACAATTAGTAGCCACTTTTATTAGCAGTTAAGTGCAGAAATATACCATTTAAAAATCTTACAACCTTTGTTCTGGATTTTAGGTGACTTCAACAAAATTCGTCTTTACTAATCCCTTTTGTAAGCTTGCATGTCTGTCGTAAATAGTATTTTTACCCCGTAGCTTGTTGCCTGGAGTAAAACCAGGACACCTTGTTTTGCTAAAAGTGTTGGTTTCTTTTTAAAATTTATTTTACAATATGAGTAAAGGCTGGCAAACTTTATTACTGGTCATGGTTTAATTTTTTTTTTTCCCCACTTCTTTATCTGCTATACCTGGAACTCTGAAATTTGTTGTTGGATTGGCGTGAATGAGGTTAAACTCTGAATTTTCACTTATGAAATTGGATTACATCAAGCATCAATTTATTGATCAGCCCTGAAAAATGGCTCAAAAGAGAGCACTATCAACTTTGTGAATGTGAATTGTGTATGGGAACAGCCAGGCTCTGGCCAGTCCCGTTTTTGTCCTTTTGTAAAGTGTCATCGCTGGCTTCATTTTCCACACATTTCCCATTTCAGTTGCTTCTGTTTTAAGACACGTTGGTTGTGTCCTGTGCAAGGTATGCAAAGCCAGCAGCCGTTTCTGGAAGTAAGAAGTGAATTTATTACCAGGATTCCTTTTCCTGCAGTGACGTTTACACTGCTCTTACACATGCATCCCTAGCCCTGCTAGTACCTACAGTGTTCAAGCCTTAAACCCCGTCTCTTCTGCATGGCTGCAGCGTGATAAATATCCTCCAAAGGCTTGCTTACTTAGCAGTGGCCACTAATACACGGCCTTGTCATACCTGCTGCAGGGCTTTTCTTCCAACGACTGGGGGGGAGTTGCTGGAGCTTTGGCTTCATCCATGTTTAAACGAACTGAGTTGGCCAGCCAGTTCTCAGCGGTCAGGAGGGCAGCTTACGTACCTGGCTAAATTTGCCTTGCAATTTCCAGCCTGTGACAGGAAAACTGATTTGCCCATCCATGTCATGTTCTAAAGAGCGAGGGAACCAATTTTTACATATATAAAAATTTGGGGGGGTGGGTTATTTACACACAATGTTCTGGGGTTTACATATGTCCTTCTCCATCATAAATGATTAAGTTTTTAATTTTGTTTAAACTCCTAGCTCTCAGTGAATATTTCTAGTTTAAAATAGTTGGTGATCCATCTGGGAGAGGTTTTTTTCTTCTCCACTGACCTTTTTTGATTCTTTTAAGTGTTCTCATCTCTCCCATCGCAAGACTTGTGTTCTCCCATACAGCTGAGAGTCTTGTCTCTGCTCCGGGAATCTGTGGTCAGTTTACTTCTATAAGCGGTTACTGAGAGAGTGTAAGACAGCCCACTCATATGTGAGGTACAAAGTCTTTCATCAAATGAAACTGAAAACCGTTTTTGTCTATAAACCAAGAATATAAACAAGACTTTTGAATACGCTTATTATACTGTTTCCTGGGAAGCTTAATTTATTATTTCATATTCAGTTTTGTTGCTTGTACGTACTGGTACATGGAAGGTCTTACACTGGAAAACATTTTCTTCCAACTTAGATGTAGCACAAAATTAAAAAAAAAAGAATTAAAAATTGCTGCTGTTGTGATTTTCAGTACTCTAAGTGTATTAGCTCAAATGGAGAAATTCATGTTTCATGGGGGTTGGACTAGATGACCTCTAGGGGTCCCTTCCAACCCAAAACATTCTATGATTCTATACCAATATAAGCTTTCTGTTGCAGTAATACCAACCATTCTGAAAATTACTTTGCAGATTTGTTACAGCAGGGAAAGATAAAAGAGCAGCAAAAATTCTGTAGCTTTCTGAGAAATTCTAAAAAGACAATATCTAGCTTCTACATTTTAGTCATTCTTTTCCAGTTTAGGAGCTTTCTTCTTTATCTGCATAATTGGTCCAATGAGTAAGCCTTGATTTAGCTTCTTAAAGTCAAAACCCCCAAATAAATTCACCATTGTATTAAAGAATTAAGCCGTGTACCTGAATAGTATCAGTCCTAAACAAGAGACTTATCATCATTGTAGTTATATTAGCTTCTTAAAAAATACATCAGTATTTTGCTGCTTACTTAAACTGGGAGAAAAATGCAGTATTTGCAAAAGTACGCATTTTCACAGAACATATATAATTTGAACTGGAAAAATCTATTTAAAAAAATAATCTGGTTTTAAGTCAAATCTGTTTGACTACTGTTTGTTAAACCAGTCTAAATGTTTGGATCCAAGTACAATGCCTGCCTGCCTTTGAGCCAGATTCCACACAAGGATGGTGGCTTATTTCCACATGGGCTCCCTTGATTGGACTACATATCCTACATTTACGTCCGACGCGAGGAGGTCTCCCCTCTGGTACTGCTCGGGAGGTTTCATGAGTGAGTGCAGCAGAGGAGGCTGGTTTGGTGCGGGAGCCTGGCAGGGGCAGTCTCTGCTTCTCTCTTCACATGAGTAACAGCCCCCAAGAGTCAGAAGGACATAGGAAGAACACAGGTTAACACTGAGTTGACGCAGAGCACTTGGTGTCGTTGCAACAAGCCAAAATAACACACTCTGTGCCAAGAACATTGGTGTTTTAGTTGAGAGAGTTGTTTGGGTTTTCAAGTCAAAACACAGCTTTCCTATTGCCAGAATGAGTCTTGAGATTTCTTCTTTGGGGGGAGATGACACACCAAAATATTTTACTTTTTCTGTTCAGGAAGAAGAAAATGTTTCAAAATTCATGCATTCTCATTTTTTGTCAGATCTAATTCTAACCAGATCCCTAAAACCTGTACTTTTAAAGTTCCTAATGCTATCTTTTAGGGAAAAGGCATTAATGCCAATATGTGTATGCCTATACATGGACAGGAGAGTTGGCACCTCTCTGTGTTGCTGAGTTCAGACCTGAGTGCAAAGTCAAACCCAAATCTCTCCTCAGTTGATTAGAAATTGGACAAAGCCTCCAAACTTGGTACAACAGACTTATGGGACTGAACATGATGATACAGAATAAATGAGGACCAACATACCAGCACTGGATGCTTCAGAGCCACCTCTTGAAGAGTCGGAGGTACGGGGTTTGTTTCTTGTGGGGCTAAAGCACTGGCACTGGACTTCCGATGCTCTGGACTGCAAGATACATCAAAAACTCCTCTGAAACGGCTTACTATAGATAATTCATTTAATAGCCCTAATTTAAATGTCTACAGCATAGTGTTATGTTTGTAAAATAATTATGTTAGATATAAATTTTCTATTATAATAAATTAATTTCTGTCTCTTCATTTATTTAGAACATCTCTTCTTTCGTAGTACAATATCGAACCTTCTCCGCCTCAACTGAAAATAAATTATTAGCAAAAAAGTCACTCCAGAACACATAAGCAAATTTACCTAAAAATGAGCTGTGAAAATTGTATTGGCATGCATTTTTGCATTCAAGGAAACTCAAAATCAGTTTCTTTTAAGGGTACCAAAGTTGGCACAAATGGCACAAATCTGTGGAAGGTAAATATGTGCCTTGCTCTGTTTGAAGAAATCTGGCTTCAAAATAACAAAGTTATAGACTTTTGAAAACATGCATCCTGATTTGCACAGCAGGTTTTTCTTAACATCAGAAGCAAACACCAGGATGTGATGTTCTGAATATTCCCTTTCAGTATATTTGAAAGCTCACACCTACTTGTATTTGAATGTGTGATTACTTTAAGAACTGCATTGTTCTGAATCACAGTTACAAAAGGAAAAAGGCGTTGGAGACCGTATTGTTTATTATACATCAGGTTTCTGCTTTCAGTCAGAGAACGAGAGAATATAGGCATTTTACTCACAGGAACTACTGTTATTCCTGTTGAAACAAACTCTAGATAGGGCTTCCTGCAAGAACGGCTGTGATCTAGGAAATATGCTGCTTCAGATCACTATGCGGAGAAAATACACTCACGTTTCTGTGACTCCGTTATCTTTGTTTCTCAATTCATCACAAACTTTGCATGCTTTGGGAGATCTCTTGCGGTGCGGTCCCTGCCGCTTCTTTCTGGCCCCAACTGGAAATGTGTTTTCCTCCATCTCTTTCTCAGTGGCACCTGGTGATTTACGTTCTCTTGGAAATAAATAATTCACCTTGGGAAGGGAGAAACACAAAATTGTTTTGAGCAATGAAAAGCAACCCTGCACCCTTACAGCGGAATACTGCACGCCGCTAAAAGGCATCGAATATGGTAACAAGCAACAGCATGCTCAGAACTGAGTGCATCTGTACCTCAAGCTTTGGATAACATCTGTTAGTTACTAGAGCTATTCACAACCTTCGAGCCTCGAGAATAGTTTTAGACCACATTTTGGAATGAGTAAGAAAGTATATTTCTGTCAGTTAGTGTGGTGGGTGAGGTTCATGGCTAACTCAGATCTGAGTTAGCCAGCCCTGAGTCCTCGTGAGTGGCAGAGGGGGGGAGAGGCGAGCTAGGCGGAAGGTTAGGCGTTTAAAGTAGGTGCTTAAAAGTAGGTAAGATAAATGCTGTCAAAATTCACCACTGTTTTATGTGGGTTTGCTCTAGCAGAGTAACACTTATAATTAATACCTCTACACACCCTGCTTGTGAAGTACACGGTGTAAAGAAGTAATTGGAGGAATCAGGCAAGAGGAGCCTGTGAAAAAAGAGTGTTTAAATGCTTTGTTTCCCAAGAGCCATACACCCTTGAATTCAGTAAGAATGTCCCACCATCTGAGACTGCTATAACCTATGCATGGGTTTTGCTGGTTTTGGTACTTTTCAGTAAACTATTAGCCAAATGAAGGAAATATTTATTACTTAATTTTATTTTGTTTGAAATAATGGTTCTTAGTTTAGTCGAATGTCTGTTGTTCATATATCAAAATATCAGAAATCAATTTCAAACAAAATGTGTCTTCATTCTCAGAGTTTCCCTTTGGTTTTCATGTATCTCAGTAGCAGTAAATATAGTAAATATCCTGCCTTCCCTTTTACAGTGTACTATAAAAATATGAGCTTACTCCCGGTCTTACTACAGTTCTGGACTCATACATGCAAACTGGTGTTCTGTTAGGAACCTAAGCCTTACTTTTAGTTAATTATTTTTCAAAAGCACATAGCACCCACAGCTCATTTTCTGCTACCTAGCATCCTGATATCATATGCTTGAAAGGCTTATCTGTAGATATATCAGTAGATAGTAAAACCCAGTTTTAAAGCCTAGAAAAACTAAAAAAAAATAGTCTGATTTTTTTTTCTGGTTAATACTTGAGAATACAACATTTCTAACCTGTAGGGTAACAAAACCGTGACATTTACATCCAAGAACTATTTAAAATGTATTACTTTATGCTTGCAGGCAATTTTTTTTAATTAAAATTCATGCAGAACAGGGAAAGGTAGGAAATAGAAGACGCAGATTCTTGCCCCTCCAGTCTTCTGAGTAGATTTACCACTGACTCTACCAGAAGTGCAATTTTTTAAAAAAAAAAAAAAAAATCTTTAAAATAAATATTTGGGTTAGTTTTAGCTCTCACAAGAACAAGAAGTTACAAGTGCCAGGGGGCATTCAGCCTACAGTCCTTGTCATCCCACGAACTACAAAACTCGGTATTACCAGATTTCTGCTACCTCAGTCCTGAACTCAACCCTACACCAGTCACACCAAACTGCACAGTGGCTTAAACACAAAGGGTTCCATGTGCAATGTGCCTGCCTCGGGTACCTACCACCCGTCTGTCTGCTCCAAGCTTTCACTACGGAGCGACTAGTTTTAGTTGAACACCCCCCCCATAGCAGTACTCTAGAAAGGTGCTTTAGTCCTTGCTTCACCTTGCAAGCTCTTCATTAAAGACCAAAGCAGAGAAGAAAGCTGTGATCGTTTGATTACTAACCAGATCGCGGACACTGTATGCATTTTCAACAGCTGCAAATTGGTTGTTTTGCTCCAGCCTCCTGCTCCAAGTAGCACCAAACAGAGAAACGCATTTGGAGGAAAGCAATAGAGTTCATCAGTCTTTGAATGTATAGCAGATATTATCATTACTGCTAAAGCACCGTCCCTTATGGAATACAGCATGCCTACATGTGGAGCTACCCTGAAAAACCGCAGCTCTGCGTGTCTCATCTGGAATGGTTCTCCCTCAACGTTACAAATGGTCTGCTGCATTTCTGGAGGAACGAGAGTCTTTTGGCATAAAAGCAAGCACTTCAACACAGCTTAAGTATGGCAACAGGTTTTCTTGCACTAGGAAAAATACATGGATCAGGTGTAAAATTTAAATAACTTCGCTTCCTATCTAAGATGGAGCGTCACTGTGGCTTTGTCCTTGAGAAAAACATTAACAAGCGTGAGGGACTATCAAAGCACTAAGGCTGCTGACCATCGTAAGGAGCCAATATTACAGTCAGGAAAGCCATTTATATTCCTAAATATTTCTGAGAAGCTTGACCAAGAGGTTTGCAAGGAGGTCCATCAGCTTCCTAAATAAAATTGGGGTTCCACGAGGAGAGGACTTTTTTTTTTTTTTTTTTAACAACAACAAATGCAGGTTGCCACTCTGATCCTCCAGTTCACAGATGCATTACATTTCTATTTTATTGCTCTGGTAGTTGAAAAAGGACTTTGAAATGGGAATACAGTGATCTGGTCTTAATGCAACTGGGATTTTCTTTAAGTGTTGATCTGGTCCTCTGTCTCTAAGGCCTTTTGGTCCAATAGAAATGGATTCATTCATGCAACACAGAGCATGAAACACAGCAAATTTATAACCTTGCTTTGCCAAAATTTGGTGTTTTATGCAGGGAAATAAATCTGAAGTTTAATCAGCTTTTCAGGTACATACTGGCTGGTCTCTTTCTTTTTTTGAGCAGATGGTTAACATGGGAGCAGTAGAGCCATCTTATTTTAATGATTTTTAATGTTTGTGACATTTTTTTGCTCCTTCTTTTCAGTACTCGTTACTTAACAATTGTGAATAAAACCCTGCCATCATTTTTGCAAATGAGGAAACAAAAAGAAATGCTTGTAAAACAAATGTTAGTATAATAACATCTTCTAAAATTCAGCAGAAATCCATTAAACAGTAGAGCTATTTGCTATCTTAGATAAAACTCAGAAGATCTGAAATCATGTTCAAATAAGTTAAAATTAAATATCTTCATATATAATGATAGTAACTGACCTCCTGGATGATGTCATATTAAGAAAGGCGAGATGATACATATGATGCAAGTAAAAAAGGTGCCTTTCATGTTGGAAATATTTCTCACTCCTTTTAGAGGTTTTGTGCTGTAGGTAAAAAAAGATTAGAAACTGTGATTATTATAAACAGTCGTTATTATAAACATTATTATAAACTGTGAGCTTACTTAAAGGGATGTTCATATTTGGATCAACTAGGAGATAAACATTGTCCTTATAATCCTGTACAACACTTGATATTTAATGACCTCCTGGAATTCCCATTCACTTAATTCATTTGATAAAGCCTTGAATTAGACTCTGAAATACCATAACAAAAAAAACCATCCAAAGTAAAAAAAAACAAAACAAACCTATGGTTAAATTATAGTTTTCTGGCATACTGGGATAGCTCTAGAGAGATTTACTATTCCTTATAAAATGTAATTTTTATATGATGCATATGAAAATATACAGTGTTTAACTTCCCCTGTTCTGATGACTGGTCCAGCAAGCAAACATGACTTCTCACCAACACCCTCTGCCTTTCACTATTTCAGTGTGTGAATGTGTCACTCTTATACATGTAATGTTCAGCTTGTACTTTGCAATGAATAGATAAACTGTCATTAATGACTTTGAGTAGCAATTTCTAATTGCATAAATCTTTAAGTTTTATATGTCTATGCTGTCAAATTCATTGAGTTCTTGATTTTGATTTTCTGTATGAATTCAGCAGCTTTCTTGCCTCCTGAAGGAAGGAAATCTGGTAAAAAAATCAACAAGGTATTTTATTTCTAATGAGAGTTATTTGATCTCTCAAATTCTTGAGTTGAGGACCAGCTGCAAGCTGAAGCTCTGGAGCTGGGCTTCAGAAGACTTCAAGAATCCGTCTTAATGCAGGATCCACTTTTAATATATAAATCTCTGGCGTGGGTGACTCATCATACAACACCTTCAGCATTCTGTCTTCCACTAGAGTGAGGCTAACGCAACTGGTAGGACCGTACAGACACGAGAGCAGGGCCATATGCTTGGTGGGCTGCTCAGCTATGCGCTAAAAGCAACTGATTATAGCACTGTGTGGGTTGGCTTTTCTGTCCTGTATGTAACACCAGGCAAGAAGTTATACTGAAAAAAATTCTTGGAATAGCAAATGGAATCAGACACAATTGTGGAGCCTGATCTCATCGTTGGAAATAATCTGTGGAACCAATAGGCTGGTATATCGAAAATAACGTTTAAGAAGAACAGACGTGACATCCTACGGCCCTGACCCTCTGGCCTGTGCCTCTGCACAGTCTTTGGCGCTTCAGTGACCTGTCTATGCAGAACTCCTTGCAGAACCTGGTAAAAATAAATCCTTGCTATGAAGAACAACAGAGAGGGAAAGTGCAGCTTAACTTTCATCCGGTACTTCTGTCCTCAGGACTTCTAAAGTTGTATTTGCTAAGTCGCATGCCATAACCACTTGTAGCACCTACAGAGTTCAAAACATGCGACACTAGTTCTGTGAGTAATCACGCAGGCTTGGGTAAGACTGCTCATGTGCACTGTGTCTTTGGATGACTGGAATTTAAAGAGCAAATGCTTCCCTATCTGCTTACTGGAATATTTGTCCACCTTTGAATCCAAATTAATTTTTTTTTTTCCTTTGAAGGGTCACCAAAATCCTCCCACACTTCGCTAAATTATTTTGCTTTGTGCAGTAACAGAGCCTGCCCACTGTTACTAGAAGCTCCTCTGCTTTTTCATACTTTTGTCCTTCAAGCATCTGAAAAAACACCCAGGTGGAGAGGACCAGAGCAGCTGGGAAATACGGAGTTAACATAACCCAGGCTTGTTGCCATGAATAGGAAATAGCTTACCCCTGCAGTCAATTTGCCTAATTGATTAGAAGCCTGATCGAATCCCTGAAGGGCTAGATACCCTGAGGGGATATGCATGCACAGGGGCAGGGAGCTTATGGCCAGCCGAAAGGGAATCTCCTGAGCCTCTGCAGCCTGGGCTGCGAAATCATTATCCGCTGTGTGCTTCTGGATCAGAGCTCACCCCCGCCTCCAGCATGCTCCCAAGCACAACCCCAGCTCCTAGCCTTGGGGAGCAGGGGCCAGCAAGAGAAACCTGGGGGCCACCTCCTCCAGGTTGCTGAGGGGCCCGGCTGGCACAGAAACCACTCAGTACAGGAGGATGGATGCTCAGCGCCCTGCGGCGAGGCTCTCCAGCAAGAAGAAATGTTGTTTTGCCCACTCCAACCCTCCCCAGCCATAAGGAGTAAGCAGTTTGCTTCTTCCATCTTTCCTTGCTCCTTCACTTCTCAGGAGTGAGAACCAGAAATGCCCGAATGGCAGAAGTCCCAAGGCTTGGCAAGCTTCCCCGAGGGTCAGAAACAACAGGAGCGGGGCTCCGTGGTTCCCTAATCGGCTCGGTAAAATTTCCTCGTGAAGCCCAGTGGCAGGAAGCGGCTCCCAGTACAGTAACTCAGCCCATTGTCTGGGCTGGGGCAGCTTGGCTTCATTACTATTACCATGATAAAGACCAGCGGTTTTTTCCTGCTTCCCTTTTGCCCCTTCAAGTCTCTACTTGCTCTTGACTTTTCTGAATTTCACTTTGATACTTTGACACCTCGCTTGTTCTCCCAGACAGATATCATTACAAGAGTTCAAATAAACCTTGTTTTTGTCAGGGCGGGGGGCAAGGGAATAAGGAGAAAGCATGGGTGGCGGAGAGATGCTGTGAAGATTTGCTGGGAGAACTCACCTCCTCCCTGGTCTGGAGCAGCTCTTCAGGTCTTTTCTGCAATTCAGAGGGCACAGAAAGCTGCAACTGTGGGACATAATCCAACATTCAGGTTTAGCATAAAACAGAAATAGCAAAAAAAGGGAGCCCAACAGGATAAATGGGGATTGCAGACTGCCCACTGTGTTTCAGTGTGCAATACTCAACCTTCATCTCCACCTTACCGTTCTTACCTTGAGAAAGAATTTGACAACAGTTCAAATTTTAAAAAAGAAAAACCCATGTGAAGGCTCATTCAAAGCATCACACTGCGAAACAGCATGGTGGCTTACAGTCTGCTACAGCACTTACTTGGTGCTGATGTGAAGGAAAATGCCTTTTATTTCCCAACCCCCATATCTCCACCACTCATTGGAATTCCTGGACAGTCCCCAAATCCAATATGACTGGTTTTCCTTAACCTGTGGGACTTGGTGATCCCCGTGTTGCTAGGACTGCAAGGTACCAAAAGAATAATATTTTTTAAATTAATAATTATATTATTTGTTTTTATATATAAAATATATACAATTTAATATATATTAATTAATAATTAGTAAAAATTCTGGGGCCCATTATGAAAAGTAATCTCTCTGATCCAGACATCACACAACTCGGTTCTACTTTCCTGAGAACAGAAAATGAGTCAAAACTTCAGTTATGGTTCACCTGGTGGTGGCTCACAGAGGTTCTCCTTTGTGTCGGCACAAAAAAGGCAGTCAGCTGGTGAGGGCAACACAGGCACCGTCTGACCTCTAAGGCAGCATCAAGAGAAGAACTATGGCAGGGGCTGGACTTTTACTCTGGTGACATTCATAAGCCACCTGGGACAAAGACGCATGGGAAAGGTGAGCCTAGCCTCAACAGAAGAATGATTTATCTCCAATTCAACATCTGGTTCTGTCACTAAAGGTGCTACTACATTATTAGGAGATAGGGCTGTATTTCTACAGGAAGATAGATCTTACTGCTTTTTATCCTATTACTTCCCTACTCCTTTTTTTCCTAGGCTATAAGCCCTTGTACATCCAAACACTTCACTGCAGCTCCTGATTTGGTATTCTGAGGACCACTGTTAGAATCACTAGACACAGCTTTAAGCCTTAAAATATATTTATATGCCTCCTGTATTAATCTTAGAGTCCATAATACATCATGCAGTGACCGGGATGACAGAGTAGTGGATGCATTTATTAAAGCTGCAGATGACACCAAGTGGGAAGAGACTGTTGGGAAGCTGGGCTTAGAATACAAAGTGATTTGGACAAATTGGAAGTGTGGTCTGAAGAACTGGTAGGCTACCCAGCACAGACAAACGCAAGACAGTGCACACAGGCAAGACTAATCCACGACATGAAGACAGGCTGCAGACCAGCTGGTTGGAGAGTCAGCTCTGCAGAGATGAAAGCTGAGGGGCTAGAGAGGATGGCAAGCCTAGCAAACCCAAACACCGCGAGAGGAACTGTAAGTGTAAGTCCAGCCTGGAAATCACAAAACACAACCATTCCATGGCATGCTGCACTGCGGCTGCAACGGGGCCACTGCGTTCAGTTTTGTGTGAGGTGCTTCAAGAGGGACACTGAACGGTTGAGGAGAACAATGAAGATGAACAGAGGTCTAGAAAATGCCATCAGTTAAAATGGTATTAGCTTAAAAGGAAAAGACTGAAGACACTGTGGTCTGCAAACCTGTGGAAAGGAAATTATAGAGGTTTTTTTCTATTTAGTTAGTTATTCCATGGGGAAAAATACAAAAAGGAATGGGCTTAAGTTGCAGGAAGAAGGTTAAGTTTCATAATATTTTGCTGTAATAGGATATGAGGAAACAATTTTTGTCTTATCCTTAACTAAGTAAAGAGCACAACAACTCGTAAACACTAGATAGGCTTTTTTAAGGCCATTAGTCTATAGAAATTACTTCTGAAAACACCATGAAGTCTGTCTACAGTACCTCATCTTAAAAAATAAAATCAACATTCCTGTATTGTGAGATGTGTTATCTAGAGGGAACCATCTGTCTGCACGCTCTCTTGTATGCTTTTCTGTTAATTCATATGTCCAGAGACAGAAAAACAAACACTAAGGAATGACAAGCAGATTTATTATAGTATATATACTAGAGTATTAAAAATAGATTATGTAAAAATAAAATAATACCTTTAACTAATTTATATAAATGTTTTTCTTTACCTGTGATGTATAAAATTATGTATTTCAACTACTGTTTACAAACATGAGTTAAAACATTCTTTTTAATTTTCTGTTTAAAAACATTTTATGAAAAACACCACAAGAAAAGAATGACTCAAAAATATTTTTAAGATTATATGAACTGGCTGTGTATAATACAATGCACAGTCTGGTGCCCCCTTTTGCCCTTTTTTGAAGCTTTAAAACACCCTGGCATACTGGACCAGATTCAACTCCTGTATAAAGTTGAAACATTTCTCCCTGGATTCAGTGAATTTATACCAATATGCAATGGCACTTTTTCCTTCTATTTTTCTTTCAAGCAGAGAACAGACTCAGGCCTATTGCAGTTACAAATCACAATGAAGTTTTATATCATCGATATTGCACCCTTGGATTTTACTGTGAGATCACTCTGCACTTTGCAGCAGGACAACAGATAATTTTGTTGATTTTTTTTTCCCCCCTCCAGTGTGAAGGATTTTTTGCATCATCAATAAATTCCCAAATTTATTTTCTCAGGCTTGAGCAATACCTGCTGAATGTATTCAGGATTTAACTGTATTATCCTTTAATTGCCTCATAGAAATTCTCAGCCTAGTAGATAGCTCGTTCAGTTCTGAATTTTGCTATACTTATTATTAAAATTACAAGTTAGGGCATATTTTGCATCTGCTTTCTTAGAGGACCAGTAGCACTTCAAAATATGTTTGGTTTCCTTTTTTTTTTCCAGTTGCAGTATTCCATTTGGAGAATGCCTTTGCCAAATTTGCAGCAGGAGAAATGGAAAATGTTTTGAGTGTTTAGATCGCTTAACACCTACCATGAAATATCACTATCATTGCATAGGCAAGAATACGCAAACAACTTGAATCCCCCCTATGAGAAATACTTGTTTTAATATCAAAAATTATACAACCCTATATGAGCACAAATAGATTTCCTTATCCTTAAAGCATGGTTAAGTGTAAAGCTTTTCAGTCAAAAAGGGCATCGTAGAAAAAACACTCCTGTGTATAAGGATCTGACCCTAACATAGGCTTTTAATATCAATGTACTTTTGATTTACAGTCTTGTAAGTTAAATGCACGTAGCTCCTACATGGATGACAACTACAGATTGTATTTTCTCCTTATCCATTTCCCTGAACACACTTTAATGGGCATAGAAAGTACAAAGAACATCCTAGTCCAAAATGAACTTTTGGCCTCTTGAGGACACAGGGAAGTTTGGTTCCTGCAGTGACTGCAATTCCTCTACAGGATCCCTCAAATTCAGCTTTTAGCCACAGTAAAGCAAATGAAAAGCAACCTCCTGGTGCTAGCGTGGATATTGACCAAAAGTTCACACAATATACATTTAGAAAAAATTCTACGTGTACCCTGGAGGTGTGTTCTGGTTGCTATGGGAATGGTAATCGTGAATTTCCTGGCCAGAGTGTGATCAAAATCCTAACTTTCAACACTGCATTAATGTCGTTTTTCACACTTGCAAGATACTGATTTTAGCTGTAGTTGAGGCATTCCCAAATGGAATAAGCTCTTTTCCCTGACATTGTGCTAGGATGTTAAACTTAACAACAATAAAAACCCAACCCAAAACAAACAAAAACCCCCAAAACAACAACAGAAAAAGTAAAAAAAAAATAAAAAAAATAGTCGCATACAGATGAAACCCTTACAGTATTACCTTCAGCATCTCCAAGAAACCCCCACCGGTTTCCATTCAAACTGGTGGCTCAATGTACCTGAGACAGCTAATTAAAAAAGGAAGTGGTCAAAGTCATGCTTTTTTTGTAAACTTCAAAGGTGATCCCTCTCCTTCCTCCTCTTTACATTTTACTGTCTGGCTTTCTGCCCATCCTGCAGCTGTTAGCTCAGCCTGTGTTTCATGGCGTCAAACCTGCCTCCTCACGGTCCATAAAGTTACAGCAGGGATCGTGATAGGCAGGTGTGGAAAAGCCAGAAGTGCAAGATGGGCCCGGTAATGATTTTTCTGGCACCCCATGCTGAGCTGCTGAAAAAAAGAGAGCGGCTCGCAGAAGGCGAGCGACTCTCTGTTTGCAAAGGTCTTCCAGATCGTATTACTTCTCCCACAGCAAAGGTGTTGGCTTTTCACTTTAAGGGCTGTTTACAGAAATGATTCACCTTTTTATACAGCTTTTAAAAAATGCTTTGAGGCTTTAATTGGACACAGGATTTGCATCACACCCTTACGAAAACTCTTACTTTTCGTTTAACCCCCCATTAAATCATTCAATGATCTTACTCAATGATAAGCAGCCAGCTCCCGTTATGTGGGCTTAACAGAGGAAAACAAAAATCAATTCATTAGGGGTTCATTTATGTCATAAACTTTAATCTGGAATTTCTGCACCCATTTACGTTTGGGCAATGAAGGCAGAGGGGACCAACTGCTGAAAAAAAAAAAAAAAAGGGAAAAGCACAACAGTTCGCTGTTCTTGAAATAACTGAACAAGGTAAGAAATAATATCAAAGACTCTTACCTTATAAAAATCACTTAAAAGCCTGCTTTATTTTAAACATTGCTCAAGCTGTGGTCTGAACTCTGCCCAAAGAACAACTTTAAACAACCCCAGCTTAAGATTTTTAGCAACGGGTGCCTGAAACTAATGGCCTACAGGAACCAGTTTCCAGAACACGCAAGCAACACACGATACGCTCCGCCACTCAGAATCCACGGGACTTAAATCTGCAGATCATCCAGACACTGAGGCACGGCCCAGATGCCACAAAATATTTAGTGCCCGACTTTAACTAGTGTCCCTGTCTCCACTAGGAGACAGAGCCTGAACAGATGCATTTGGGCTTTAAACTCTGTCTTCGAGCCCCTGGTTAGCTGGGGGATGCTAGCACTTCTGCAACCTCTAGGTCCTGGATCCCCTAGCACACCAACCTTTAGGCATCTGTATTTTAAGCCTGGCCCTTTGCACCGGTGTTTTAAAGCTGGCCACTATTCTGCTGCTACCAAAGGGTGAGCAGGTAAGGACTGAGAGAAGCAGCTAGTGAGGAACAACTTGTGAGGGGATGGGAGGTTTCAGAGGAGCTACGGAGGCAGAAAAGTGCTGGCTGCACTGTTATCTCTGCTATTGGTCCATACATCATTTACTTATACCAAAAGTTTAGCAAAGTAGGGATTTGTCTACACATAATTCTGTAAGAGAGTTACAGTATCTATTGCTACAACTCCTAAAGACAGTGCTTCTGGGCACCACCTGAAGCTCAAAGATGCAAGTTCAGTTCTGGATCTGCATATCCACCTAGACCTACGTGATGGCTATGCCCCCTCTGGCAAGCAGTGGTAGGTGAATTTCAGGCTCCTGACCAGCTCACATATTTTTTTCCTGATACTTTATTTCCCTGAACAACCATTTCTGATGCAGCAATTCCTAGGAACTCAAACCAGGACTGGGAGCAATCACAAACCTGAAGAAAAGTAGTGCCAACCGTACATGAGCTGCAACCAGGAGCGTTATGCTCCTGCTACCGCTTCAGCATTTGCTTGTGTTACCGAGCAGCATCTGAAGTTGTGAGGTAGCAGGACATTTATTTAAGAAAGGCCAGTGGGAACCAGAATGAACCTTATTGTCTGCACCAGTGAAGAATGCAGTGTGGTTTTCTCCATGCCTGCAGTTATGACTTGCTCAGAACTGGCATGCCATGGCTTTGCTGACAAACAAATGGATCAGGTGCCCTTTCTGAGGAATTCTGGGGAATGATGTGCATGTGTTTTGTGCTGCTCCCAAGTCCAGTTCTGACAACAGAATTTCAAGGGAACTTGGTACACATAAGATGCTGTCTCTCCTCTCTTCCAATAACTGCTGTGGAAACTGCCAGTACATTCACCATGGAAATATAACACAAACTGCTCATCCCAGGACTCCACAAAGATGGTCCTCGTCCAAAAAAAGCAACAAAAGCTCAAAAACCTAACTCAGTAACAGAACTGTCAGAGTATCTGCATACAGCAGGGAAACAGAGAAAGAGATGTAGAGAAGGTAACAACCCTCTGTATCTTTGCTAGAACCTTATTTCCCAGCTGTCAGAAGGAAGAGTAAGGTGAGCTCATGAATACTTGCTTTTGCTGGGTCCCTCGACTGCTGGACTAATCTTTAGCCATCCATCCTGCTGCAGTCTGTAAGAACCTCCCCATTTGTGCCAGCAGATACATGTTAACAGCAAAGGGCAAGAAAGAAAATATTCTCTTAAACTCAACAAATCTCAATAGCCTTTGTGATGCACCCACAAGCCACCTAGATTACACAAACTGGCCTGTCTCATTACGTTTGTGATGCCCAAAAATGTCTTCCCAATCATATGTTATACAGTGCATGGAAAACAACTCTGCCATCAGCTTTTCAAGAAGTTCGAACCTCTGACCTTGCAGCTCTGGAGGGTGATGAGTCAATCTTCTGTGCTCTCACAAGAAAATAAATTTTTAAAGAAAGCATGTTAGAAATGGAAAAGCTGAGGGAGACTGGGCATGGTGGGTGGGTGTTACAGAATGTTCTGGTAAATTATTGGCTCTGCCACGGGACTCTTCAATGGCCACATGCATGCCATACAGCCTTTTTGCACCACAACTCCTTCCTCAGGTGGTGACGGCAACACAGCCCTCATCTCACAGTGAGAGGTTGCAATGAAACAAGCAAACAATCAATCATAAGGGCTGTGAGGTGCTCAAATATCAAAATAATTGAGGCAATAGATTTATCTCAGACTGATTTTTAGCTTCTGCCTTTCTCTAGACTGCTGTAGGATTCTTTATTCCGAGATTCCTAAGCTTCTTTTCTATGGATACTGCCAGCAGCAGTGAATGCCACGAGCAGCATCCTCAGTCTTGCTGCATTACAGTCCCTTTTGAAATGCCTCAAATACAGTCTGGTAAAGCCATCTCACCTGTTCCCCATGAGCAAATAAGGACTCTCTCTGGGTTCAGCTGCTGAGCATCCTACCAGGACCGCGCTATGGGGTTTTCTCTGGCAGCCTCAGCTCTGCCCTCCCCAGCACAGCTGGGGCAGGGGCAACTCCAGCTCCCAGCCACATCCTACACTGAGGTGACCTCTGCACCGCGAGTGACACATACCACAGCAGGGCATCCCCTGCTTTACTAAATCCTGTAAGGCTACTTAAGACACATAACGGTTATCAACGTTGCACGCTGGCAAACTCGTTTTTGCAGACCACTGTTGTTGCCATCTCTGCTCTGTATCAGTGGGATATATTTTGATGTAATGAAGCACCTTTTTGATATCAAACTCTAATTTCTACCAGCTTATTTGTTCAACATTTTATCAGTTATGTTATTCTGACATGGTCCTTCTTAGTTTGAAATCAAAGGCCTTAACCCTAAGGCTGAATGAGGCACAGCGCAATGCAGTGCAAGGTTAAATCTCCTATTTGAACCTGGACGGAGCACCAGGCTAGCAGGGCTATCCTGCTTCTTATAACCTTGCCAGCTTACTCAGAGAACAAATAGCTTCTAGTACACCTTGATTTTCCTGAACTTGTTTGCAAACTTTTTCAATTAAAAATATTTGGGGTTTGCAATTTTTCTTGAATTCTGATTGACCAGCTTATAATAGCTGAAACAAGTACAAGCTATAGCCAAGTCTATGTGCTTTTATTTTTAAACTGAAATACTGTTTTCAGACTGTAACCATTTCAAAGCTATCAAAATGCTGAAAGTGTGTGAAATTTAAACCAAATAAAACACATTGTGAAAACCAGCGGAGTTAAAACGTATAAATATTTCCCATTTTTTCATTTCTCCCTTTTTCCATCAATTATAATTGAAGAAACACTAAAGAACATTAAAACTCAATAAATTCATTATAATATGACAAGGGCTAAACCTCATCTGATCTGGCAAGCGAGAAGAAGGTGGGAGGAATTCTGTGGGAGCGGCCGGAGTGGGTAGTGAAACTGCAAGGCAGTGAGATGGTGATCAAAGGGAGCAAGGACTCCCCAGGCACAGTGAGAAAAAGCGTTACTGTCCTGGAGAGGCGAACGAAGGAAATCTGTAAAACCCAGGGTCCTCTTTGTGCTGCAGTTCCCCCAGCGCTGTTCAGAAGAGTTGATTTTTAGCGGTTGCATCAGCCCCATTCAGATCATTTCATCAGCTTCCTTAAATTCGCCCCTTGTTATCTCAAACCCTGCCCCAAGCTCTGGAGTGCCTTTCGCTGTGCGCTGGGTGCAAACACAGCACCAGATATGAGCACATTTCAGGGACTAGCCATCCAACTGGATGTCCAAAAGCTTAACGAGCTGATGTTCGAAGAATGTTTCACCTGAGAATCTTGAAAAGCAAATAGCACAGCACCCCCTTGGCAAGAAACAAACTAACCAGCTGAGTTTTTGTAGCTGTTGTCAACAACAGCAGTCTCTATGCATCAAGCAAACAACTTTCAGACTCCAAATATCACTGTATTTTAAAACAATAGTTGATGCTGTTCATTTTTTTCTTAGATAAAAAAAATTAATTTTTCTGTATTGCAACAGTAAGGGTTTTTTTGAGGCATTTTCTACAGTAAGTGGGAGCATAAAGATCCTTCAGGTATGGTATAGACAGATATCAAAGCAATGGGAGGGAAACCATGCAAATTAAAAACCCAAAAAACCACACACACACAAAAAAACCCCAAACCAAACCAGCAGAACAGCCTGCTCCTTAATTCTGAAGTCCTGATACTGACTGTTTTTTCAAGCTGGCACACCTCAGTGCTGCCCCATAGGTCTCATTCATATCATTTTTTTCTGGTGCTGAATGGAGCAGAAGACAAATTTCTGAGCACATACAATATTTCAGGCCATAGAACAAGATCACCATGGGGAAGGGAGGAAGAAGTGCTTTTTAGTGAAGAATTAGAAGGCATTTTGGAAGACTTCATTGCTTCCAGCTAGAGCTGAAATATAAAATACTGTCTTAAGATTCTATTTTCTTTTCTGCTCCTGACTAAAGTTAGCCACCTGTTTCTATCAATAGAGTCTCTGGTTTGCTTATAGTAGTTTCTACCTAGCAATAATTGTAATGTTCAAGAAGGAGCTGTACTTCTCAAGCTGGCCAAGAGATGGACACACAGAAAAAAAAAAAAAAATCAGTGAAGGGAAAGAAAGAACTTACACAGGGCTTTGAGACCCACTCCAGTCAGGGCAGAGGGGTGGGCTACTGGGATGACCATGATCTGGGCACCCTGGATGAACTCAGAGAACTTGTGCGATGCTTAGACAGCAACACACAGGCAGCAGTGGAGAAGAAGAAAATAGCCAAGGACATCAGGAAAGCAAGGCAACATGAGGTACTGCAAGGGAGAAGAAAAGCTTTAAGGAGCTTTGAAGATAAGAAAAGATGGGGATCCAGTGAGAGATCCTCCCATGGGAGTGGCATAACTCAGGCAATAGGCCAAGGAATTATTTTAGCTCTTATGCTCTGAAGAATGGAAGTATCTGTCCTGGAGGAGGGGGAAAGCTGAACATCATTGTATTATCAAGGTGGGACTAAATGTAGGCCTGAACAATGGTCCAGTGCAACAAAGAGATGACATTCAGACAACGTTTTCCCAGTATCTACTAACTGGAGGGAAAAAACCAATTTAAAAATGTACCGTTTCATCCTCAGCTGCAAGGAAGAAGGAAGACAGCCACCCTTGATTAAAAGTTTAAAAAGTATATGCATAATGTTTAGAACTAGTGATATATAACATCCTTTTTACTGAGAGCATTAGAGTGGGAAATTTCATTGGAAAGCCTAGAGGAGGGGGAACAGTATAGTCACTGCTTGAAATCCCTCCCTATGTGCAAAGCACAGGCCCACAACTCAAGAGATACATTAGCCTCATATTGTGCAAGGCTGGACTACTCCTCTTGCACCTTATGGATATATGAATAAAGCATGATTAAAGCCAAAAAATATGCCTTGAATGACTTGGTAAGATTTTTTAATTATTTTTAAAAGACACATCAGAGAGGTATTAAAGTTAGAATTAAAAAAGAAAAAAGATGGTTATAACCGCCTCTTCAACAGGTAGGGATTGAGAAGTTACAAATATTTTCCTTTTTAGTTCAGATAAATTTTTACAGCAATGAAATCAGCTCTTGAGTACTTTGAAGCCAAACGTAACCAAACCACCCACTGACTTCTGAGTAACTGTAGAAATGGCTACCAAGTGCAACCCGGTAAGGCCACTGGAAAAAACTGCTGACAAACATGGCCTTTATTTCATACACTCAGCTTTGTAATTACAAAGCGAAATTCAGCTGAAAGGACCGAGCGAGGGCTGGGATTTTCACACTTACCTTAGGAAATATTTGCTCAGTTTCTTTTTGGGGCTTCGTGTGTTTATGCTGAGGAGGCAGAGGTTGGCAGCGTGCCGATCCCCGCGCTCTGCCTGAGCGCTGTAGGCAGAGGAAAGAAAACAGAGTCAGAAGGATGGGTTTTCTAAATGGGATATTCGACTCGTGATGGTGTATTTTCCCCTTGATGTGCCATCCTAAAGTGCATCTTCACCTGGAAAAAAGTAACTAACATAACAAACAGGACTGTTTTAGAGATTATATTTTCCTTATTCAAGCCAGTCCCCGTTTCTTTGAAAGAAAAAAAAGACTCCTGAATAGGACCACATTCTGTTTTTTCCACACTTGACTCTCTTTTTATCCTACATATTTTCTTTCCACTGGGCTGTATTCTGCTCTCATTTACCTTCAGTGGAAGCAGAGAGTAAATGCTCTCGTGTCAGCAAAATGGGTCCAGTTTTACATGGGCATAGCTGAAGTAGCCCTTTCACACTCGCTCTCAGCCAAAACAACTGGAAGTTAAAGAGGTCCTGTCCCCTCCTTCTAGTACTTGTACAGCTAGGTAGTAAGCCGTGTCAGGAACCCAGCTCAAAACTAACCTGAAGAAAAACTAGGGAGCAGCGTGGGGAGGTGATTTTCCTCCAGGTCAGCACCAAAATCTGCCCCCCAACACGGGTGGTGTCAGTTCCAGCAGGAGCACAAGCAGGGAAGAGCTGGGGGCGACACCTTCGCTTTACACATAGCGCTTGCATCAATCCAAAATCATCGTGAAGCTACAGTCCTGGCCTAGTTCACAATCAATGGAGGCAAATCAGTAAAAAGAACAAAGAAACACTAAAAAAAAAAATCCCCCAAAGAGCATTTTTTTCTTTTTGTTTGAGCTCTGTGAACTGGCTCACTCTGGTGTCAGACAAGCAGTAGCAGGAGACCAAGGACAGGAAGGGGAGGGGAGCAGGACTTGGCAGCAATAGCTATTATATCAGCTCAGCTACAGCACCAACCCATCACTTACAGCATCTGCGGCAAGCTGATTGTTAACAACAGCAAAACCTCAAAACTCTTGAAATGACTTTTATTTGTTTTTTCTTACGGGCTAGGAAATTACGGTGGTTCTTTCTGAGATCTTTCATAAAAGGCAAGTATACATGAAGATAAAAGATCTGGCTCAGAAACCAAGAATTGAAACACGAGGGCTTGGAAACAGAGATTTAAAATCTTGTTGAGGCAACCTTACACCTCTTTCAACAGAAAAGGAGGGGTGGGTGGGCGGGGTTGGAGAGGACCCTATTAATCTTTGCGCAGAGGCTGTTCTTAACCCCGTGATTTTACTCCAATTGGTTATTGCACTTCCACAAGACCTACAGTCGTGCAATAGCACTTGTTCACTGTTTGTTCCAATTGCTTCTTCCATCTGCCTCAAATCACTGCGGATCAAGTGGCTGCTCCCTGCAGCTGCCAGGAGCGGCATATGAGCAGCACTGCACTGCTGTACCAGAAATGCCTGGATCTGGCTCTGTGGAAGCAGCCTAGGAGTAAGGTATTTGCACATTTTCACTTCTAGGCATGAGCCAGAGGTGCAAAGCTTCACAACTGAGGCAGCAAAGGAAACCTCAGCCACAAGGTGGGTTTGATTTCAATCAGTTGACAGAGAGTTTCATGCCAACGTTTGTGTCAATGCCTCAAGCAGTTTACAAATCCTTAGATGAAAGAATTTATTACAGTGATTTAATAAATAAAAACGTAATGAATGCAGTCAGCATTTTTTCACTATTTGACAAGTTAGGTTGGCAATAACAACTCTGTGGATGCAATACACTTTGATTTTGTAATGGACCCGATTTAAAACTTCCCTGTGAAATTCTAATTGAAATTGGAATTCTGCACTTGGCAGCAGGCAGATTCAGAATGGGTATGTCTAGACAGGCCAAGTTCAACTAGAAAAGATCCTGAGCAATCTTAATTAGATTTGAAGTTGGAGCAGAATTGGATGAGAAACCTCCAGAGGTCCCTTGCAACCATTATTGTTTCAATGCTCTTAAGCGTACATAGAGGTAGATTTGATCTAGTCACTTTAACAGAGGCATTTTACCAAGACCACTTACAAATAGTAACGGCTGAGGTCATTACCAAACCCAAATGCCTCCCTGGGCTACCTACTTTGGCCAAACACAAGTCACTGGCCAGCCTATGTGACAACTGGGTGAAATATAATGGATCCTTGAACAGGAGACAGGGTCAATGATCAGTTAGGCCCTCCTGGCCTTAACACATAATTAATAAAGACAGGATGAGATGAAGAGACACCAGGGAGAAAACACCCTTTGAAGTTTGGTTAGCGTTCTTCAAACTACAAGGTTATTAGTCTTAGCCTGGAGAAGAGTTTGCGTGCCTCAGGGACCGTCTCCTTTTCCAGGCAGTCTAATTAAAGAGACCTACAAACAATCTTGCCTGTGTCTTTCTGACCATACAGTACAAGAGAAGCTGCTACGGAGAGGGAAAGTAACCGCAAACATCCCAGTGACAGCGGGCAGATTAGGCAGGAGGCCGGCTGAGCAAAGGGAGAAGGCAGCGGACCAGGCTCCCAGTCCCGGTGCCAGGGGTTACCTATATATTGTACATGGTAAACAACAAAGTCATCGCAGTTCCCTTCCTGCAAAAGCCCCGCGCAGCCTCCAAACAAGAGTTAAAGCAAGGAAAGGGAGCTATTTCCAGCAACCTCCACAAGTGTGTGCATCCCATAGCGCTTTGTCAGGTACACACTTGGCCTTAACTCTGAGACATTTGTTGCTTTAACTGGGTGCATTCGTTTTGACAAGAGTTAAGGAAGGGTCAGTCTTAGAGCAAAGATACTCATTGTAATTCCCCTAGTCTTTGTTAATGTGTTAAATGTAGGAGGTCTGCTTTAATATCAGTCTGTGAAAAAATAAAAAGCAAAATCTTGCCACAATGCATAACTATTACCCTCTAAAAAAAGAAAATTGCTAAGTGCTTGTAAGACAAATAACACTTGCATTTCTTGTGTGGAGGAAACAAGGGGAAAAAGATGACATCCGAAGGGGGAGAGGATCAGACATTCTGTCTAATCTTCTGAAAAAGAGGAGGAGTATGAGTGAGAATTGATTTTTATGCTGCTTGCTGCATGCTCCTGTAAGTCAATGCAGATCCCCACTTCTTGCTTCAGATCTGTTTCAGGAGAGATTTTGCACTCAGCAGGCAAAGTGTGCCAGCACTGGAGTGAGCAGTGTTATCGGGTGTTAGCTGCAGCACTCTGATACATCCTTGAGAACTAGCACATCATTAGGGATACTTTCACAATGGAATGTGTGGGTCTTAGGTCCATATGTCAGACAAAACTGAGGACCCTTTTAAGGAGGAATTAAAAAAACCTTAACAACACGTAATTTTCAATAACTGTTCCTTTAAGTGCTCCTTTTGCACTTGATTTCAGCACTATTACTGAGATTCTCAAAAACCAGTTTTGATAAAGCAACTCTGTATGCTCTTCAGTAAAAAAAAAAAAAAACCAAACAAACAAAAACCAAGACAAACCCAACAAAAAACCACTAACCAAAACCCCAAAAAACCCAAACAACCAAAAAAACCCAACCCACCACAAGATGTAGCTATTTGTTTGAAAAATGCTCTGGAAAAGAAAGTAACAGGGAGCATATTTTGCAATGCAATACCGGGTATTACAGATATAAAGTCTGATTCTCTCCTCTCTGCACCTTGGCAGTCATTGCCACCTCCCTGAATTAGCAGCAGTTTACACCTACTTGCACTGATATAAATGACAACATGAGAGCAAGGTGATAGAAAACAGGTCTGCGATGTATAGCCTCGGCCAAACACACCTGCAACCCTTTTAACAGAGCAAACTATATATTGCTCTGTGTCTAACTCTCTGTATATGACAGTAATCCTAATGAGCTATATGGAACTACATACAACATAAATGCCATATTTTATCTACTGGGCTTAAGAAGAGATTTGGTAATGACCAATATGCACACAAACAATAAAATGCCCCTGTTTACATGTTACATTCTAAGCACATTTTAAAATAAATTAGGATTTGTTCTCTAGCACAGCTGGAGCAGGACCTGCTCCCCCAGCAGCCACCTTGATGAAGGAAACAGTAAGAGTTCACACGGATCAAGGACCTGGCAGCACAAGGTGTCCCAGCTCCTGGAGAGCGCTTCTGATGCCCACAGGCAAGTACCTGTCCCAGGAACACAGCCCAAGAACACACCACGGACAACTGCGAGATTAAATACGAAGCACCCTCCCCACGTTGGCATGTGACCTCAGCAGTTACTATTTGTAAACTACACATTTGAATAACCCCAGCTTTTCTAAGAAAGAAGTGACGCTATGGTTTGCTTTTTCACTGTGAGGTTGCTGAAAGCCTGAAGACCTGTGGTGCTCTCCAGCCTTCCTTACTTATGCTCCTAAAAATGAACTGGTGCAGTTCTCCTGTTCTCCATGCCTCTATACGCACCAGTTACCCCTGCTGGGACATCAAGACACCATCAATATCATACCTGAGGCTTCTCCACTCATGGAAATGTTTGTGGTTAACAACTCTAGACCTTTTTCCGGATTATCAAGTTTCACTCCAGAGATAACTGGAAATACTTAATTCAGAATAACTTCATAAGGGCCTGTCTTACAGAATACCTATTCAGATTATTTTCCTGTACCAGCCCTGTGTAAAGAAGCTGATTCCGTAACGTGGCCAAGAGTGTAAAAGGAAGCCTGCTTCCAGAAGAGTCACCTGTGTATTCACAATATACCAGCTACTCTGCACTGACTTCCACGTGGATTGCTTTCCATCCATGATCTATCTGCCTCATAACCAGTAAGCCAGTACAGTGGGGTCTCCCTTGAATACCTTTGCCAAGAGCACATTAAGCTCTTACTGAAGAATAAAAATTAATTTCAAACCAAAGCCCAACCCATGCCCTGTTGCTGATACAGGGGTGGGGGTGGGGGAGAAGTCCTTGCTGAAACACCGTTCCACTTTAGGATGAACCGCCTTAAATGTCCTAAGTGAACAATGATTTTTCATTCTCAAATAATCCCCAAACTGCATTCTTACAGATCTAACCTACTACTCATGCTTCTGTTTCTCAGAAATTATGCACCTTACCTGATTTTTGTCCAGATTCTCTGGTATCTGCTGCTGCACATCTAACTCCATTTGCTGCTCAGGCTAACACTAACCTTAGACTGAAGCAAGTATCAATACATACCACTTCAGATAACAGAATTTCACGTTAATCTCAGCTGCTGTGTCTAGAGTTAAAACAGGAGTGGCTGGTGTTCAGGAGGCTCTGGTTTGGGAGTTATAGGTGCACGTGGAAGGTGGACTGGAAAGGGAAGGAAGCTTGTTTACACAACTGGTGACAATTTCTTGGCTGTCAGTGGCTGCTTTTTTTGAAATTCCTATACCAAAAAGTGAAAGAGTGGGGATGGCAAGGCTGGTCCTCAGAAAATGCAGTTCCTCAAGAGCTATTCCACGTCAAGAGGTGCAGCTTCTCCTCCTGCCTCTGTACTGAGGGGCCAGACCCCACCATCCACAAAATACCTCCTCCTCCTAAGGCAGGTGCGTTTCAGTGATGCCTGAGAGGAGGAAAAGCCACAGGCTTTTTCAGGACAAGAGGCACTGGACACATGTAAAGTGGGAAAGGAAGGCTGCCTGAAGCATGAAGTGGAGAAATTTGGGGTTTTATTTTCTTGTGATTAGAAACAGGAGGCAAGAGAGGGAACCCGTAGTCTTCACCTACTAGCCTTCAAGCACACTATAGTAGCCACCAGACACACACACACAAAGAACCACAACCAAGAGGTCCCAGGCCTTCCTTGCTATTTAAACTTCTGCCTCATCCCTCTGAAGCCTCACATCCCTGCTGACAATCAACCCCTCTTCCTTGACTCATCCTGGCTTCTTCCTTTTCACCTCTGTGGACCAGCTGGTGGATTGTGGCCAGCAGGTCGAGGGAGGTTATCCTCCCCCTCTACTCTGCCCTGGTGAGACCCCACCTGGAGTACTGTGTCCAGTTCTGGGCTCCCCAGTTCAAGAAAGATGAGGAACTCCTAGAAAGAGTCCAGAGGAGAGCAACTAGGATGATTAAGGGGCTGGAGCATCTCCCCTACGAGGAAAGGCTGAGAGAGTTGGGCTTGTTCAGCCTGAAGAAGGGAAGACTGAGAGGGGACCTCATCAATACATAAAAATATCTCAAGGATGGAAGTCAAGAGGATGGAGCCAGACTCTTTGCAGTGGTGTCCAGAGACAGGACAAGGGGCAATGGGTACAAACTGAGACATAAGAGGTTTCAGTTGAATATGAGGAAGAACTTCTTTACTCAGAGGGTGACGGAGCACTGGAACAGGCTGCCCAGGGGGGCTGTGGAGTCTCCCTCTCTGGAGATATTTCAAAAAAGGATGGTGACGTAGCACGGGAACAGCCTGCCCAGGGGGGCTGTGGAGTCTCCTTCTCTGGAGATATTCAAAGCCTGCCTGGACAATGTCCTGCGTAACATGTTCTAGGAGAGCCTGCTTTAGCAGGGGGGTTGGACCAGATGATCTCCCGAGGTCCCTTCCAACCCTTGCGATTCTGTGATTCTGTAACATCACACCCATCTCAGTTTTGTCCCCTCTTGAGCCCTGTCACAGTCTGCACCCTACTTCTCCTTCCTGACTGCCACCCTTCCTTGTCACCCTTTGTCTCTTTAAAGCTCCCTTTGGCTTTGGCCCCCAGTTTTAAAGCTATGTCTACACTGTAAGGTAGAGATATCCAATTTATTTTTAACAGGCAAACTCAAACACCAGTAAGTCTGATCTAGGCTGCATGGAGCAAGCCACGGGCACTTCTGGTGCCCCTCAGTTCCAAGAAAGCTCTGTCTGTGTTACGCTGCAGCCCAGCACATCTATGGATTTCTCGTCCCCCTCTAATGGCTCCTCATTCTCCTCTGTCTCTTGTCTCCTGTCTGCCAGAGCTCTTCAAAGCTCTATCCTGGGTCTCATCTTCTGTATCTTATCCTCAGGGATCCTCCTCTCTTCACACCGATATAACTATTACCTTTAGGTAAATGGCTCGCAAATCTACATCTCAATACCAAACCGATCTCCCTCAGTTTAGCCCTACACATCTAATAACACTTCTGATCTGCTGCCCTGGAAGGATGCCTATTTGTCTAGCGCTAAACTTCGCAATTATTACCAAACAGCTTCTATTTTTCCTTTTATGTTATTTCCTTTTCTCCGCTGCTGTTAGCAGCAATATCCTTCCCGTTTCTAAAACTTCAATTTTTACCACGTCTGCCTACCAGTGCTGGAATATTTCCTGCCTTTCAGGTCCTCCCCCACAACAAAACAAATCAATCCAGACAACACGCTTGTCCACATCTTGGTCATCTTGACCTACTACAAATATTTCTCTCTTGAGCTCTTCACTGCTCCTGTCTTTCTGGACCTGCGATGAACCAAATGATGAATATGCATCATGCTCCCAGGACCCAGTGCACTTACATATAGCAAGGTAATCAGTCCACAGCAACTTTAACTACATTAAAAATAAAATGCAACAGCAATAACTAAAATAGTTGTTCTGTATCCTCTGTGACTTCCCTTCCCTTACTGTTGAATTTCCATTTCCTGCCTGTTATCCGTAAATTCTACACCAAGGGTCGGGCAAAAGGTCTCACTTGCTGGTTCCTCGCAGTGCCCATGCTGAACATGCCCTCAAAGTGGCATTAAAAAAAAAAAAAAAAAAAAAAAGACAAGACAACTTGAACTTGTGCTGAAATCTCGCCTTCAAATTTGTGCCTGACTCTTGAACTTGCGCTGAAATCTCGCCTTCAAATTTGTGCCTGACTCGCACTCCTGTTCCTAGATACCAGTTTTCACAAACCTTTTCAGAACGTTTTGATGTAACTGGCCGGTGTGCTCAGAAGAGGGGGCAGAGAGCAGAATCACAAACAAACCTCATTTCCTTAGAATGAGAGTGAAGAAATTATTTACTTACACATTTACATAATTTACTTTCACATGTATTTCCTCCTGTTTATTTCCAGTTAAAACAATTCCAGTGAAAGAGGCAAGAAATACTACATTTAAACTACCTTCTTTATATTTCCAATCTAGCTGTCCTTCAAGAGGCGTGAAATGGGGGGAGGAACGAAATGAAGGCTACTGATTCAGGAGCCCCCGCTGCTCCAGAAAGCCGATGCACGCCTGTT
>NW_009260059.1:356119-367870 GCF_000687185.1 Egretta garzetta
TGAATGAGGCACAAGGCAATTGCTCACCACCCACCGACCGATGCCCAGCCCGTCCCGAGCCGCAAGCAGTCCCCGAGCCGCGAGCAGTCCCCGAGCAACCGACTGAACGGAACGAACCGACCGAACTAACTAACCCCCCCCCGAGCATGACGTTATATGGTATGGAATAGCTCTTTGGTCAGTTTGGGTTAGCTGTCCTAGCTGTGCTGTACTCCCAGCTTGTTATGCACCTGGCCGAGCAGGAGAAGCTCAAAAAGTCCTTGAGTAGTCTGAGCACTACTTGGCAACAACTAAAAACATCAGTGTGTTATCAACATTCTTCTGGTACTAAATCCAAAACACAGCACTATGCTAGCTACTATGAAGAAAATTAACTCTATCCCAGCTGAAACCAGGACACTGTCTTAGCCCTCGAACCACCGTGACCAAAGCTGCCACTTGGCAGCCATCCCTGGAGCACCGCAACCGCTGCTCTCCGCAGCAGGGCTGCCTGGCGCTGGCCCCGGCGCATTTAACTTTACAGGCAGCTCAACAGCGCGTTCCAGTCTCCACGAATGTATAGATTAACGCATGTGTCTTTACCCGAGCAAAGACTGCAGACTGCAGTTCTACATCCGAGATGGATTTTGTTAAAACTCCAGCTTTCAACTGTTAAATACACGCCATTCTGCTTAGACATAAACATTGTTCTAAGTGTAAGTAACATCTGAAAGTGGGATCTATTTTCTTGCTATTCAGCTAAATCTCATTCACGCCCAGCGTTCATCCAAGAAAAAAAAATCGTCTTTGCCTACATTTTAATTGGTTTAATAGCTACAATTTGGAACAAATTTGCAAGAATGACAGTTTATTTGTAAAATATTTTCCATACTGGGGTTCTTTTTTTTTGCATATGATAAGCAGTTGGACTAGATGATCATTGTAGGTCCCTTCCAAGTGAACTATTCTATTCTATTTTCTCTTCTATTTTAACACTCAGGAGAAGTATTAAAATGTTATAACTAAATTTTGAAAATAAATGACATGACGCATTAAATACTCTGGATCTGGTCCTCCTCTGTTCTAGGGTTGTTCCCTGCAGCAAGACAATAAAAATTCTCCTTTATCAGAGTAACAAGAACTTGGCTTTGCTGTAAACAGAAGTCAGAGCTGGAGAACAAGAACTGCAGAGGAAAATTATTTTAAAGATTTATTTTTTTTTAACTTCATGAGGCTGAGGATCTTCATTTAACCTATAGCTGAAGTGCACAGTTGAACCAGATGAAAACTGAAAAAAAGTCTTGTATGTATTTGTAGGATGGGAGCAGGGAATTTAAGGAAAATGAAATGGCGCTAACATTTATAAGTGTTTGCACTGTGAACATAAGCAAATCTTAATACAGGGTTTGAATATATATCTCTAACCCTGGTGGGCAGGAATACAAAGCCAGGAAATGCTGTAGGTGATGTCTATGTAAAACCCTGCATCAATTGCCTGTATCAGTTAAAAAACGCAGCTACATTTAAATTAGTGCCAGTTGTGAGCAGGCCTTTGAGTGAAAGCCACTTGCATTTTATGGAGAAAACCAAAAAGGACCCCGATTTCTGGGCCCAATTCTCCACAGACTTGCACCCAGGTGGCTCCCCATGCACTTGCATGGCGCAGGTTTACTGTTATCGCTATAGAATTGCTCAGGATTATAACTACTTGCAACTCCTTGTGTGACTAGAAATATATTCCTAAAATGCAAAACACTGGGGGGGAAAGAAAGCAAGCATCCAGAAGCCAATCCGCATACGTGCCATTTTCCCCTCTTACTTTTCTTTCCCCTCCCCAGCCTTGCGGGCACTGTTAAGCTGCCCCAAGCTGGGCACGACAAAACGGGCCAACTCATTTCAACCAGCCCCTCTAAACTCCTGGCCTCAACTTTCTATTTTCCATAGAGTATAATTCTTCTAAAAATACCTTGCCTGCACTTCATTTTCTCTTCTTATCATTCTGCCAGTATAATAGCCTGAAGACCTCAGTGGTTTTCAAGTCATTTTCCAGTGGCCTTTTCCCCTTTTCAAGCATAAAAGGCTGCCCCTTCGTTTCTCCGCTTTATTTTTCTCTCACCTATTTGTGAACAATCACTTCTGCTTCAGTCAAGCATATAGAAACAAGCACTGAGCCAAGACATATTTGCCTTGGGTCAGGCAAACAGGGCTCATGTGGCCCACCCTTAGCCAGGGGCAGGATGAAAGGCCAACCAGCCCTCCTCACGGTTTGGTGACATCTGAGCTAATCCTCCCTTCGTTTGGGAACAATTACAGAGAGTCACCTGAAAGCGTCTACAAATAAACCTCTTTCCAAAACGTTAAGAGAGGGTGCTGCTTCACCCCCAGCACTTATGACCCATTTTCTGCTGTCACTTACACTGGTGGGAGCCCAGGGGGCTTTCACAAAGGGAAATCATTTAGGACTTTCTCCGGGTGCACGAACTTGGCTTCCTTGTGGCTAACCCAGATGAGACAGCAGTTCATGCATGGGTTTTTTTCCTTAAATAAAGAATGAGACAATTGTGTGTTTTCACTTTCGTTCTGTTTATAGGGGTAAAATTCACCTTTCTTTCATGCTGCTTTTTGCCAGATCGGCACACTGCATAACAGTTAATCTAAATCTTCCTAAAGGCCTCAATTGGTGGCTAAATCCTATGGAAAAGTAATTTTAAGAATAGACAAAACTATTTTTTATAGACTTTAAAGAGGTATATAGTTTATAGAGTTTTATACCGTTTATAGAGGCAACATCTACCCAGACGGTAAAGATGGAAATGAACATGGCCTCAAAGCTACTTTTAATGGCAATGGAATACATCAGTTTTAGTCATATATGGCTGTCCAAGTAAGCTTTCCTGTTAGTCTACACAAAAGCATGAAGCAGGCCCTAGCCCCACTGTTCTGCATAGGATGTCCGCTCATCGGAGCAGTTCACTGCAAACTGCTCCTGGGTTCGGCTTGGAGGCTGTAGGTGTCAGATGGAAAAAGAGAAAGCAGAGTGAAATTTTCTTACCCAAGTCTTTTTCCAGCCTACAGCCAAAAGATACCATTGACTTGATGATCTTAAAGGTCTTTTCCAACCTAAATGATTCTGTGATTTGGTATCCAGCATACAGTGGGCCAAAGGCAAGAAGTCCACATTTGAGTCAAAAGGAAGCTCTCACAAGCCCTGTGCTCCAATGCTAAATCCTACCTAGAGCTCAAGTAACTCCTCATTTATTTATTAAAGTTCATTTATATAAAGTTCATTTATTATTATCCAGGGCATGTTGTTGCCCCCGTGGGGCAAAGCCTGCCATAAGCAGCTATTTTCCCATCTTGTAGTGAGTTACAGTGCAGGAAAGGCAGAGATGACACTAGGGGAGAGGGGGGATGGTCAGAAGATGTAACTGAGTCATTGCACCTTCCCTCATCTGGGGACACTCATTTTCCAACAACTGAGGCAGTGCTTTGCTCTGAAGTGTCCCGTTACTGCTGTGGTGGTGGCCTTGCAGGCGGCCAGGGTGGGACTGGGGTGGCTGGGGGTTCCTCCATGCCAGGTGATGCTCGAGAGGAGATCCTGCCTCAGGGCACTACAGCTGGGAGGGGGTGTAAGCAGCACCTCCAGTTTAACAGAGGAGACCTGCACAACTTCAAGTCTATTGAGACTTCACTTGTAGAGTTCACACAACACATTTTGTTCTGGTCTAAGTGGGAGGAGAGAGGCTGGGTCTTAAGCTGGACAAGAGGCTGAAGCCCTTTTTTCATCAGAAGAAAAGCGTTCTTCATATCAAATGAGTCAGCTCTTCCTCTCACATTAAAGGCCACCTTCAAGGCCTCAGCCTTATAGTTTAAATCTCTTAGCTAAAATCTAGCTTGTCACCTGCACCCTTGCCACAGGAAGAACGTGCTGCCTTGACAACAACAGCAGCTGCAAGACACCCAGCTGCAGTTGTGCAAGCAAACAGCTGGGCACTGGCAGGCCCTTTCTTCACCCCTGGAGATGAGAACATCAGACCAGTGTCGGGGCTCTGCAGGTCTGCCACCGCTCTGGGATGGGAGCATAACTCTGTAGCTTCTCTCTTCAGTCAAAATAGAAAGCAACCAACACTTCATGGGTGAGTTGTGGGGAGAAGGAGAGTCCTCTGTACAAACACTATTACAGTTGCTGATGTTGCAACCATCACCTAGATAACAGCAATGAATACACTAAAAATCTGGAGATAGGGAAAAAGTTGTTCTGATGATCAGTTACTGCAGCGTTTGGTTTCAGCTGTTCTGAGAAGAGAAAAGAAGCTGTATCTCTTGACAACATCAAATAGGGTATCGCTTAAGAACATCTGCCTCGTGTTAAGGAGACCCAGAAAAGTATTTTAAAATTAAACCAAAAGATGGTTAAAGTTCCATCTCAAAACGTTCCCTAGCCTTTATTTTTTCTTTCAAGCCAAATAACCTTATTTGAAAGAAGATTCACTTCTGCTTCCTGTTCCATCAAAGGAATGAGGAAAAAAAAAGGAGGAAAATAAAAGGAGATAAATAAGATCAAAATCTCATCTTCTCTTACTGCAAAATGGCCTTAGCAGACTAGACTGAGCACCCCTCACTTGAACAACTACTTTTTTACCTTGTAGTAACATTGCCAGGATTTGCCAATGGTGATTCCTTTTAAGTTCTTTGAAGGTTAGAAGTTGTGTAATACACTTTTTGGAGTACAAATAAAACTTTAAGTCATATAGTCAAATATACAGGATAAAACTCTTAATTTTCTCTTCTACAATTCTCAGACCAAAAGCATACACCTTCTCCTGTCTTTCAAGCTGTTTCATTGTCTAGGTTATCGTTTGGTAAATAGGCTCTAAATTGGTAAAACATATTACATAGAAAATTCTAGTGTGGAACCGTGTACCTAATTTATATTGCAAACATAGCAATATATACAGCAAATTACATGCCCCAAACAGGTAAATTCAGACACAAAATGACCACGTGTATATCTATATGCAATAAAAAAAAATAATCTGGATTTAAGATTAGAGTATTTCATTTGGCAGGAAGAGACTGAGGCTCGCCACATTTTTCATTCCTCTAGAAACAGGATGTTATTTTTGTCCCTTGCAATATAAATGAGCTTAGTGTGCCCAACATGCGAAATACCTTTTGGACAGAACTGACTTTATTAAACTAAAAGACAGATGGATGGAACCATCGAGTTCATAATCATACGACTGCTTTTGACTTCTCTCCAGAGCACGCAGTACTTAGGAAAAGAATGCAAACTGCAAATTAAACCCTCAGTTATCCTCAGCAACCTGACAGTCTGGCCCAAGAAATACTGCTAAGTCTGGCAGAGTGGGAGGGCGATGTGTGCATTGCACAGAGGTGTGAGGAACGTGGCCCACCCCGGCTCATCTCGCAGGGCACAGCTGGTGAACTGTACACAAAGAGGGGAAACAAGCGGGTTTGAGGGGAGGAGGTGAGAAGGGGCCTGAAGGAAAAATGGGAGATATTTTTTTGCTTTCCTTCATATCCTGCTGCTGTTTCAGCCAAGCAGCTTTCATTGCCAGCTTATCTGAAAAGTGTTTGCTACCCAAACATTTTACGGACAGCAGAATCAATCTCCCCAGTTAATATAATTGGAACTGGGAGTGCTATTGAGTCTCTTCAAGCATTCTTCATCACTGTCCTTTAAACACTCCCTTCTTGCATTTTCAGTCTACTGCACCTTCCTACAGGGCACCTGGCAATAATTAGCTGGAAGGAAAGATGCTCTACCAAGAAGATAGGGGCAGACACCAATAAAGCTTCTGCTAAGCTTTTGCACCCTCCCTATCTCCGTGTCACTCCTCTTCCACTTGTCTACACCCTTGCTCTCCCTCCCTCCTTCCGTGCCATTTAGCTTGTGTTTGGAGCATCGAAAACTTGGATACCTCCACCAAGGCTCTTTAGCTTGTTCTCGTTTCCCTCTAACAGCAGCAGCAGGAGTCCCAGAATCTGACACGGAACTTCCCTAGTCTGAAAACATTGCCTGAATAATTAATATTTTTTCTCCTCTAACTTCTGACAGTCCCTTCCCACCACGTTAGGCCTGTGGTATACAGGTGGACACGAGTTCCCTCTCAAATTTACAGTGAAATGAAAGGATCATCCCAAGCCCTCCAAGAAAAAGACAAGGGTGTTAATTCTCAGTCTTCACAATCAGGATGCTACAAAGAGCTGAGAAGGCCGATGAGCATGTTCCTAGAGCTAAGGCCGCATCATTCCAAACCTTGCCAGGCCACCGCATGACTTAAGAACACTGCAGGGAAGGTAGGGAGCAGTTCCACCACCATGGGAGACAACTACTCCAGCAAAACCACGGTGAAGACACAGCTTGAGAGGCAAAAATGCTGTTCTACTGGAAGAACTTATTCTTTTGGGGGAAAATCTATCAGCAGAAGAATTATTCTGCCTGTATAAGCATTTGAAGTGCGGAGGAAGGTCCTTGACAAGGATGGAGGCAGTGGGTCTCCTGCCAGAGCAGACCGGCTCATAGTAGATGCCTCCGCTATTCCCCCGTATGAAGCACAGCTCAGACACAGGGAGAAATGACTTTGGATGGTGTCATTCAAGTCTGAGTAGCTTTGTCTGAAAGAACAAGTGTTTTGTTTAACTGTAATATAAATTGCTTACGTTTTTCAGCTGCCCACATCTTCGGCTTAGAGAAACAATGGCTGGCTGCTCCGAACCGGCTCTTACAAAGGCACAGGAAGGCAAACTTTTGGAAGCAATCACTGTAAAGCCAAAGCAAAACCACAATCTTAACTTCACTGCTGGCTTGCGAAAGGAATTAAAATGGTTCAATTCTAACAGCTTTTCAACACTTGGGTACTCAGTTTCTACACCAGCATTTCTATTATTTTTTTAAATTCTTAATATCATTGTACTCATAGATTTGCGTAAGATAAGGTATTTTATACTATAAGCAGAGTGCTCTATTATTTTTTTAAATTCTTAATATCATCGTACTCATAGATCTATGTAAGATAAGGTATTTTATACTATAAGCAGAGTGTAAGTGCAGGGTAGTCTACACTCCAGATCTACTGGTGGAGATTGAGACACCTCTATATAAATCAAGGGACTGGTTTTAATAAAGTAATACTCTCCCCTTAATTCATTGATCTGACAGTCTTGATTCAACAGGCAAGTTTAGATTAATGGAATAGCTGCAATGAACCAAATACATGTTTGCAGGATTAATGCAAAAATTAGGGTACAAAACAGCATAAGGGTGTAAAATAAATAGGAAAAGGTTAAGAGAGAAGCAAGGTAGCAAAGTCTGAGAACACAATCTGCACATTACAATGACTTTTAAGGAGATCAAAATGAGCAAGTGACATATAAATTATCACAACTGAAAGTCAAGGTATTTCTCACCCTAACCCAAAGGTTACTGTATGTGATCAGTTTAATACTGTATTACAGTCAATCATGAAACCCACTTGTTTAAAAAACATGTTGGACAAACTAATCAGACTTTCTACTTACTCTGGCATACAGGCTTCTTTTTTATTGAAATAATTGAAAGAATACTTTGGATTTTGGTGTTTTGTAACTCTATTTGAAATGTACTTCAGTTTTCCTTTTTTTTAGAGCCTGAGATATTTTTTTGTTTAACAAGCTTAAAAAAAAGTGATAAACAAGAATTAATCTAAAGGGATAACACCATATTGCTGGGCTTGATTCTCAGGTGACACAAATAAACACAGTTGCATTGATTTTAATGAGTTACACACTCCTACAGCACTTAAAGGTCTGGCTTCTTTTCTTGCTGCCTTGTTGCTGCCATTTTTGCAAAATCATCTTCCGTTTGGGTTTTTTTTTTTTTTTTAATCTGAACTGCTTAAATATTCAGATATGACCAAGTATGTAAGAAACCCAACTTTTTGATTTTATGTCCTCAAGTTTTTCTTTGAGCTGTGAACTTTGACAGCCCTGTGAAATCAGCATCCAAAAGTTTTCACAGTCCTCTTGGTTCTTTAAGACTGCACACTTAATTAGTGTATTCTGTGGTCCTCTAACCTGAGAGAGAGAGAGAGAGAACACCAAAATATTAGATTATTTAATACTCAGTAACAACAAAACAAATTTTAACAAATAGCAAATACCTTGGCTAAAGGCCAGGAGATGTGTTAGAAACATACTTAGGAGTAAGAATACCCTAAAATATACTAAACTTGTCTTTGAAAACAGGGAAAATCTGTTTATTCATCCCCCCATTTTTTTGATCACCATCCTCCTACTCAGCGGGAAGCATCTTAGATGCCTCTTTTTTTCTTATGGATCATGACCCTTCAGGAATTACCGAAAAGGGCTCCCATGTTAGTTAGATCTGCTTCCCCCAAGATCAGCCTGCAAAGTGGAAATCTGCCCAGCTGCCCGCCAAGAACAATTTTACCCTCATCTTCCTTCCCTCTCTCCAGTATCCGGGTTAGATATCTGGAACCCAGTAGCTAAATCTCAGTCTCCTACACTGGGTGAAATTTCCTTTCTTTCTTAGTAGCTTCTAGACTTGGTGCCTGATAAAGGAGATCTCCAGGTGGCGTTATCTGGAGCGGTAACACAAAATAGCATGAGGGACAGGGCATCTGCAAGGTGTACAAGCCAAATGATGGCGTTATCTGGAGCGGTAACACAAGATAGCATGAGGGACAGGGCATCTGCGGACAGGGCATCTGCAAGGTGTACAAGCCAAATGCATATGGAAGCGATACATATATGAAACAGGACTGAAATGACAGTCAATGGTAATTGAGGAATTTGATTTGCATCCCCAGACAAAATGCGCCATAGTTCATTGAAACCTTCTCCCACGTTGTCTGCTTTGCTTCTGAGGGCATCTCAAACACCGACTGAAATCTAACATATTACTGCTATAGAAGTGGCTCTCAAACGTAACCTTATCACTAAGAAACTGATTCAGTTCTTTGCAATTATATTACGTTTCTGTATATCATGCTGTATAACCCTGTGAACAGAGGGCAAATACCTAAAAGTACTTCTTCAGAGATATGCAGAGTAAGAATTAGTTGCTAAATTGAGCATACCTGTATGTATTTTCCTCAGAAGTAGGATTACTGAAACTAAATCTCCCTCACTACCACTCAAAAAAGCCCCAGCCCCACAATCCAATGTAGGGGATGCAGGTGATGCAAGATTATGGGATTAGGATGTTTTCTCTAATTCTTTCTTGATCGGTAATGTGTGTACACGGTTATTCACCACAAACTATTCGGTGGCCTAGTTAAAAATAGCAGTTTCACTCCTTTTTCCCAGCAGGGAGGTGTTCACACCGTGGCTGGCACTAACAGGCTGTCTTGTTAGGGAGACCAAGGGCAGAGCAAGCAAAGGGTCTGAAACATTGACCTGGATAGGTTTTTTTTAGTCCTTTTGGATTGGAGCAGAAAAAAATACCACTAAACCAGACGGAGGCTGCGTCACATGCGGAAGCCTTTTTGGAGGTAAGTTCTGAGCACAGGAAGTTTCATTCTTCCTCATCTTTCACAGACCACTCACAGCTATCCCACAAAAAATGAGATCTACGGGAGAAACAGACATTTTAAGAAAACAGATGCTTAAACATAGACTGGTATTATCTGAGCTACTTTTTTAAATGCTTAACCATGCAAAGCCTTGCAGTAGACACAGCCCCAGACATTTATATTGCATATTTTTCTCAGTTGTATAATTAATTTACTGTGATAAATCAGATAATTTTCCACATTCAAAAACAACACCCGAAGCAAACGCAACATTTGAAGCGTACCAGATAATTACAGGACCGAGGAATAGACTTGAGGTACTTAGCGTTGCGAGACAATTTGCAGCATGGCACTTGATGTCCAGGGATGTCCACTTAAAAGCAAAATAAAGTTTTGGTCAGTATTTCTTTTTTCCTTCCAGTAGCTGGGAAACAAAGCCCCAAACAAATGACAAGTAAACATTCAGCCACAGGAAGCCATTAACAACAGTGGGCACCAATTAGGGCCCAGCAGGTATCCTTTACACCGCCTGGTGCTCTAGCTCCTCCTCAAATACTTTGGCATAACACTCACAAACTCAGGCTTAGGAAACAACAGGCTGTTTCATTTACTCAGCATTTTGTAGCCACATATTCCCGCTGATAGGCCCATAAACCTGTTTGTAGTCGTCTTCTGTTTCCCTTCAAGTTTGTGTCATTAGAAACTACAATTACTGTCTGTCCAAAGAGAATACTTTTCAGGAAAGAAAATAAAATTGAGATACTGTGATCCCTTTCCTCTTTGTCTCTCTCTCTCCTTTTCAACTTCTCTTTTGGAGGAGAATGCACAGCACAATGGCTGACGTCAGGAAAATCAGCTTGCGGGGAAAATATTTTCAAATTCTCAGGTTTTGCAACAAGGACATTATTTTTCCAAAGCAGAGCCTTTTTGCTAGAACAGAGTGAAAAGGATACTAGTCTTAAAATTAAGCCAAGGCCTTAAAAAATTAATAGAGAACCACATAAAAAAATATTCTACTTCAGCCCAAACCATGCCACAAAATATACACAATTCTGAGATCCTTGTATCAACTGTAAGACATTTTGTGTCTGCTATCCAAAGAACCTCAATAAATTATCCAAGCCTTTTAAAGTCAGTCACAGATTCTGTCTTACATTATCAGGGTAAAAGTACAAAGTTTTATTAAAGCGTGACACAAACTAGATTCTTATTTTTGCATCTTAAGATTGTAAAATAATAATAACAAAAAAGTTGGAATATCCCAAACCAACATTTTGCCACTTTGCCACTGCCTTGCCGAAACAAAGAATTACTTTTGCACGTAATACCACTGCAAAAATCAGAGGCAAGCCAGAATCCAGCCCAGAGAACCGAGAGCTCTTTCCAGTGTGTGTCATGATACAACGCGATATGGGTGGAACAGCCCACTCGGCTCCACTAAATCAACCTTGCCGTTCCAACCACCAACAGCCGAGGTGCTCTCACGTGTCGCTTCTGCTTCCACCATCGCTGCTGGATGAAAGTCAACCAAAACATCTTCAGCTGATGTTTGATCATTTCTTGATGCTTTTGGCATCACAAGAAAATAAGGAAAGCAGAGCATGACTGTGCTAATTCAGAGCTCTCCATGTTGTCAGGTCAGACTCCCTGCCTTCAAGGCATGCTTCTCTCTCTCTAATTTTCCTTCATTTTTAATAATTTTGCGGGTTTTCCCCCACTGTCTTTGCCATTAAAAAAAAACCACCACAAAACCAAAACAAAAGCAAACATCAGCAGGTTAGTGAGTTATTTTCCAGTGGGACTTTATGTTAAATCCCCACCGGCTGCAGGCACAGGTGAGCCCAGCTGGCCAGCCTCCAGCTCCCTCACACCACCCCTGCCGACCGCTCTTACCGGAGCTCCCAACTCCCGCTCCGCGGACAGCCTGCCAGAGCCCTTCAGGTCCCATCTCTGCATGCAGCAACCCCCACGCCTGGCACTGAAAACCACTGACAGCGGGGTAAAACTCTGCAATGGGGTTCCCAGGGCACCTGCCTGATGAGTTCCAAAGAATAACCAGCCTTAAGCCTCGAGAGATGCATCTCTGTACTGCCACACAGGTGTGCGGTACAGAGGTGTCCTTATGGCTCCCAGGTATCGGCAGCCTAGAATTCAGAAAGGTAATTCAGAAAAATCCCGCTGTTCCCATGTGTATCCACAGATCATCCAGCCAGCGCTCCTGTCACGGGGAGTG
>NW_009260059.1:367992-384937 GCF_000687185.1 Egretta garzetta
TGGCAACCACCGACTGCTGCGGCTGCACCGAGTTCTCACTGCTGCTGCTTTGCAGCTCAGCACTTCAAGGAGACCACGTAGCCACCAAGGTATGGAAATTCGGTGCCTGGCCTGTTCCTCTCGGCTCAGCTGGGAACCAAGTGCTGAAGGGTCTGCATCACTGTTGCCTGGCATGCTGGGGGACAGGGACGCTGCAAAACTGAGCTTCCTCAGCAATACAGAAACGCGCTGCATGTGGGGAAAACCTCAGCAGAAGCAGCTTGCCCAGACCTGTCACAGAATTGAATGGAGCTGGGCTCTGCTGGCACGCAGCTCCGTGAATGCATCCAAGCTCAGACATCCTCCTTCATAGCCAAAAGGATACAACTATGGGGGACACTGACTCAGTCTCCATTATGAGGATTATTTATTCCGTTTGAGATTAGCGTAGACTGGCCTTTCCCATGTACCAAACTGGTGGGAGTTTTACTCATTACAGTGAGAGCGGCCCTATTCCTCTGCGGGAAGGGAATGATTGTGCCTGAGTAACTGTATCTGCATACGCACATTTCAGTTTTGTCTCACTACTTCTCAGAAAGAAATTTGGTTCACAAAATTATACGCTTAAGAACCGATCACTTAAGTGTACACAAATCCATACACAAAACACCAACTAATATGAAAGGTGGTATTACTTGTACAACTATGTGCATATATATATATATATATAAATAAAAGCAATCCCTTCAGCACTAAGAAAACCTCTTTGAAAACTACAACTTACACACTGAGATCAAAAGAGGTAGTCTCCCGGGTCTATAGGCACCTACAAATCAGGTGGCTCGTCGAAGCCAGTCATCTAGGCTCCTTCTGTAGTCAAGCAAGAGAGATAAGTGCCTCCAGATTGCTATTTATCCCATTCTAGGATAGGTGAGTAAACCAGGTGAGATGAATCCCCCTGGCATTACTATCGGGGGGAGGAGGTGTCTTAGATGACTAGCTTACGAGAGATAACTTTTAGCAGCTAAAGTTAAGGGGAATCCCATGCTACGAGATTAGGAAGAGTTATGTAGACTCACACACTTGTGAAAAATTCATGTTATATTTGGGCTCATGAAGAAAGTCAAACTTGAAATTCCCCATGAAAACAAATCATCCCACAGTCTCCACCATTCAAGCTGTAGGTCACTGATTGTATTGCAGTCAGAGGATTTGGGGTTTTTTTTTCACATGTTTTCCTAAAAAAATAAGGATCACACTGTTCTGCTTTCCCAGGCAAATGAGATTCACATTCTGGGTGTTAAGAAATTATTTAAATATTTAAATATGACATAGATATATAAAAAAATTCTTACACATTTTGTGGGAGCACGTTACCAAGTAAAGGAGAGATCTGTCAGTGCTGGGGAAAGGGGAAAGGTGGGAACGTGGCGTCACCCCAGAGACGAAGCCGTAAGAGCCGTCCTGAGGCACAAACCCAGAGGAGGAACTTGTTTAGCTCACTGCCCTCATTCATCCAACACCATGGTGTCAATTAGAGACAACAGTTTTTCACATCAGTTGTTCATCAGCAGTGCAAGGTTTCTGTTTAGGTTTTAGCACAATATTCACACAAACAGCAAGAAGAGCTTTTGCTAGCAGTGACTCTCAACGGTACCTCCTGCACTGCTAAACTAGATATAGCGTTGTTTCTTCTTCTCCATGCTAGCTAAGCATATGCTAGTGTTTACTCCTTATAAATATAGGTAAGCCTGCACACACAAAAACCTCAGAATGAAAAACTTCTCAGATCAACTGGACGCTGACTTTCTTCTACTTCTTTTAGTTTGCAAGTTGCTTTAAACCACTAAATATTTACTGTAAATAGGGAACGATATCTAATACTTGGATGAGATTCGCATCTGACATTCTTGCAAGGCTAACTGTCAAAGGAATTGAAAAATTCAGGTAACATACATAATCTTCAGTCACCAGGTGCCCAGTTTCTCCCTGCATAGGAAAGACAACGTGCTACTTCACAAGCCCTGAATAAACAGAAAAATAGGTTGAAAAAGGAGCAGACAATGCATTTACTGTTTTTCTCTGTTCATTTCCTACTGTCTTCCTCTTTAGGATTTTCCCTTCTCATGGGGAAAAAGCATAAAAATGGGATTAAGTGAGCACCTGATTGAAGGTGGCTATAAATTCCAGAAGTCAAAGCCCGGTCTCAGAAAGCAAGTGAAATGCAGACGTGAGATTTGCCTTTCACTTCATTGCTGTGGCCTGTTGAAAAGATTCACAGATACCTCCCAGCACCATATTGATATTTAGGTGTTAATCAGTAACTGTCACGGTCACAAATGAAACATCAGCCTACACACGGTATTTCACGTTTCATGTTTCTTTAAATACAGCTATAACCCTGTCACGCTAATAATCCCGCTGAAGTCCAAAATGGTTGAGGAGAGGAGCAAAAAGCTTTAATTTCCTTATTGGTTTACAACCATTTCACCTGCCTTATCCCGAAGCTTGGTGCCGCGTTCCAGTAATTCAAGCATGGAGAAGGCTGGAGAGATGTGAAAGGTCCATAAACCAGAAACACTGGGAGACACCACGGAGATCAACAGGTCACATGCTATGTTTTTACAGCCCCAGTTTCCAATGATGCTGGCTCACAGACCACCAAAGCCTGGGCGTCTGCAGGCAACGAGCAGAGCAAAGCAGCGTTGGCGCTGTATACGCCCGCTTGCTTCCACTCTCCATAACCTACCGGACATACACATTCCTACACAGAGCAACTGCAAGGTTTGGGTTCAGAAAAGAAGCAGTGAACTTGGAGCATTAAAGCACATGTTTAAATACCTTGTTTCACAACAAATGTGCTCTGTGGGGGTTTTCTCGTAATACCCCTTGCATCCAGCAGAGAGAGAGATATTAGCAGGTCCTCTGCTAGAGCAGAACCCTGCTCTCAGTTCCACTGCAGTCAGTTTTTCCCCCTTCCTCCTCAATATCCTCCAGAATTTATTCTTTTGAAGAAAGCACCCGAGGAAAAAATTCCCAAATTGCCATCCTTTGCTCCTACAGACTTTTCTTTTTAACACAGACTGGCGCAACCAAGCCTGCAGTCTGTAGGTTATTTTATTTGCTAAAAATAAGAAGCTGTCGGGAATTAAAATGAGTTGTTAGTTGCTCATATAACAATGCATTACATACCCAAGCCAAAGATTTTATGTCCTAATAGAGTTTTACAGACTCCATCAGCACAAATGACTCAGTGGGATCAAGAATTTCACACCTCCTAGGATGCACCGTAGACACTTTAAAAGGAATAAAATGAGCAGATTCTGGGTGCAGGCTTCTGGCCACGTCTACATTAGCAACCAGCACAGCACAGCAGCAGCTGAACCTGCAGAATGAAGGTCAGTGCTGGTGACCCAACATCCAGTTGGGGATTTTTACTTTGGGCTGCCTCTAACCTGGATCTATGGACCGAAACACCCACTAGCAGCTAGCATGCACAAGGTGAAGCACACCCTCCGTCCGTCCGTCTGTCCTCGACCCTGCTCCATCAGTGTGAGCCACCAAGTGCCAAGCGGGGAGAACTGGAGGCTCACTTCAAAGTACGTTGCATGTCTAAACTAATGAGCTCTAAAGACTTTCGCTACATAAATGTAAGCATTTTAATGTACCTCAAATATTTCCAGTTAAAATTGGAAGGGATAAAGATGATTTAAAGTTTGTCAGCAACCGTGGTCGCTTATTTGAATACACTTATTTCCATCACCACTGCTGTTTTCCTGCTCTATATCCAAAACACTCCAGGGCCCTCACGTCCATGCAGAGATGCCTGCCAATGAACATGAGTGCAATTAGACATGTACAGGCTTGACAGCGAAAGAGCTGAGCTGACCAATTAATTTCAATAAATGTGGTCTGCTCCATAGAGGGATCTTGGGCAGAAAAAAAAAAAAAAAATTTTTTTTTTCCTTTTAATTTCATTTCCATATTAATCTGATAGGCTTTATATCCATGTATACAACTCCCTGGGGAAATTACTCCCTTTAAAAAAGCTTAAGATACTGGAAGAGGAGAAAACTTGAGCTGGTGTTTCTTTTTAGGCTTCAAGGCCCTCGTGACACAGTTTACAAGGCTACAAAAGTTCAACCATTTTGTGTGTGCAGAGGAAGCCTATATTTTCTGCTCACACGCGTATTTGTTTGGCATTAACATACAGTGGGAAACAGCGATGTGGAAGCCCTGAGCAATAACGTGGGAGGAACTCCTGTAAAAAGAAGCATTAGCATACTTTTACAAATCTGAATGACAACTTAGCAATTGGATACAGTGACTTTTCCACACGGGGTTCCAGACCCATTGGCACACGAGTGTGGGAAGAGCTTGCCCGGAGGCTGCCCATGCTGCTTCTGCCCTGGAGCAGTTACCAGCAGGAAAGCAACGCAAGGGACCCTTTCACTGGCAGCTACAAGTCAGGTAAATGAAGGGGAACATGGTTTGAACAACCTAAAGCTATCAGAAACTATTTTTGAAATGTTAAATGAGATTTATTTAAAGGAAATAAAAAGCTGTCCTGATTTTAAAAGCACACGCTTCAGCTGCCATTGCCAAATGAAGTTATTCTCAACCCTCAAGCTTTAGCAGAATTCCCTAACTTTTTTTTTTTACATGATTTCTAAGAGTCCATGAGGCGGTCTTGAGATTTTGCTAGGCACCAGACAGACCAGCAAAAAAAAAACCACCTCTCAGTTTGCTAAATACGATTCCCATTCTGGCAACAGTTACACCTCATGCACTATCCTTCCCCCGTGCACCTCGTGCCACGATTCCTGACAACTCATTTAAATGATTCTGGAGCCGAGGGTGGGCTCTCAGGCATAACTTTTCAAACCAGCTTGGACCAAAAATAGTTAGGAAGCTCTCTTTTCCTCAGCCAGTTGCTGCTGGACTCCCAGAGCATCGCAGGTTAAAAAACAGTAATGATCAAGTGGTAGTCTGACTACTAGTGCAGGGAAAAATACTATGAGAGTGTGTATAAGCTGACAAAAAACCTACTTACCACATTTCCAAAATGCAGTGTGAATATAAAAGAATAAGTACTGTACTTGGGAAGTGTTTTGGTTTTTTTTTTTTTTTTCTTTTCTGCCTGACAAAATTAACAGGGTGTTGATCTGCCTTGGAAAAAGATGCTGCTTTAACTAGCATCAGACTTCAGTCTACGTGACTTTACAACCAGAACAGCGACTCTCTTGAGCACCAAGTTGTGCTAGGAAACACTTAAACACTGAATTTTAAACTTGTACAAACCTCTTATTTCAGTTTAATAGTGACATTAATTCAGCCTAAATCAGCTGCTGACTAACATAAGCTAAACAGGAGTAATTTCGAATTGCAACGAGTGTTTAATACAAGGTTTTTCCACTGCATTATCTAAGTCAGTATTAAACTAGCCTGAGTTTTAAAGGTAATTTTGCAGTATATATAAAGCACTAAAGTACTTAGAAACAAGCATGCTACTATTGTTCATATGAGGAAAGCAAAACTTAACACAGTACGGCCTTTGCAGCCCTTTCTAAACTTTTGGTAAAATACAAGTGAACATACTCTCTACTCAACATTTCCCTAACCTTCACCTAGAAGGAATAAAAGCCCCAGATGGTTCAATACTTTTAAAAATTATTAATATTTTACGCAAGTCAAAATTAAGATTCATATGCCATGATTAAAGCTATTCTTTCTCAGCAGTGACTGTGTCACTCCAAAAAATAATTCAATGCAGGATTCCCCTGTTAAGTATGGAGAAAAGTGTTTCCTTTAGAAGAGGAAATTCTCTTAAGGAAGTTGTTTTAAGATAAATAAAAGTTCAGGATGAAGCCAGCAAAAGGTGTGAAGGATTTCTCTTTGATTTCCCAGCTTGTGTATTTGGGCTCAGACACAGACTACATTTTATGCGCATATTAATAGGATGCTAATGAGCCTACAACTCTACTTTAACAGGGACCTGTAGAGACAACCCGATATGGGGCACCAGAAACACTACCCATCTTAAAGAGTTCTTTCCCTCTGGCGCAGGGAGAGAATCAGACTGCGTATTTTTAATTACAAGTTCAGAGGAAAATGTCTTGCAAAGTTAGACTGTTACTTTTGTTGGCCTGTTTCTCAGTTAAAGTAACCTTCAAAAGATCAAGATAGAAGCCAAGCCTTTTCGAGTAACTAACTAGGAGCAGCTTTTACTCCTCACTGATAATCTTGCATGCAAAATAAGGGCACTCGGTTGCAAACCTGCTTAAATTACCAGGTCATGAAAACAATCCTGCTATCAAAATCAGGGAGCACAGAAACTGGCAGCATGTATTTCAATAGCTTGCTGCCTCTCACGGAAAACTTTGAAAGAGATCCTATCTAGTTGTAAACTTCAGAGATATTTCACAGTGAAATCTTTTAGGTTTTTTAAATGACACCTGCAAAATTCATAAAAGTGATACAAAGAAAATAAAAAGTAGTAGGTAAGACTAATCGCAACCATGTATATATCCTAGTTACCCTTAAAAAAAAAAAAAATCCAGAAATTACATCTAGTAGCATCTTAAGAATTAATTTAACCACAAACATGTCTTCCACACATCACCTCCCTCAAAACAACTTTTTTTTCCCCATTTCAACTCTTTTGCATATTATTTGAACAACAAAAATAGATTAGAACTTTGCTTTCAGCAGCAGCCACTAAAAAAGGTGTTTTGCTTAAAAATTACATAAAAAATGGAATTAAAAAAAATAAACATCAAAAAACCCAAACCACAAGTGTTTTCCATTTGAATTTGAAGTAAAAATCCCAGAAAATACTGATTGTTCTTAGCCTGTTGACACAGAAACTTCTCACTTGTGTTAGCTGTTGGTTTAATGCAACTTAAAAAAAACATGTTACAAGGATTTTTGTTGGTTTTTTTAAAATTTCTGTACAACTTAAGCATTTTACAACTTTTTTTTTTTTTTTTTTGCAATATATATATTCATCTTTCCAACCTAGTCAATTGGCCAGCATGTATATGCCCAGCCACTAGTAAGACTGTGTCAAATACCTCCTCCTATCCTGGTAAGGTTCTCAGCTTTAAACTTATTTCTGTCAGCTCAAGGCTGTACTGACAACATTTGGTCCATTCGATTTCAGCGGCCCACAAAAAAACGGACAACTGTCAATCATCAGTTACCTTAATTCATCAGCTTGAAGTCTGACAGCCTTCCTATTTTTAATGCAAAAGCCAATAAATGACTATAGTTCTGAAATTACGAAGCAGTTTATTAATTTGAATGTCAGCTAATACGGGATTCCCCTCCCCTTCCCTGCCATTTCTACACCATGAGTTTCTTCTGCTCACTTGACCTTCTCGAGAGAATGAAAAGAGCGGAAGCAAAATGCCACCCAAAGATGCCTCATGACAGCGTTGCAAATGATTCAAAATGCCCTCGTGCCCATGCAACTGACTTCAAACGTCTCTCGTAAAAGTAATCAAATGTATTTTGAAATGAGGCACCCTGTGCTGCTCCAAAGGTGCTGGTCCTCACGTACGTGACTGCAGCCATTGCAGCACAATGCTTTACACAAAGTTGTTCTTTTTTAAATCTCACCTGCCCACACGACCGCTATGCTGGAAAGAAGTCTCTCACCCTCCTCTTGCTGGAAGTTCAGCTTTGAGAAGACAGGTATGAAGGTCCAGAGCTTCAGGCATCGGATTCTCTTGCAGAGGGAAGAGGACGACTCTAGGGGACAGTCACAGTATCTTGAGGGCTGTGCTGCGATGCTTGCGTGACTGGTTACAGTTGCATTCAAAGAACAGCAACAAGTCAAGTACCTCCTGCAAATCTACTGTGATTTCCTAGTTGTATGACCTAAAAAGCCAGGGTGCAGGTTCAAGGAGGGAACATTTAAATCTTCAGAAAATGGGCAAGCCATAAACCAAAGCTCAACCAAAAATACAGGTCGCATGTAGATCTATATGCATGCTGGTGTAACACACAAAATCCGTACGAACACACTACTGGTTGCATTCTGTACGGCAGGCAGGGAGATGCAAAGAGCGCATGCGCCTGCAGCACTGGGGCAGGCCTCCTCCATCACTTTGGGTGTCGTTCAGACAACGCTCCAAAGCCATCTTGCCTTCCTGGTTCAAGCACTACCTTTTGAAACCAATACAGTCTTTATTACCCTGTGCCTAACAGCATCCTTAACCTCATGAAGCCAGCCTACACGTGCCAAGTCAAGCCAGGTTTCCCCCAACGGCTTGCCAACCATTCATTTCAACCTTCATGGGCTCAATTCAAATTCCAACACATGGCAGCTGTTAAAGAGCACATGGGAGGAACTGAATGCACTTAAGCAATGGCCGAGTGCTTTGTGGGGAAGAGTCCTAGATACCTGAACTATTAGGAAATGCACATTACAAGTAGGCGATGCCAACCCTGCAATCAAAGCTGAAATTACAGTATTTCTGGGTAAACACAAGCTAATTTTGACCTCTGCTGTCCGGGACCCCAATATCAGAGCAGCTGCAGCAGTTCCACTGTTAGGGAAATTTGTGAAAGCTCCTCTGGACCACAGTGTGCATCTTACCATCACTAGCTGCAACCTGGGTCCTGCCTCCTGCCTCTGACCAGGCCTGACACCCAAGCCAGCAGATTGGTCACCTTCCTCCATCAGCCCGCTCAGGGCTTGTTTGCAGGGCAGGAGATCTCTCTCAGCTGAAACAACGAACAGAGCCCATCCCAAGAAAATAAAAAAGCATTACTTTTGGGAAGATGGGATGCTGATTTACCCTGAGGGGAACATGCTGAAGTCAGCAAGGAATATATATATATATTTTTTATATATATATATAATTTTATATATACACATCATTAAGAGTGTGGCAAGACCAAAACCAACAGGCAATGTAATTAGCAGAGTCTGAATTAGGATAGAGAGCTCTATTTTATGCAGCATTTGCAATGCATGCTTAACTTGAGGTCTGTAGGTACCAAAGGACACTGTCCCTCCCTGAGGCCAGGATGGTTGCTCGGCTCTGGAATGGATGCGCAGACAAATACTTCCACTTCTAGTAGCAAATGCTCTGATGACCTCTCTGTTATTTTAAAGAGTAAGTGTCACAGATCTGGTTTGGTTTATTTAGGTTTTCTTAAGTGTCCTCAGGCTGATTAATTATATTTGATGTTACAACAATTCACCTAAAATTTCAGAACAAAAAAAATGCTTATTTTTGAAAAAGGTATATATGACGCATCTAGGCTTAAAAGTAAAGTTCAGTTGATGTCTATGAGAAGATTAGAAATGTTTGGAAGAACCTATACTTCAAATCAATGTAATTTACTGAGTTAATTGTTTTCCTTTTTTATTTGTCACAGTAATCAAGGTAGATATTTTGAACTTAATTTTTATTTTCCTAATAAACTAATGTAAGAATATTATGGAATTAGGAATTTATATCTAAAAATGCTGGAATTTAAAATGTTTGCATTTACTTCCTTCAAGAAGGCATCTTAAACCATGTTCTGCCATCTGTAATTACACTCAAAGAAACAAAGGACAGAGGGGGGAAAAAAGAAAAAAAAAGGACAATATGACTCCTGATCTTTTGAGACTCATGTAATCACATGTTTAAAACACTCCTAATCAATGAAAAGTAGCATGAAAGAAATACTCCGGTTCACACATTTTTCACCATGCTGTGTGTTGCATACAATGCCGCAAAGAATGTAAGAATATCACAGAAAAAAACCCTGAAAATCTAAAATCATGCTGAAGCCCACAGGCTACACCCAAGCTGCCTTCAGAACAAGCATGAGATATGCTCAAGCAGCCTGTAACAGTGAGGGAAATACCCTCTTACACTCTGCTTTAGTTTTTGGAAGCAAGCCTCCAAATTCTTTGATGTAGGGTTTGACTAGACTGGTAGTGCCAGAAAAATACTTCAGGCACCGCGGGTGGGCTTTGCTGGAGCAGGAACGGAGAGATGAGATGGCTTTGCTAGAGTCTTAGTCAAAAAGGAGCCTGAGGAAGCTGTGAGCCACAGATGAGCCACCTGCACAAAACCACGTTAACAAGGGTAGAAGGACAGTAAATGCCAAAGTCTTGCAAAGTAAGTGGCAGGTAAAAAAGGAACGAGGAAGCCATTTATTGAGTGCTGGTGATCCAGCGGCTGCAGTAGGAACCAACTATGAAAAAGGAGTTCAGGACATACATGCCATCTTATACAGCACCGTTTGGATTAAGGTATAAAAGCAGAATCAGAAACCACATAGGCTTTGTATTGGTGAGACGGCGCCTTTGAGCTGTGCCGATACCCTTTCGCAAGTACACCTGCTTCGTCTGCCAGGTCACAAGTGCAGGAAAGCTGTGCTTTACTGAGGGTCAAGTCGGCAGAGCCTTTGCCAGTGAAGCCAGCCCAAGGTCATTTTCTAGGACGCAAGCACCATCACCCTGGGGCCTGCGGACGGGAGAGCCACCACCCTGAGGGACCCACCCCCACAAAAGGCAAAAACCATCACCCCCTAGTGAAGGTCCAGATCGTGTGGTTACAAGAGGGGAACTCAGATGGCTGATCTCTCCGTTGCAACCTGCCAAGGACCTGACACACAACTAATGCTGCAGATTTACGAGCAATAGCAAAGCATCATACTTCCCAGCACAGGGAATGCCCCTTGCCGCCTCTACTACGGTAGCTCAGTTCTTACCTACCTATTTGCAGGGCTCAGGGTCCTCTGAAGCCCCCAAAGGTTCAGTGCAAGATTATTCAGACAGAATAACCACCTGATACAAAACACAAGCACCTCCCCACGATGAGATTACAAAGTGCTGGGGTCAAAGCGTGGCTGTGCTGTTAAAACACACATCCCACTCTGGCAAGCCAGGCTGCTGAAGGCTGCCTGCAGGACGAGTCAGCCCCCAAGAGCCACCGGAGGAGTCTACCCTGACGTAAAACGCTGACCCTTGTGCCATGATATTATCCATTAATAGATAAGCCATGGTACTACCTTCACGATTCTTCCCTTCCTTAAGTGACTTGCCAGGATTTTTCAGGAATCAGTCTATTTCTCATCTATGACTCAATATATTGCTTATGTAGTTTATGTCCTGAGAAAACTGTACTAATCCTCCAGAACAAAGCCTCCACTTCAAGTAGCAGCACACAGTATGCTTAACTCACTGCTCACCTATGGAGGCATGTGGAGATGAACGGAGTTTTCACTTTCAGACAAAAACGAGGTAGCAAGAATAAGAACATAATAACATACAGCATACTTTTAGTTATGTTATACTCTGTAAAGAAACGTGGTTTAGCTGTCATTTATAGCAATTGCTTAGAATATCACGTCCCATACCTAAGCGAGGGTAAGTTTTGAAAGGGGAAAATATAAGGTAGGGAATTAAAAGTCCTGACAGAAGAAGCTTAAAAAATAAACATGGTATTTGGGTTAGATGATCTTGAGTTGGTTTTGGGTGTTGGGGTTTTTTTCATATTAAAATTGAAAACGAACAAAACCCCAACATCCCTCCCCCCAAACCAAATCTAACAACAATAATAAATGCAATAAACCTCAAAACCAAACACTTGGCTTGGCACAGGAGTGCTGAGTTTGGATGCTACAGTATCCATAGGCTTTGTCTGAGGCTGTTCAGCAATGCCGCTGTTCACAGTGGTCAAACTTTTTTGTTGCAGGCTTCCTTAAACACTGTGACCAAAGTTGGTTGGTTTTTTGGTTTTTTTTTTGTTTTTTTGTGTTTTTTTTTTTTAAAAAAAAGGGTGTAATGGCTTTGGACACCTAGTTAAGCAGCTTGTTTCCCAAAAGTGCTGATGACCCAGGAGCTCCTATTCACTTCAAAGCGTAGGATTTGGGGATGTTTGTTGCATTAAGATTTATGGTCTCCCTACACCCTAACTGAGAGATTCAAGAAATTACAACTAGTAGCTCATCTCCATTAAAATTAGAAAGAAGTGCTAGACTGATTTGTGGCATCTATTCCAGAGGCCAATGTGTTCACGGCTTCACAGACCCCGCCGGAGGAATAACTGGTGTGAAGAAGGGAGGATACCCCAGAGAAAGCTTTGCTAAGGGGCAACAGGGCACCTCACGAGGAAAAACCCATGAGCTGGCAGAGCAGCAGCAGTGGCACAGGAAAGAGAGGAGAGGACCTGAGCTGGTTTTGCAAACTAAACATTACTCAGCTCACTGCTCTGGCTATATTCCTGACAGCGAGCCAGCTTAACAAGGTTTTGTAAAGACAGAATGACAAGCTGGGCAATAGCAGTCCAAGGCAGCCTGTGGAAATTCATAGCTAAACAAAATAATGCCAGCAGGAACAAAAGCCTTGATGCGTATGGGGGGGAGAATTCTTACCACGTAACAAAGCTGTTGTACAGCCCACCTGACAGACCAAACCTACAAAACTCATGGAACCCCCTAACATTTAGATAGTGATGTCCACTGGGATTTCGGGGACTGGCAAACCCCCCAAATAAATGTGTTATTTCACTGCAAGCAGGACTGTTCCCCAGCGCTTCCTGAAAAAGGTGGCATGCTTCACCCTGAAAATTTTGGAGGGCTTTCTCCTCTTCTGAGGGAAAGAAGTAGCAACTGCAAAGGAGTAAGAGTCCATAAAAGGCTGCCAGCATTAGCAGCCCGAGTGACAGACAGGAAGGAGATTTCCACAATTGGCGTTTGGTGAATTGCAAGCTATAAAAACTGTTTGGAGATTGCTGGGTTGTCTGCGGTTTCTAGGCACAGCAGTTTAATTCTGTTCCTAAAAGGCCTTAGTTTATTTAAAAGGGTTTTTTTCAGCATTTCTTCATATACTGTATTAAATCTAGAAAAAGGAACGAATCACACTTACTCTTGGTAGGTTACATTTTCAGTGACTGCATAACCAGAAAAGTGTTTTTAATCTCTTGCTTATCTTTGCGTCTATCATGGGAAAATATAGTTACTTACTATTGTAGTTGCTGCCTTCCTTCCATTTTGCCTGATTTATTTTGCTTGTATTGTGCTTAATGTGCAGTAATTTTTTCTGCTTTTACATCTGCTTAGTCTTTATTATTATTATTATTATTAATAATAAATTGCTGAAACATGTATGCATCTGTGCTGAAGTTGCACCTTAATAATCCAGGCCCTCAGTGCCAATTTGTCCCTTGTAGCTGAACTGGAGATAGAAAATCCTTTGCTGCCCGAAAAACCTTTCAGAGGAAAACGCAAGTAAAATCTTTCCGAAAACAAATTTCTTCTCCTAACTCACAGAATTTCATACATCAGTTGCAGGAAGAGGTTTGCCCTTTCTCTTCGTTCGGCACAAAGTCATATTGTAAGAACAGATGGAAATCTTGAGAGACACAAATGAATTTTTAAGGCTTAAAATTTCGGCATCAGAAGAAGGGGTAAAATAAAAAAAGAAAGCTGCTTGCTTTGTTGCTCTTCCGGAGCCATGAAGCTATACGGCTCCACCACCGCCCTGCTAGGCAATCCTTCAGCAAGGCAATGCCCAGCCGTCTGAGTGGGACGAAGATGGTCCTACCTAGAAGCATCACCGCTCCCTTCTGCCAAAGCAAGCGCCCTGTTTGGCCACGCCAGCTCTGCTTTGCTCCTAAGGGCCCTACAGAGGCAGGTTTTTGACATTGGCTTTCAAACTCTCTCTCTTAATGGGATTTCTCAGTCTTCTCGGCTATTTTGTTTCTTGTAACAAACTGGCTTTCCAACAGAGTTCCCTAGCTATAAAAAAATATATTCATTTCCAGTAATAGAAAACATGTGGATCCTCATGAACACACCAGTCTTATTAAAAGTAATAAGTACTGGCTACACCCACCCCACCCCCAGCCCAGCAGCCTCATATCCCTCAATTTCACACTTTTTTTTTTTTTTTTTTTTTTTCCCCCCTGTTCAAGATTTTGTTTGACCCTAAAACCAATAATTGGGATCTGAATTCTCTGCTTTTGAACTTGCCTGCTCAGCAGGTCTCAGTAGGATGCATACATATCATCTCTCTGCCTGGAGAGGTCCTTACAGATTTTAAGGTGGCACTTGGGGGAAAAGAAGTCTCTCATTAACTAATTTATGCTTGGCAGGTTTTTTGTCAAAGACATGTATTTTTCATCCTTTATCATCATACATATATCCTGGATAGATGTAAGATAAAAGGAAAAGCTGAAGGAGCTTGAGTTGTTTAGCAAGTTGAAACTGTTTAAATTATAAAAGCCCTTTGAAAAGTCATTTCATGTGCTTGCTTTACGGTGTCTTTAAAGGGCAAGAGACAGACTGATCTTTGACATACACCCAGGAAATTTATCCGCATTATATTGTTAAAAGAAATGAGTTAATGCAACAAAGAAGATGAGGCACAACTTACCTTTCCTCATAGCTTTAGGGGGCTCTTAGGAGCAGGTACCTACTAACGCTTCCATTTGATGTAACTACTTGTACTGGTTGACTACATTGGAAATGGGGGTGCTCTGGGCACAGAGTAAGTGAAGACAAGCAAAAACACATCCTAGAGAATATTTTACAAAGAAACATATAGAAAAGTTGTAGACCAGTAGTAACTGCTTGATGGAAATGTCCATAGTGGTGGGGGTTTGCTCCTGGGGAAAGGGAGAGGCACCAGCAGGTTTAGTCCATGAACTCTTCTCCACCCCCAATTTCTGGAAGCCTCTTTTCTCTAAACTCAACTAGAAACAACTTGAGCAGGAGACTTTGCTGGTTTTAGGTGGTGACAAAACGCTGATCTGCACACTTTCAAACCCCGGGCCCTAAATACGGGCAAGCAGTATTTTCCAGCCGCAGCCAAGCGGCGACTCCCGCCGTCCCCCAGCAGATGGCAACGTTGACCCGACTTTCATCCATCCCGTAACCCCGGGTGCCCACCCCCCTGCCCACGAAGAATTTACCCACAGCAGAGCTTCACCCCTTTGGGCTGCAGGCACCCGCACGCCCCAGGCCCGCTTTCACTGCACCCATGTGCCCTGTGAGTGATGGTTACAGCTTGTTTCTATTTGCTGCCCAAGCCTCCGCGAGTTCGGATTGACAACTGCCTTAATATACGTGTCGCATACGTATGTCACATATGCCCCAAGAAGTCGTACGGAGACGTGATCTCAGCTGCCTGTTATCCTAAATAGCAACGCATACTCAGAGATACAGTACAAGCGGGAAAAGAAAAGCTACAGGACTCAGCTTTCTGAAAGAAAAGTACGTTCCAGCTTTCAACAGAACAAAAGGTGCCTTTTCTAACTGTGTACAATTACAATCTCCAGCACTATAAAATGATGGCAGTCATACTACCTGCATGCCACTGTTGTGCAGGCGACATGACAGTACTTGCCAGAAAGGCAAATCTCTTTTAGTTATCAGCAACGCTTGAGTTGAAGCACAGGGAAGTCAGCTCTGGACTTCCCCCCCGTGCCCTGTTGGAGGAAACACTAGAGGTGAGCATTAGCCATAAGAAGACACTGAGAGTATCCCTCAGCACTGACTACAAAAGGGTTTTAAAGTCTCCTGATACACCACATATTTGCATATGCCATTGTGTAAATAAATACCGATGAATACCTTCCCTCTAATGTCTAGGTTGATCAAGGTCAGCTATCGTTTGATGTGTAGGTGAATACTCTATCCTGAAAACAGCCAAATAACTCCCTACCACCCTTCCTCTACAGACTCTCATCTGCTAGCTGCTGAAAACGATGAGTGCTACAGTAACAGTGAGATACCACACCTAAAAATCTCATTTTATTGCCCTTAGTCTTACTATGTAGGTACGACAGGAGGTTTTTTTGAAGGCTGTCTTCAGCATTAGGCTATATGGTCCAATTTCCTGAAAACGGCCAGATAACTCCCTACCACCCTTCCTCTACAGACTCTCATCTGCTAGCTGCTGAAAATGATGAGTACTACAGTAACAGTGAGATACCACACCTAAAAATCTCATTTTATTGCCCTTAGTCTTACTATGTAGGTACGACAGGAGGTTTTTTTGAAGGCTGTCTTCAGCATTAGGCTATATGGTCCAATTTTTCTCTTGCCCACACAGAGATAAATAAAGAATAAAAATAAATGAAAGAAACAGGTAGAATAACCACAACATCCAAATCTGTTCTCTTACCAGCTAAACGAAGGAATTACCTTGGTACTCTGCCAATACAGAAACTCTCTTGGCACCTGCGTACTAAACAGGGAGTTCCAGCCCCTGGGCAGCTGAACCATTTCTCTGCTTCTTGATCAGAAATCCTTAAACCCAGTAGTGTCATTTAGCAGTTAACCTGCTATAATGGCATTACCTGGTCCATCAGGGCTTGTTTCATCATACCTTCCCCATCTTCCTCACTAAATGCTGATTTGTTGTTTCTCCTCTCCTCTTTGCCATCTTTGATAGTCCTCTTCTCTTGTGGTTATTTCAAAGATAAAACAGGGTCAAAAAAAGAGGGGCTGTGCAATCGTGGCAATGGATACCTGCTGGGATGCTTGCCTTTGACGACATATAATTCAGACTCTGATAAAACACACCTAATTCGTGCATCTATTTGAGCATGTAAGTTTTACTTCATAAATACTTTTCATTTTGCTACTACCAGGCAATAACACAGGCTAACAAACTATTTCAAAGTATACAGAACTAGCATGAGCACTGTGTTTCTAATGCTTTTAGTAACGGAGTGCCTGGGTTGCTGCCCCCAAATATGAAGCTCAGGACTCACTTCAGTAGATAATCAGAACGAAGCTGGAATATATCTGGCCTTAACACACTTTTCCATGCTACACATACTTCAAAAACCAAGAGCCTGCTTCTGTTTCTCAGGCATCTCCAGTAAACTGGAGTTGAAGTCGTGCATACTTATCGACAAGTTAACATACTCGGCTGGCACGCTCTTCTGCTGTCCAGAACAGAAGCGGACAGCCAAAATCCTGCAGGCTTCACCAGCCACCTCAAAGA
>NW_009260059.1:384962-385533 GCF_000687185.1 Egretta garzetta
GAAATGCAAGGCTTCTCGTGCCACACATGACACAATTGGTATATCGGGGATATCCATACCAGGTATGGAGGTATGAGTCGGGACCTGCAGGACACGGGCAATGGCTGGAGGCCTGGAAGGATAGCCTGTGGCTGTGCCACAGCTCTGCTGGCTCACAGGTAGACAAGACTTGCCCAAAGTTTTGACACAAACAAGAAGTAAGCTCTGTTAGTTGGTTGGGTGTCTGTTGGATTTTGAAAACCAGAATTTTATTGGGATTTCAAGGAATCAAAGCATTTCTTAGAGTACAGCCAACAAAAAAAAAACAAACAAACCAACAATCCACAAACCCAAACACACGAACTTTTAAAAATGTTTCATTAATGTCTCAGTAAAACTAGACTACTCTGGAAGAGCTACACTACCTGACTGAACAAGGTATCTGTCGGACCTTCACTAAGCTTTAGAAAATGGCAAGCATTCCAGGCAAGCACAATGTGCAGGTTCAGGATAAGCCCCTGTCGTGCCCTCATTTTTGGGTTGCAATGGGTTGTTTAATGGCAGGGGGGGAAAACGGGGCAGCCCTTCTCCT
>NW_009260059.1:385556-390162 GCF_000687185.1 Egretta garzetta
TCAGCTCCAGCTTGAGGAACTGAAGTACTCACGTACCAGATACAGGAAAATCTGATGTTATTTAGTGAATCCCATCTGCGACACATTGTTTTTTCTTGGTTTATTCTAAACTACCAACTGTTCAGCATCCAGCTCTGGCTAAGTCTGATACTTTCCAGGGCTCACCAGTGTCATTCCAAGGAACAGACCCTTCAGAAAGCATCCTCTCATCCCAAATCATACAAGCCATAGCTTTTGTGGCAATGCTTCTGAGGTGGTACAAGCTCCCACACCAGTGGTGAAGAGGCAACACAAACCAGTTAAGAACAGGTGCATTCACTCACCCCTAGCAAGTGCTATTTGAAATGAAGTCTGAACACATCTTTCTTGGTTGCAGGAGATTGACAACTACAAAGAAAATAGTTACCATCTCACAAAAATACCTGGCATTACTGAAAATATTCCTGCATAATTTTGCTTCTCTCTCTCACTAGTACAATTTGTTGCTATGAAATCTCAAGAATGCCAGTGATTGATTTTGAAAGTCAGTGAATATCTAATGTGTATCTAATAAGCAGCAAAATGAGGCAGATCTGATAACAAGCAAAAAGACAGTAAAATAAAAATTATTGACGTATAAAAAGAAACTTCGTTTTGTTAAAAGAAAAAAAAAAAACCACAAGCAAAAAGCACCACTACTTCCTCCTGCTTATTTGCAATATCTGTCTCACTGGCTAAGCACCGCAGCACTGCTCAGTGGGCACGCTGCTCGCAGCAGGAAGGATCCTGCTTCCATTGTAAATAATCCTTTGCTACCAAGGACACGAGCAAACATGCCTAATCCTGGCGGTTCCCACCCTGCAGAAAGGCCTGCCGGCACCCACTGCGTTGAGAAGGGTGGGGAGGCTGTCAGGCGGAGCAGGAGCTCGTGGTCTCCAGAGGCAAGATGATGCTACTGAGAACTGTGTGGACAGTACAAGATTTATGAGAGAGAAATGGAACCGTGCCACGGATTCAGATATTTTGTTGTCGTGCCATGTCCCTAAGCTCCTGCCTACTCCTCTTCACGTCAGCCCTTTTTTTCTATTTCCCCCACCTCCATCTTGCCACAGCTCCCTGGTTGACATCCCGTTTGCCTCTTCCCACACAGAAGTTCCCAGCAGCACCATTCCAAGACAATATTGTAAGCTTCCTGGAGCTGAGCTCACGTCTTTAGTCTACAGTGGACACCAAGGTATTGAATAGACATATAGATTAGCCTAGATAAAGAAGGACTGTTGTGAGTCTGTGGCTATTCATCTACTCCCTACCAATACAGTTCTGGAGTTTATTTCTGATCCAGCTTCAAAAGGGGCTTGAAGATAGTGCAGCAAAAGTGCAGAAAGCTAAACAAAGAAGCAATTAAGCCACCATGAGAAAGCTTTCCGGAACAATACAGCCTAAGATTCCCTTTAAGCTCGTGCAACTCTCCACCTGCAAGGCTTAAGATTTTGTATGCAGTGTATCTTTTACTGTAAGTTTCCATACCTCCTGCAGCAGCAGCCGAGGGTAATTCCAGCCTCGAGACAGGTGAGGAACAAATCAATGGATGGTTGTTGGAAGAGGAGGAAGCACCATGAGCAACACAAGGCTGGCATCACACCAAAGTGAGTCACACAGTGCAGCATCCTAGCACATACACCAGGAAAAACAGAAAAAGCATTCAGCTGATGAATGATCAACTACATGTTAGCATACTTGTTCTTCCTTTATGTGGTCCAGATTTGGCCCCAAATAAACACAACTGCTGAGAAGTCACTATAAATGTACTGTTAAATTCAAGTATGAATCTGCCCATGCGTATGCTAATGCCCTTAACTGGTTAGTCATGTGTCGGATTATTTGCCGGCTGTACATAGAATACTGTGTTGAATCCACACAATACAACACTGCCTTGTGTCAATATTGCTTCATTCTTCTCTCTTTGGTGATGCATTGTCTGCCTTTTCTAAAGAATTTAAACAAGGCCCCATAGAAAGTACACATTATAGTCCTAACCTCAGTACCTTATCATTTTTCAACACACAAAAAGATTTTTGTTGGGCAAAACCACCTGAGCCACAACGCCTATAAATGAAGACAAGGGCCCGAATCCACAGCAGTCAAGAGAGGCATGCACTTATAGTGAGGCAACACTTGGCATCGCCCCATCTAGTTTTTAGGCATTCAGTTCACGGACTGGTATTCAAGTCCAAGTCAGACACCAAAACCCTCAGAGCCCAGAGCTCAAGTGCTGAAGATTTGCCTACTCACAGGTGCACTGACATTTTTCATACCCTGGCTGCAGGGTGGTGGTGGTGAAAGAATTAAAAAATTTCAAAAGTAAGAAAGAAGTACCCAAGAAGAATCCTTCTCAAATCCATACTAGGATGTTTCACTAAAAATTCTTGTAGTGCATTAAGCACTACATTCTCTTGATTTAGCCATCTGTAGGAGCCTGGGTTCCCTCAGAAGAATTTCACTGTCATCTCTCCAATGGTGAAAACTGTCCTAGGACACAGCAAACTTTGATGAACCGGCCAGTTAGTAGTAGTCACTGCACTCACATCCTCCACGTGGCGGAGTTCAAGCACACGTCCCCCCTCCTTCCAGGAGGGCAACATTAACAACCAGGCTGTTGACTACACCAAGGATATTTTACTTCTCTTCTGAGCCTACTAGATGATGAAAAGAGGATGCACATGAGGCTACACCTCTCCCCAAAGGACACAAACCAAGTCGAGAGGAATCCTGCTCTTAATTTGCTTCTAAAACTGCATGCTTTCCGTTTTAATGACAGCTATCTGACAAGAAACGGTAATCCACAAATTTTCCCCTCTTCCAAAGCCCAGTCTCCTACCTCCACATGAACATGCAGTTCCCCCCCTCGCCCCCCAAAAGATGCCCCCTGAAAACCTAAGAGCTGTTTTTGAAACTGGAGCTCAACAAGCCAGATCAGCCAGAGTTTCACAGGAAAAAAAAGTATTTACTACTCACAGACAAGCAATAAAAATACCCTTCAGGCAACTGTTCAAACTGTGAAAAGAGACCCGGTCACACGATCTTTATTTGTTCCCTTCCCACACACAGACTCCCAGGCAGACGAAACGCAAGAAAGTCCCCATTAGTATGCTCAGGAGGCGAAAGCTGGGGTTTTCCAGCCTTTTACCAGGCAACACGGTCAACGTCCACCAGAACACGTCAACGTGCAGCCCAACAGGCTGCGTAATTAGACAGGTTCTGGCACTTTCCAGTCACCAGTACAGGGAGCTGCTGTAAAAACCATCGTGGCAAGGCATAACGCCCTCCTAGAAACACAGCTGGGCTGCGTGAGGAAGAGCAAATCCTAAGCAGCAAGCGATGCTGCGAATGCTTAGAAAAAGCCTATACAAGTGCATAAAGAAGGGGGGATGCATGAATTACTTCATACTTCACTTTTGTGTGCTTGACCCCACAACCGTGGTGTGCACGTGTGTCTGACTTCCTAGGGCACCCTTTTCAAAGAGAAAAACACGAGTGCAGACCTTCCTCCTACCTTCTCAAAGGAAGGGCACGGTGCGCGTTGCCTGGCCAGCCCCGCCGGCTGCCAGCACGGGTGGTGCTGCCTGGGTGCCGGCACAGGGCCAAGCCAAGCCGAGGACTCAGCTCCCTCCATGGAGCCAGTCAACCATGGGAGAATCTGGGACAGACCTTGGTGGACTTTGGTGTTTCATGGGGGCTTGCCAGCACTCTCAGCTCAGTCCCCACCTCTGCCAGCAGAGCCTCTGGCTGTCGCTCATCACTGAGCCTTTCCACCCCTTCACCCTGGCTCTGACCTGCATCTTCATCATTTTCCCAGGAATCTGAGGACAGATCACTTTCCCCAGATCTGCTCCTCCAGCTCTTGTCCTTCTTGCATTTTAACCCCAACCAGAGGCATGAGAGGCTGGCGGAGAGCGCCCATGGTCTAGGAAAAGCTACTCCTGCAGCTGCTTCCGACCTCCTCGTCCCAGGAGGCAGCCGCGGCTGCTAGCAAAGTTCTGCTCCATGCTTCGAGCCTTCATTTTAAACACACTTCAGGCAGAAAAAGCCTTCAGAGAAACCTAACTTTCAAATTAATAAAGCCTTTGAGAGTGTGTGCAAAGTAACAGATTTTTTTCATCTGTCATTTGAGCAAATACTGAAAACTCCCCCTCTCCCACCCCCAAAATAAAGCTGTTATTGGACACAGAAATGCAACGTTAAATGTCAAATTGTTGCTGCAAAGCACAGAGAAGTTACAGTAGTGATAGCAGGTTACACTACTAATAGTGCACTGAAATGGGTGCACTTTTTCATCCTTCTCAAATGTCACCCTTGAGAGTAATCGAAATATTTCTTTTTTCACTGAAATTTCAAAGATATTTTTTTTCCTGATGCACACCACTGGGATAGAATTTCATCCCCTCTGGAGATGGTTTAGTGGTTAAAAAAAAACAGTACCAGGATCTAGGAGACATCATGCAGTCCTAAATACACCAAATACTTTACCCACTTGAACTTTAATCCGGATTAGAGCATAGCCAGGCAATGCTGCAGTACAAATATTTTGCCAATAGCCACAGCCAACTGTCATGCCAGAAATATATTA
>NW_009260059.1:390217-397796 GCF_000687185.1 Egretta garzetta
GTCAGAATATATTATCTGTGACTGCACTTCACAACTCAGCATGGCTTTGTGTGGAAGATAAAATGCTCTGATTTACAGCATTATAAATGTTTGCTAAATGCCTTAATTGCCCTCTCTTCTTTCAAAGTGGCACTTTATTATTAGCTTACAGAGTGGGCTATGTAAGGCAGATCATTTTTTCCTAATTCCTTATTGACACCTTAAAAAAATCTGTATTTTACTAATATTCCTTTGAATAAGAAGAGTGTCTGCTTTACCTCGGCATCCAGTGATGAACAGCCACATTCAGCTCCTCGTTACTATGGCAATATTACGTAGGAGGTAGAGAAACAGACTGATGCTTTTATCTTCCCCCTTTGTACTTAGAATATACTCTCTTCCCTCCCTTCATTTTTGAACAAAACAGCCGCAAAGGGGGATGTGAATCATTCATGAATCAAAACAAAGGTTATTTTATTAACTTTGTTGTTATATTAACTGAGGATAAATTGCCGGGCTATGAATGAGATATAAACACCAAAGACCTGAAGATATGATCTCACAAAGTATTTTCTTTCTTTTTCAGGAAAAAAGAATGAAGCACTAGTGAACCACTCTGCTTCCTTCTCGGGCAAAACCGAACCCCTTTGCTGCTCAGCAGGACCCAGGCAGTGGTGAGAGCAAGGATCACTCACACACCTTGCTGTGCCCCCTGGAAACAACTAAAAGAGTCAACGTAGGCGCGTTTGTGACCCTCAGGTGGGATGAAATCCCACTTTTTATGTGACCCCATCCAAGAGGCAATGGAAGTAGGCTGCTGCATGGCTAGTAACACCACCTCCTCTGTATTCATTTGCTTCTAAAAAGCAAAGGTTTAAGTCGGACCCCCCCCCCCCCCCAAAAAAAAAAAATGTGGGATGCAGAATAAACTCTTCAGGTGGTCAATGCAATACGAATAAAGTATTCAGTCCTGCTGGGTACACTCAAGATTCATAGCAAAACATCTCATTTGCAGCTATTGACTCAGCCACTTGCAGAAGCTCTCCCCGGCTGTATCAGTCAAAGCAAACCAGATGAGCAAAGGTCCCCAGCCCAGGCCAGCCAAGCGCGCTGGGTGCGACGGCTTAGGGCACAGGTATGTCGAGCAGCTCAGCCAGCTGAGCCAAGGGGGGAGCTTTGCCAGAGCTGGGGATCAGCCAGTGGTGGCACAGCTGTCTGCAATCAGGTTTGCCACGCTCCTCCTGTTCTGCTTACAACCTGTATTCACCCACCAGAGGCTAGCGATACAGTTATCGCCTGCAAATTTCTTTTCAGATTCATCATCCTGAAGCTAGGAAAAAAGAAAACAAAACCATGGGATTCCCCTCCCCCATCAACTCTTGAAACTCAAGAAAGGTATGTTTTAGGATTTTTAACTTGATACACTACATTTTTTTCGTCGCGCGTTCAGACGAGAGCACCATTTGGCTGATGACTTTTTGTAGTCCATAGTTCTACTTACACTTCAGTACTGCCCTGGACAACCCATTTCTCTTTCTCCTTTGCCCCAAGAAGTCTGTAGCTTTGACAGCTACACATTCTTAATGTACGTTCCTGTGGCTTCCAGCATTTTTAAAATAACTTGCTGGTGAAGGTAGAGATTCCTGATAACCGTATTTAAACCTATGGACCATTGGCTTACTCCTTCAGGAATTTCATTAAACCCTTAGAAGTGACCTGCAGATTGCAAGTAACCCACAAACTGCAGGATTTTTAACTTCCACTGGTATACAAACCAGCGTCTACTTTGCCATATCACTGTAAATAAATGCAGAAAAAAAAAGAAAAAAACAACAGAAACTGATTAATCATAACTTTGCAGCAAGGCATTTCCCATGGGCAGCCGCGAGAAGCTCCAGAGACACATACATTTCATAAGAACTCCAGAAAAAAGACACACCCCCCCAGTAAACTGTCAGTAAGACTTGTAACAAGATCAGCAATGGGGATGTGAATGCCATCCCTTGCACAATAAGCTTTCCCAAGCATGCCAGGAACCAAAAACCAGTCCAAAAGGCATTGCAAGCATCAACATGAATTCAGTATTTGCTATTTCACAGCAATTCCCCTCCCTGCAATATTGCCAGTTTTAAATTAAAGATGTTGTGGTGATCACTAACAGTATCTGGGTCAGATTATTTCCTGACTATGACAGAAGCTTATTGTAAGCTCAGTGGGAAAAATTAAGAAGCCATGAGATTGAAAGTGGTAGATTAATATTTTCCTTCTATGCGTAATTTAAACGAATCACTTGCTAATGGCATCTTACCCATTATCCTCCAGATAAACATCTGCCAGGCCAAATTATTTCTACCCTAAGATGACCTGCATAAAGCCCACACACATTTTCCTCAGAGTTAAAAGCAGCTCAGTGACTACCTGTGAACTGCAAAAAAATCATTCTCCATAGAACAAAAGGTTGAATACAGCAGCCAGTACAAAATACCTTCGTAACAAGTAGTTAACACCAGGGCACTGTAGTGTTCCTTTTTAATGATGTTTGTACAGAGCATTTGCGCCTGTCCTGAGAAGAGATTCCAGTCGCTGCAAAGCGATGTGGAGAAGGCACGTTAAGTGTAAGGCAGCAGCAGCAAGAGTTCAAGTCACGAAATTCACTCTCAAGATGTGTTCAGCTCTTCACGTGAGTGGTAGTGAAAAAATCCTTAATGCCATATAGTCCCACACAGCAGCCTCCCAGAAACATTCATTCAACTGTTTTCCTCTTTGCTTTGAAACTCAGTACTGCAGGGGTGAAGGGGAGAAAGGCGAGAGGGGTTTAGCTTGCTATCAGGTACTACATCAGAGCTTATAATAGTGGTTGCTACGGGGTGTGGGGGGGGAACTCTATCATGTGAGCATCTACTAAAACGTCTGGATGTGACACCTCATGGGGTGCAAACACCCCAGCCACCAGGACTGTCCTCAGGCACCTCCAAAGGGACTTCACGACCCCGCACCACCACGGCGCTGCACTTGCCCTGGGCCCTTGCCCACTGCTCCCCCAGCCACGTCCCCCCAGTGCTGCCATCGCCCCCCGGACGGGACGAGCCTCCCCGGCTCTGGGCTGTGGTCCAGCTGCTCCTGAACAACATTTCCCCCATTAATTGCAATCAGGTGCTTCATGCACCTAGCGCCTTTTTTTTGAGAATTCTGCTTCTGCCTAATTCTACTTCTGTTCTCATCGTCAATCGCCTCTCTTAGTTTTCAATTTAAAGAATTGAGAGCTTTGTCGCTTAGCATTGTTCCTGCTTGGGTTTTGCTATTCAGAAAATGCCCTGGCAAAGAAAATGCTGCAAATCATCATTTCCCATCCCCTCGCTGTGTGGCTTACCTGATCGGCTGTTGGTACCACACTGATGGGTGAAACTCAGTCAGCCAAGTGAACATTAAAAAAAAAAAAAAAAATCAGAATACCTGAAGTTACTACAATTTGTTCTCTTCTGTGCTAATTGCCGAGAAGTTAATAGCTTCCACGCTAATTTATTTTCATGCTTAATTAGAAACTTTTTTCCTTTTCATTCAAAGCTTAGCTTTTACCAGCACTCAGAAGCGTGATGATGACGGCAAAGATGATGGAACTATTACGTTCCTTCAGTCAAAGTGCTGAAAGCTGAACACCAGTTGACCCTCACTCAGTGGTTCATTTAACCACAATGTAGAACCAGTTTGGGGAGTGGAAATCATTCTTAAAGATTCTATACCCCTAGCACTTCCACCCAAGACGTAAGCCCTTCACAGTAAGAATGACCTAAGGCGATTATCTCGAGACACCTGACTGAGAAACACAGACTGGATGTCTTTGATATCTTCATCTTTATAAAAACAAAACAACCAAGAAAACTTCAAGCCTTCCCAGAGCTCTCAAGCCTTCATCATACACTTCAAAGAAGGGGAAAAAACTGACTTAAAATAATGTCCTTCCAAAAAGCCTCTAACAATTCCTTCAGTAAAATTAAAAGGGGCAAAAAGCCCTTATTTCATGGTCTATGCAATCATCTTACTGTTATCACTGGGAACCCATGATAACTGGTCCTCACCCACACCACCTCCACCTGCTGGCTTGCTCCTGATGCTGGTGGAGATCCAGGCTGGAGCCCATCAGCTGAGCAGCCCAGCTCCAGGCAGCCGGTCAGGCAGCATCACGGTCTTTTCCCCGTATTCTCAGGAGCAGCAAGAGCATCTGTGAATAACAAACTACCAGCACTACCTCGAGAGACAATTGCTTCAGGTTTTCCTCACTGGGAAGGGAAAAGAAGCATTGGTGTCCTTCTCAGGGGCCAGGTACCGAGCTGCAGTAACTGGGGTGGTGCCTGAGCTGAGCAGAAGGGGTAGGTGATCGGCATCGCTTCGGGCTCACCTCGGCACGTGGGTGTCAGCCGGCAGCTCACCCATCGCTGTAACCGGTCGTTGCAAAACAGTGATTTCTCTTTCAGGAAGTATCAAAGCCAAACCTTCTCAAGAGCCTCTTCCTTCTCTTTACAAAACCACCACTTAGGGAGAGGCTTTTCTTAAGAAAGAAAACAGCACGTGCCATTAAGTACCTCACAAAAACAACCCATGAAGAAGAGCTGCTGCTGGAGGCAGACACCACCTGGCTGGTCCCCTGCAGCAAGCAGCCACCCGAGGACCCAAGGCTGGGGGTGTCCCGGGCTCGGCTGACGAGGGCAGGGGGTGCCTGGCAGCTCGCAGGGCATGCCACCTGCCCAGGTTTCACACACGTTCCGGTGAGGGACAGCACACAAGAAGGTAAAAGCTGTGTGATGACACAGTCTCCCCTTGGCTCTAGGAAGGTAAAAAGGGTCCTAATTTGGCAGTGAGGTGGGAGAGTTGAGGTTCAGGCTGGAGCCTGAGGGCAAACTCAGCGATGCAGGGGGCTGGGGCTCTTCCATTAGAGGAACATGGGCTTCAGCTGTGTCTGGCTTCTCCAGGCTTGCTCAGACACAGCAGTAAGGCCAACACCATGTATTACCTATCTTGAAAAAAAAAAAAAAAAAGACACCCAGAATATGTTGGGTTTTTTTTTCATTTTCCACCATAAATCATACTGATGTGTTTGGAGGAAGAAGGGAAGATATCCACCCTGAAGCAAGTATTGATTATTTTAAGCGTCCACGGCACCAGCTGCTCATAACTCTCTTTCAGCAGCTAAAAGGGTTACGAGTGGGAGGCTCGGGCTGAGGCTGCTTGAGGATGGCTAATAGACTGCAAAAAGCAAATGTAGTGACTTCCAGGCTGCTTGTTGGTTCTTATGGCAAAGAAATGCCACCTGAAAAGGACTCCTGAACACATCTAATCTGTTCAACAATTCTTACTTACTTCAATACTTAACACCGGGGCGAGCGGGCAGCTTCAGAGGCCGAGAATGGGGGGCAGCCAGCAGCGGCCCGGCTCTTCCACAGCATCCTGCCTACATTTCCAGTCCTGCTAATGGTGCCCTGTCCCCAGCCCATGGCTCAGGCGGAGCAAGGCTCAAACTGACTGGAGACTGGTGGGACACGGGTGCTGTAGCGGGAAGTTTCGGTTCTCGGCACCTCAGAGGGCTCGCGCTCTTTCGGCGAGAAAAGGAACCATGATTAGTTCATGATACGATGCCTACTGGCATGTAATTAAATAATGGATCTTAGGTAGCAGTAGCAATGCTGCACAAACAGCAGTGCAATGACTTATTTCAGGGGTTTCACTGCCGTCTGAATCCCCACATGCGTTTTTGTCTTTTGAAGCCTGCCACTGGGCTCAAATGTCTACTATACCTCATATTAATGAAGTAAATAAGCAGGTTTGTTATGTTCAATTTACCCGCAATTTTTGGATACTAGAATCCATCAGTCGTCTTTTTAACTGAAAAAATGCCGAGAGGTAAGCTACATGCAAAATTAACAGAAGTTACTGTTAGTAGGTAGGCAGTAACTTCCTCTGTCTTTTCTAATATCGCTTGTAAGACTTACGGGCATTTCAAATCAAAGTGTTCAGAACCGTAGGGGCATCATTTGTTGTTAAAAGAGAGCAGAAAGGCTAGCGAACACTGAAAACAGTAAATCTTGATGTTAACGTTTAGTGAAAGAGGTACTGTTCCAAGCAGACATCAGTTACGTGACTCCGGGGAGCCCAGTGGCTCTTAATACCCAGCCCAGAATCAGGACTGCGTATCCTGATCTCACGACGAGCGCATCCCAGGCCTGCTTCCAACCACCACCCACGGTGACTCACATAGAAGACCTTTAGCTGCACCATCACCTGGTAGCTTTGTTGAAATTTATTCTTTAGGAAAAAAAAAAAAAATCTATCCAGGCAGTTCCTGAGTTCTCAAATTCTTCTTTCTAGCGTACTTTGGGCAGGTTCCTCCTTCATCAAACTTGGCAGTCTCCATCAGTTCCCCCCCCCCCCCCTCCCAAGTCATCCTGCTGTTGTGCATTTGAATCTCCTGAATTTTGTGCCACGCTTCAGGCTCAGAACAAAGCAGCTTTTGGTCTCACAAGGAAGCTTTATGATACTTCAGCCTTTAACAAGTGGACCACTTTTCGCTGCAATGGGAGATACTGATTATAGCCGATATGAAGCATGGAGCAGTTTTAAGGAACAAGATCTGTGAGAGCCCAGGATGCTCCTTTATAAACTCATGTTCCCAAAAGAGACACAAAACTCAGCTACAGCTCAACCACTGCCATTTTCCTCAGTGTTAGAAGGGATGGGGACAGACCCCAAAGTGGGTCTGATATCAATCCAGCATAAATGAAATTTAGCAGAAAATTTTCAACTGCCAAGGCAGATCTGCTTGAAGATGTTGCTGAAAATCGATGAATACAGCAGAACGACAGGCAAACTCAGTTAAAACGGTATGAAGAGGCGTGTTTCACAGCTAGCACTACCAACAACTCTCTCCATTTGCTTAAATGAAATAGAATTACTGTCCACACATTCTCATGCCCCATGCTCTTTTCTCTCTGGGCTTCCGAGCATAGCTATTTCACATCTGTATTATATTGGTTCATTATTTTTTCAATGTCAGTATCAATGCATTTAATGAATAAATATTTTCTCCAAGCATCTCCCCCATTGTTCTTGAAGATTCAGGGGGGAAAAAAATGGGAAAGTGTTTGAACAAACCTGGAGAAAAGTGAACTACTGAACAAAACGTAGCACATCACTACTTTATGCAACTAATCTATAGAAAGGTTTATCTCCCATTATTTAACAGACCAGTCAATGCTGACATCGTTTGGTATCAACAACTGATACCTACATGAAATGTAAAATTCCCAATTTGTGGTGCTAGTGTTTTACTCTTAAATCCAGCTTAACATGTTCCTACACGTTCAAACATTCATTCGCAAAATGTTTGCCACACCATAGTCAATATTTAGGTCTTACTTCTGTTCTGAGCAGTTGGGTAACAACAATACGAGAGCGGCAATGAACGGCCCAGGCAACAACTGCCAGGTTCCGCTTTTCCTTTCCACCGGCGATGCCCGTACGCTTACCTTACCCCTCTCCCGCCCCCTCCTCGCCTCCCCCAGCACGCAGAGCCCTGGGGAGCACCGGGGGCTGCCTCGGGCGGTGGGGG
>NW_009260059.1:399585-416873 GCF_000687185.1 Egretta garzetta
CGCCCTCACGCCATCTTCAAAGCATCGCTGACCCTTGCAGCCCCCCGGCCGCCGGAGCCACCGCGCGCGAGGGCGGGCAGGCAGGGCACGAGCACCGGCAGCCACGCCGAGACCGAGAGCAGAGTGGCACCGCCACGGAACCCCAAAACACGCGAGCTCACGCTGAGGATAACAGCAGGCTGGCTGGGTAACAAAAGAGCCTAGTCCAGAGATCCTTCTTCTCATTCCCAGCCTCAATTCCTTCTGTGACTGAGGCATCAACGCTTCTGGGTTGGGTTGGTCGGTTGGGGTTTTTTTTGCTGTGTTTTTGTTTTTATTTTTTTTGAGGAGGAAGGCAGTAGTTTCTTGCCTTTGAAAGTACCCTAAACACTGACAGAGGTGAGCATGTATTTCCTATGAATCCAAGATTACTACCGCTCAAAAATTTTGCCTAAAAAGTCATGGCAAATAATTTTTACAGACTTTACTTCAAAGTACTATTTTTATTAGGGTACCGGATGTTCATCAGAAGATGGGTAGGATGCATGCAATCCACAGGGATAGAGATCTCCACATCTGCGGTTTCACAGTGTCATAAAAGGGTGTCATACAATGAGGGTGCAACGAGGGTGTGAACTTTTGGAATACTCGTATGCAGCAAACAAAGCCAGGGTATGAAGGAGCAAAAGGTACCGATGAAAGAACACGGTGTGTGTGCTCTGTATGCAGATGAAGAAAGTGAATCCTTAAATGTTCAGGAGAGAAAAATGTGTAAGAGCACGTGATGTAGCAGACCTCAGCGCATACCCGTACATGGAACTTTCAGGCTTCAGTTCTTGAACCCATTCTGTTCTGGTCATCTAATACCAAGTGTTACGTGATGAATGCTAACTCTGTCATTTACCACAGCACATGAAAAAAACCCCAAATTCTAATTCAAGATCACAGTGAAGGCAATCATGTACCAGAACTGGCAGTTGACGGGCAAAACCACCTCTGGAGCAAACAACTGCCCAGTCCTGCGGCACCAACCCGGACGGTGGGACCTCCCCCATGCCAGTCGTGGTCAGTAGCAGCAACTGGGGAAGGGGCAGTGACAGTCACTGCCAGGATCACTACCTACGCACAGGCTGGCTCACCTTCAGTGCAAGCTGAAATCTAAAAGGAACTAAAAAATTCCCTCAGTGCCCCACCAGCACCCCAGGGCTGTGACGGGCAGAGCTGGAGAGGCTGTCACCGCACTGCCCAGCACGAACAAGCCCAAGCGCCTGCTGCAGGGCCAGGGCTACCTGGTCCCCTCTCACCAGCAGGAAGGATGCCTCCTCACTGGCCATTTATTGTTATTGATCACCTAGAAGGTGTGGCTTGGTTGGCAGTTTAGCTGCAAAAAATCATGCAGTCATCCTTTCTACAGCTTCCCCAAGAGATGTTGCTATATTGTGCAACAATACAGAGATTTAGCAGGAACGTACTGCAATTCCTCTCTTCAGCCTGAACCCTGAATACTAAAAGTCAGGGGGGTTTCCCCTTCCTGACACTGCAGCTCACATCTTTTCAAATCCATCCATTCTTCTATTTTTGGATTAGCAGGGAAAAAGAATCCAAAACAACTGGGGTTTAGACCGCAGGCCATCAAGCACACCCAACCTGTACTAAAAAGAACCTCCTGGTAATAGTGTTGGCCATCAAATGTTAAGGATTTCACTTCGCTCCTGAATAACTGAATGGCGCTTAGCTGCAAAAAACTAGAAACAAGAACATCTTACTGAAGCTAGGCAAAGTATTAGAGCATTTCACTCCAATCCGTTACCAGTTTAAGTCAGAATGAACAGTTTGTCTAAACACCAACACAAAGAAGCTTTAAAGTCACTTCTGCAGATCTAATAACCAAATTTGGATACAGTTGTATACATACCCCACTTTTTAATAAATTTTCATAGTTATTCAAGTGCAATGCTGAAATTTTCAGTCCTCTATAAGCAGATACCTAAATAAAAAATAGTTTGGGCACCTTTAAAGTTGATTTATTTCACAAATATCATTTATACCTTAGCCATAAGTTCTTTTACTAAAAAGTATTTAAGTATGAAAGTAAAGAAAAAACGTTTAAAATATAGCTTTTTAATAAAATTCAACAGGCTTTAAACAGACCTTTCACATCTTCTCATTAAGCTTTTTCCATAAGGCACATGTATAGACATTTCAAAGCAGCATATAACTTACCAAATCTTTACAATGTTTATAAAACTCTGTCTTTGGAAAAGCATACAGTGAATAATGTACAAACATAAACGGCACATCGCAAATTTTTGACAGAACTGTAAGTGAAATCTTTAAGCATACAACCCAGATCTTAGTGGTCTGCCTCCACTGGGGAATAAACTGTGTTACTGGATGCAAGGTAGTTTTAAGACTCGCCTGCACAAGGTATTTAAATGTACTTCCTTGTTAAAAATAGCCTAAAAATTCCAGGGTGAACACAAACAGTTCACCCAATTTATTTTTAAAACTGTTTCTAGGAAAAATTATTTAAACCCCCAAATGCAAAAGGCAAGGAAAATACTAAATTGTTACTGGGTATTTCATGAGTGGAAAAGTATAGTTTTCTGAGCAACATTCACAGAGGAATAAGAGTTAGCTTTTAAAGCACACAGTGGTTCCTGGTTTTAATTTACCCTAGACAGGATGAGAAGCATTTAATCACAGCATCCCTTTAAAAAGAAAAAAAAAGTCAGTTAAGGTATTTGTTATTTTCTTTACATAATCAATCATTACGTATTTAAAATCAAAAATATTACATAAACTAAAGACAAAAATCAATAGTTTATCAAATGCAGGATCTTAACAGCCATCATTACACTGATTACATCCACAGCACCAGCTAAAGCAAAGGCTCAAGCCCATTCTGAAGCTCGGATCTGCCCCTGTTGCCTAAGTCTTCTGGACTGTTTACACTGAAGCAGATGCTAAAAATGCAGACACAGTGCTAAAAGTTGTTCTGCAGCACGCTTGGTGGATTAGCAAAGGTCAAAGCCTTTTTTTGTGAAGGCTGTCCAGCAAGGGCAGGGTTGAGGAGCACGCCAAATCCGGACAATCAGCAAAGCACAGGTGCTTTGAGTCCAAGCCCCATGGGAGTTAGACCATCGTGCTGCAGGAAAAAACCCGCAGAGGCTGAGGGGTTTACAGTGCATGTCCTGGTACTCCAGGATGGAGAGCTGGCTCAGCCTTAATGTTTGGAAGATCTGAAGGGGTCTGTGTCTTCAACCAACAAGCAACAAACCATTTTCTGACTATTCCACTTAGATCACTCACTCTAGTCTCCTTTATGTTTCATTTTCTCAAAAATGTAACAACTTGTTAAGGAGTGGGATTTGCATGCTGCAGTTAGTCAATTTGAAAAATCAAGAAAAATACTATCATAACTCCTTAAAATCATTATATGCATGCTTTGTTGTTGGTTTGGTTTTGGTTTTTTTGCCATGCCAGCGGGAGAGCCACCATTAATTAAAAAGGAAAAAAAAAACACCCAAAAAACACATAACATGTAAATTGTTGTTAAGAGTAAACCATTAGCAGAGTTAAGTCAAGTATGACAAGTTTGTTGAAATCAAGATAAACGCATACTTCTAAAAAAAGTTACATAACACTGTTCACTGGCACTTCAACATGGTTTAGATCACTGTCCCTGTAAGAAAGGCAGCCTATACAAGGAATTTATGACAGCATTCCACATAAGCAAATAACTCAATAGTCCCGAAAGAAATCGCTGTACTACTAAAAGCAGCCTGTGTAAAATTCACTTCTTTGACTTACAAAATCTAACAGACAAATCTGAAACTTTAAAAAAAACCCCATAGTACAGAGTTTTCAGCAGAGCTACAGAAACACTGCAAGAAGACATCAGATGAAAGGGATATACAATACTTTGTATTCTTTTTTTTCCCCCCCTACTTTTGCTCCAGAAAACCTCACTACACAGAAGCACTTTATCTTGTTAGAAAACACAGAGCTGAAAAAGACTATTTTGCGCGAAACATTCTAGAAAAAATAGATTCTTCAGTTTGTTTACTTGCATGGGGTTTCACAAGGTGTTTGGTTGGCTTTTGTTCCCTTTTTGTACACAAAAGAGTGAAATGAAAAAGCAGCTTGCCAAAACGAGAATTAACACATTGCCTTTGCCTCTCCTAAAAGTGATGGAGGAATTCGGAAGTAGACTCAGCAGCTGACATTATGCTTGCTTGTTTGCTTTTAGCTAAGAACTCAGATCTATAAGTTATTTTTAATGTAAGTACTGGAAAGGTCACTATTGCATCAGTGCATTTTTAAATCACTGGAGAATTTAACCAAAAACTCCATTTATTTTCAGTGATGAAAACTAGAATGAAATTTAACAAAGAATTACTATGCACTTTACTTGTATTTAAAGCTTGTACTAAGCATTACTTTGAGTTCAGCTATGTAATTTTCTAAAAATTAAAAGGAAAGACAGAAGCCATGTTTTTTCACATACTAAATTTAAGGACTTTTCCCCCCTCCCTAGCATAACAATAGCCGACTTTTGTTAAGATGGGAGTAATTATGCAGACTCACCTTGCAAAAGGAATATATGACAGACTATACCTGAAAAAAAAAAAAAAAAGAGGAAAAACGTATATTTGACAATGTTCATATCTCTCCTAGAATCCAATTATTTCACTTTAGTCCAGCGTTAATAAAACCAATCTGTTGTAACAAAACTTTAAACAATACTACCTACTCAATTTAATGCTTACCTGAGAAAAGGCGACATGCTTGGGCAAGAACTAAACATATTCCTGGTTTACTTTTTCCTTTTTTTAAATATAGTTCGTAACTTCTATTGTACATACACTTAAAAAAGCAGATTTGCTATCACCAGTTTCAAAAGGAATGGAGATTGCTAGGAAAACTGTGTACTTCAAGATGACAGAGACAACTTCTTCCAGTTTAAAAGACAATATACATTAGTATGCAGATATACATCTAATCATATTATTTATGTAACCCTAAATACAGATATATGTTGTAGTATGAATAATATGCCACAACCGTGACACTCAAATAACTGTTAATTCTATTATCCTCTGAAACTTGCTTCTTGCAGGCCTCCAAGCTGCGTTTTGTTCTCACGCCCAGCCTGATCAAACTCGAGGACACTTAGCAAGTGTGAAGCTGTTTGCTGTAAACTTCTAGAACATACTGTGAGTTAGCAATGTTCCCTCTGTCTAGTGTCAAGCATTTACCTGGGCCCAGCATGATGCCCAGCAGTCCCTAAGCTGAACAAATGGTTATTTGTCCGCAGATCCAGGTTCAGTATAGACACTGTGCATTCAAGGCAAGTTCAAACAAGAACTGTGGTCACCTTGGATCGCCTCAGAGTTGGTACCAAGTAATTCACCTGGGACAAGGAAACCAAGTATGTTCAGTTTTATCTCCATGGAGAAAGCAGTAACGTCCAAAACTTCTGCCAGGCTCGCAGGCATTCACCTCACTGTGCTCACGCATCCCCAAGCCCAGCCCTTGAGTGCATCTGGATGGTCATCATAGCACCTGCTGCACTGAATTTACCCTCTCACTCACATCCACCCACTCTTTACCCAGTGCTGCTGAATATTCTTGGGGCAGGACACAGCCTATGTAAATGCTATTTAATTTCCTCCACTTCAGAAATGAAAATTTAGTTAAGAACTCAAAAAAAAAGAAAAAAAAAAAGAGGGAGATAATCAAAAGCAGGACATATGAGTATACAGTTACTTTCACAACAGAGAAAAGGCATGAGTTTTTTGCACATATATTCCTTTCATATGCCTCAAGTAAGTTCACACGCTGCAAAATATACTTAAAATTACCATTTTTGCAAGACTACTGCATATAGATTTTGCTGAAGTTACACAGCCTACCTTAGAAAAACAGATTGAGGCTACAGATTGAGGCTAGCATTTAGGCACTTATATTATGCGAAGCATATATATAGGTTTATAATCATGCGGGTGTAGGAGCAGGGAGAAGAAATTAAAATTAATTTTAAGAGTCTTACCAGGTCATTGCCAAGAACTGCAATATGCAGAATAACATCGCCAAACCTTTTTTGTTCCACTAAGTAAAAATAAAGCAAATATTGCAAGTTAGTTCATTTTGCACCGGTCTAAACTGTAAAGAACTGCAATAGCCTGTTCAGCCGAAAATTTAGTTAACTGACAATGCCTAAATTTCCTTAACTTAATTTGCTACTCCTTTCCACTCTAACTACTTTCCATTAATTTTATCCGTCACCCCATTAGCATCATGCTATGAAAACTTCTCTAGCTTTGGAAACACTTAACAGCATCAATGCTAACACTTTCATTCACAATACTGTACTTCTGCAGATGTGAAGTTCGCTTCAGCTACATATTCACTTCTATGTAACATAACTACAGCCAGTTTTTCAATCATGATGCCTGAAGGTACTTGTTCTTTTATGTCTCCTCCTTTGTCTTAATCAGTTTAATATTCTATACCTGTGATTTCTGTATTTTATACATTTTAACTTGCTTTTCTTAGTTCTTATTCCAGAGGTCTGCAGACTGAACCTGATGCTCTAGATTTTGTATTCTCATCTACATCATGTGCAGATGGAAGGGTGCATTTACTTTGTAGCCACCATGCTCATCACTCCACCTAAACTCAGCTGCAGTTGAAAACAGAAATACTGCACTCACAAGCTCATCTTTACTCTACAACTGAGCTGTATGTTAAAGCTGTAACACAATCAATAAACTAACCAAGCTAGATTGCTCTTTAGAGGAACAAAGTATCCTCACTTACCCAGAATACAGCACACAGAGTCAATACTAGGAAAAGCTGGAGTGGGAGGAAGAGAACAAAAAAAAAAAAAAGAAAGAATGAATACTCAAATACACAACAAAGCAAATACAGTAACTGTTGTCATGTTTTCAATGGGTGATCAGCATTTTCAAACTTGACTCATTAAACAAGCAGAGCCAAAAGCTGTCACACAGTGACTGTATGATGAACTCCATGTAAACTGGTGTTTTCCAAAGCACAGTATGATGTGCTCCATGGCCAGAAAGGCTGGGACAAGTCTTAGAAGAAAGAGGAGGCAGGAACTGACTTCAGGAATCAGGAGGAGTATAACCAGGTCTGTGTAGCCTTATGTGTTAGGTCTATTAAGAGGTGGGCTTAGATGATAAAGCTTGCTTGAAAGCAACCAAGTAGTCTGGGAACTGCTATTCTATTATCTCAGTACATACTATCATTTTGGGTCTAGTATTCATACCTTTCTTGTCAGGTGTTGATGTTATGTGCATCACTATGAACAACCCATTATTAAACACACCTATTCACAATTCGGCATTTGGCAAACACAGGCTCTGCTGCTTCTGCCAGTGATTTTTCATCTTCTGACAGTAATGAAGAGCCCACTAGGGAGCAGCTGCTTCGTACACAGTGAAAAAGCTCACATGAAGCTTTATTCAAGCTACTTACACACCTTTGATGGAACATCACAATGATATAGTTTACTAAGCCAAATTAATCACACCATTTGTGCAAGCAGCAATTCAAACTTTTTCCACTAAATCTCACCTGGCTCTCTCCATTTGTCATTACACATAATAGAAAACAGAACAAAACTCTAAATTAGTTTTCACTGAAAAACATGTGTTGGCATTTTACTGAAAGAAATAAAAGTAACCAACTCTCTTGAAATTTTCCAAACATATTTGTGACTCCTGAGTCGCCTACAATTGTAGTTTCGTGTTAGGATAGGGAAGAAAAACAGTTGAATACATCAAAAGTTTTCCGAACTTTAGGAGTTTACCAGTTCTCTGTATTATTGAAATTTTCCATCCTAACAGTCTTAGCTCTCATCCAGTATTCCTGTTCCCTATTCGATGAAACCTTTCATTCTGTCTCTTTCTAGCCTCGTTGGTAGCTTCTCTTCATGGGTAGGTAGGTAGGTCTGTCGTGTTTTTTCTACTGTCTGTTCTTTTTCCATTTCCCCGACATATGTCTTGTTTCTACAGCCTTCAAAGCAAGATACTTTCTTTGTCACTGTGTCTGAGCATAGTGGATGATAGGATAACAAAGGAAGTAATATTTGTGTTGGCTATTTTAGCATCTGGCTTAGGCCCCCAGCTTGACCAGAAAAAGCCCACAGCTATGAAGCGTCAGAGAATTCATGCTCAGCAGAGACTCTGGAGAACTGGAGATATTCTTGGACATTTTTACTGCAGACCTATGAAACATTAACTTCCCTAAAACACATGGCAAAAAGTAGGATCAAGTCACTTCTCGAAAAGATGCAGTCAAATGTGAGCTTGTCAAATGAGAACTTTTTTTTCGTGTGAGTGCATGAGAAAAAGAATATACAACCCATATTAGTACTCAGTACAAAGAAGAATTGGACTGAGAAATAACCTCTCTTTAGAAAAGCCTCATATTTAGCTTTGAGGCTACAGGAAAACTTTTTAGCAAAAGGAAGTAAAGACAGCATATTTACCAACATCACAACTGTAGCTATTAATCTTTTTGGCTCAAACATTGCTTTCAATTGTTTCAGTGGCCCCATCAGGAAACATGTACTATAGGAGGGAAAAAGCAAAACAAATGGTAAATCACTTTCAAATAAATCTTTGCAAAAAACAATAGGTAATTAACCAGTTTTCCAAAAGTTAGATGAGTACAAAGGCTTTAAAAAAGGCATTTCAGTGTTTAACAACAGACATCTGAATGAAGGTGAAATACTCCATGAATTTAATCCTGGAAACAGTTTATGCATTGAGTCACCCTTGGTCATGAAATTCTTTCCAAAACATCAGCACTTATATCAGAGGGTTGTCGAGTTGAAGTCCAGTGAATTTCATGTTGAGGCTGTTTTTAAGAACTGACTTGCCAAAAGAATACAAAGACCAAACTTCTGCAGAAAATTTCTGTTTAACAATAAACATCTTAGCCGGGCAGCACACAAGTAGCTACAATCAATATTACAGGGAAGCTCTAACTCTTTGCCCAAACTCAGCAAGCAAAAAAGAAGGAAAAACTTCAGTAGTTTATATTAAATCCTCCTGCTTTGTTCTATTCTGTAGTTAACTTGAAGGGAGAATGAAAACCATCAGTAATGCTATGCTGTACCAGTTCTTGCAAAGAAACGTGACGTGAACCAAGAATTTACAACTGTAAGAGTAATTATCTGGCTTCAAATATTCTGAAAATAATCTCTCCCTTCCCTGTTTTTGAAGCCATTCTGCTTTCTAGAAAATATTTAGTGAGAGTGAGAATGCCTGTAACCTTGTGGTGGTCTGAATGCTTTACTGCAGAGTAGGAAACCTACTTTCAACTAATTTTCTAGTTTTCCTGAAACCAGTCATAAACCTGGTGAGGCATACACCTTCAGAGATAGAAGAATACAGGAATCCATGTCGCAAGCACTAAACTGAACCCACAGCCTCCCAACACCCAGATGTTTCCCTACCAGTAACTTTGTGTATATATCCCCTTCTCTTAACTTTGTTTTTCTTCTTTAAGTTGCATAGACAGATCTCAAAAGTCCATGTTTAATGGAAAAAAAAACCCCTCAATTCAGTACTAAAAAGAAAGTTTTAAATTCACTGTGATCCAAACTAACTTTTTCTCAGTATTTTTTAGTCTTGGCTGCTGGGCCATAAAATTAAATAAACGTACACACACACAAAAAAAAAAAAAAAAGAGACCTGAAGAACTAGAATAAAAAATTGGTTAGCTAGTGGAAGGACAGGGATGATGAAAATATGATGATAAAATGAAGGAGGTTCAGGCCACATAAAATAGGCAGAAAAAATATAGAAAGCAAAACGCATTGATGCTAGCCTGGTTAGCATTGAAGGATGGACATCACAAGAGCTTCTCCAGAGATGCAAGAGAATCCATAAGGAGCAGAAAGGTTGGAAAAAAACTAGAGGTCCTCCACTTGCACAGGGTATTTCTTACATACAATACGTTCTATAGAAGACACACCCATCATCCCAGAAAAGAATCAGTAAGTATCCTTGTTTTCACATTTGTGGTTAGAAAATCGTAGTAAAAACAGGCTAGACAGGACTATTTAGTAAAAGTGGTAACTGCATTTGTTTTAAATACAAACTTGCAAACAAGCCAGAAAAAGTTTAAATCTTGTCAATTTGGGACATTATTGTTATTCCCCACTGTTCTTAGAAGCCAGTTGCCTGTTGTCTATATCCAAAAGGACCACTGAAGGGAAAGGGAGCCTCTTTTTACTTCTAATTTTAGTTGGAGTCCAGACTAAAGTTTTTCAGCATTCTCCTAAAATAAATACCAGTCTGTAAAAGCTTTCTCTTAGTTCACTGACAATTCGACTTGATTAGTGCCAAGTTTCTAAAATGCTAATTTAATTTGAAACAGTGAAAATGCACCCAAAATACTAGGTAAGAAAAAAAATCAACCAAAATAAAAAAACAACAATGAAGAATAAAAAAATAAGGTAAGGGAGAGAAAGGGAAATATTCAGTTTTGCCTACCTCCAGTATTAACTTTTTGTCTTGTTTTAGTATGAGATGGAATAGTTATACCATGAGACTCAGTACCAGTATAAACATTTTTGTCCCCTAACAAATTTATTGAGGAAAAGCAGCACATCATCACATTTCTCAAATGTTAACATCTCATTGCTGGAGTTTTAATAGATTAACAATGCCTTGACTCAAGAGTTAAGTAACTTGACTAAAGTCAGAGAGTCCATGAAAGTCAAGACCAGACTCCATGGGTTCTGAGTCCCATGACCATGCTTCAACTATGCCAAGACAGTAGAAGAAGGAGGACACTGCAAAGAACCAAGCACAGAGTTTAAAAATACACTGTAAATGACTTTTAGACTCCGCCTGGCCTTAAGAGTCAAAACGAGGATTTCCTGAACCTCTCCTTTTTCAAAGAGTTTTCCTAGAAACAAGATGCTATCTCTCTCTGTTAAAAGCAAAAAGCTCCTTCCAGTAACAAAGCATCCACACAGTGGGCAGACTACCAATTTGCCCCTGAAACCGAGGTACCTCTGTACCTGGCAGAAGGACTTAAAAAGTACAAAACATTCAGCCAGCAATGTGTCATTCATCCTTCAGATAGCAATTGTGATGCTTCCACAAAACAATCACGTAAGACATCATAATGGGGCAATAACAAGTGAAGAACTGATATTCACCAATTATGACAATCTTAAAACTGTAAGACAAACAAGATTTTATCTTATTAGCATTTCAATATGAAAATAATTTGTTTATACGTAACATAAAAAGACACCTTTTTAGAGTAAAAGCAAATGAAAGTGTAGATAAAAAGAGGATTCTTTTCTAATAACAATAATTAAGAAATCATACCTGGCTAATGCAGCAATATTTCCCAGGGTGTAAAACACTGCAAAAAGTTTGATTCCCTTTGGGAGCCATAGCAATGCTGTTCCCTATAAAAGATAGGTTATTTGTATGTTTGTAATTAGTTAATTCAATTTACTTAGATTTTATAGTCTATATTTTCAGACTACGAAGAGTGTGATTCTAACATATACCAGTAGATATACCATACACTGTTCTCAGATTTGTAGTAGTCAATATTCAGCATACTTCTATTGCCACCTACTGGCAAAATAACATTGGTTTACTAGATTTCACAATATTTTCACAACTAGGCAATGTTTATGTAGTTTATAACATTTATTCTATTTATGACACTTTCAGTTTTGTTACAGTGCCCCACTATACATGATATACCTCTGCACACAGAAGAAAAAATGTCATAAAGCCACATTAATACACCCAATCTCCTTTCTCGTCCAATCAACCATCTGGACTCACAGTCTGGATACACAGAGGCTGAACAGAAATATTTTATAATTCACACTTCCAGACATCTCTTTTTTCCACTAAACACACAAAAAAACCCCAAAGTCTTCTGCTGATCACAGTCCCTATGATGATCAGGGAGAAATATAACCTAAACTAGAAGCAAAACATGTTTTTAGGGGGTTTTTTTGTTGTTGTTGTTTTTAACTTTTTTTTTTTAAGCTATGATGTGGACGCTGTCCTGCAAAAAAGAAAAAAAAAAACAAAAGGCAACTATATTCTAACTATGGTCTACCTAATTGCAATTTCAGTGGGCATCAGTGGTGTCCTTTTGCACAAACCACAATACAAGCAATCATGAAAAACTGCAACACTGTAATTGTATTCTATAAGGAAAGCAAATGGACACTTTGCAAAGACTAAAAAAAAAAAAAACCACCGCCTGCAATTTTGGCCACCCAAGAACATAATAAATATACCAGGTTGTGGACATAAGAGATCTAAAGATCAGGTACACGCCTGTAAAGGACAACCTGAGCATTTCTTTGACGGCGTCCCTAATGCTGCAGCAAAAGGTCCATAACCTGAAGCAGAAGGTGGCAAAGCTCAGCTAGGGAGCTGCCTCCAAACTCTCGAAGATACGAGGTCCACAAACACACTAGCAGAGTTTTGACTCTTATCTATCAAGTGCAAGATAATTTTAGGAAACTAAGATCCTAAAGCCTTTTATTTGTTGTTTCATTATTTCATAGCATGTGATACAGAACAGGCACAAAAATTAAACACTAAAAAACCAGCAGCAACAAGAGTGATGTTAACCTGCCCAGAAATAGGTGTTAAAGCACAAACATAGTGTGTTCTAAAATTTGTGATTATATTGGTTAAATACTACTTGCGGGGAAAAAAAATAGAGGGGGGGGAGGGGAAGTCAAGCAAATAATGCTTAAGCAACCCTAAAAAAGGGATATTCCAACCCAAAATTGAGCTCCCTCCCTAGAACTTGCCCCTTCTTTAACACAAGCATCTGGCCGGAGTTTGTGTCACTGTACTTGGCATAGATATCAATACGAAGAACACCACTCTCCAGTTCCTTTATTTATAGGAATTTATATAAATTTATATATTTTATACATAGAAAATTTATATAATATAATATTTATATTATTATTATTATAACTTATTACCACTTAAATAAGACCTCTCATAGGTGAGACCAGCTATTGTTCTGGTTGACCTCTGGGTCTCAGGGAGTCTAACAAACTGCAAGTTTTGATAAAGAATCAGAAACTTCCACCTGCAGGAGAATCCAGTGAGTGGCTATCTCTAAGCGAGTGCCTCAATCAATCAACATGTTGCTCCTCCACAGCTGCTTCTTCCTGTCATTACGCAAGTCTCTCCTTTTTACAAAAACTTTTCATGATAAATGAAGGAGCAGCCACAGTCATTTAAATAACAGCAACACCAGAAACTAATGCACACAAGGAGGACAAGTTCCTCCATCCTACTACCAGAATGCATTAAGAGTCCAGGCAATCTGCCTGACAGTTGCCACAAAAACTACAAATGTCATCCCCACACATTAGCCAAAGGCTGCTGACCAGCTTATATCAAAAGTAACATTCTACTTCATAACAAAACAAACAAAAAACACCCCAAACAAGAAAAAAAAAAAAACAAAACCCCCCCAAACCCCAAAGAAACCCCCCCCAAAAAAGCCAAACAAGAAAAAACAACCCAAACCAGCAGTCTGGCTACTTCCCCAATGTTATTTCACCTGCTTCTGGGACTCCTCACACAGATGAAAAACTGCTTTGTAGTACAAGTTACCCATGTCAGATTTTGGTAGACCCAGTCAATTAACAGATCTCAACTTGTAACTGCAGGCTTAAGTCTCCTGCCAACACCTCTAGTTCAAGAATGAACAAATGATTTGCTGACCGTACGATCAACAGGAGTACAGCAGGTTTTTGAAGTGTCAACATGCCACCGCAGTCATCACCCATTGATTTGTGAGTATGACAGGTGACACTTGTGGTTTCTTCAGCTTTTAAAAACCTTTCTAGTCTCCCTCTCCTTTTTCCACTTTTACTGGAGAGAACAAAAATAAGAAGGGTACAGCAAAAACTCTTTCCTAGTACACCACTCACAAATCTAAATTAAAAATATAGCGTATTTTGTCAGTGTCCCCACCTTTTAGTAAGAATTTTTATTACATTAGAATAAAAGTGCTCACTGCTGTGAATGGAAGAAAGACTGTCAAAATCATAGTTTGTGGAAGAGCCCCTACATGCTAATTATACATTTAATGTCCAGTTAAATTTATGGATACAAAATTTAGGATGCAGGATAAAGCAAACACAGATCACATATTAAGTATGAATATGAATGAGGTTCTACTGTAGAACATTAATAAAGTATGGGGGAAAAAAAAACAAACCCAAAACTTTACTTACAAGAATAGAACACACAATGCCAGCAACAAAACATATGGCAAACCATCTGACTCGAGTACCAAAGCTGAGTGTTGAGGCATCGAGGACCTTAATAGGAGGAAAGGAAAGAAAAAGGCTATTACAAACCCAGTTTTGAACAATCTAAAGGGTATTTTTTTCTTTATTAAGTCCTTCATTTCAAACAAAATAATTTTTTAGCCAGAAAAAATTATTCTACCTTGCTTAGCAGTTGCTTGCGCACTAATTATTCTAGCTTAAGACATTATATTAGCAGTCTGGAAACATATTTCCAAAACAAACAGACAAAAAAAGACAAAACCTGTGAAGCTATATCCTGGCAGTCAAGTGATACCGCTGCAGTTTCAAACAGACTTCCTTTCACCATACAATTAGAGTAGAAAATTACCAGTTGGACCAGAGCAAAAAGAATGAACGGACCTTCTAGCAATTTGCAGATGAACCTATCTATTCACACAGCACTGTATGTTCCTATAGACTTTACTACCTTTTCCTGTTACTAGACAGAATCCATCGTACATATTCATACAAGTCTCCACTGTAAGCAATGTGATTCCACTTCAATTCCTGTTCCTTACAGGGTGACGGTGTAGGCATGGCCACCTTGCTGTAAGGGGTAATTCCGCCTCCTGCTTCTCCAGCGTGACACCAGGAGCTGCAAGACCCTTGAATGAGCTGAGCAAGCCGACACAACTTACCAAGCAGGAAAAGAACTGGTGTTCCCTCTAGTCTGATGACTTAGTCCTATGCTAGACTAATGAGCCAAAGCAGTTCAGCAAGATGTCAGGAAAGTGGCGGGACTGATAGAAGGAAAGAGGCAGGGCCACATAGCTGCCAGAAAAACAGCCCCTTTCAGCAGAAGTGACCAGTTCGACATGCTCAGCTCACCTCACCTTCTCCACCCATGCTGTAAGAGCAACGCATTTCAGCTTACTCCAGGTGACTAAAATGAAATACGCTTTCTATTCTAAACCGGTCTATTAAGTGAAGTGTTGCTTCAGCTTACGTAAGAGGACTATAAAAAGCTAACTTTCCTATTTTTTCAGATGACACAAGCAAACTTGCCCTCTCGTTATCTCGTCTACAGGTATTTTCAATCAAGTATTATTAACCAAATATACAAGTTAAGGCTTCCCCAACCAATGAGCTTGATGTTTCACCTATTCTTTTAAGAAATTTCTTTCAGGTAGTGGTACGTGAATGAATGAAATTTGGTTACTGCTTAGAATGATTTCACATCTGCACAAATGAAGAATCCATACCTAGAGTTTAATAGAAAAGGGCCACATACAAGCACACATTTATGAGCCATGATGAATCAGCATCTGAATGTCCGTCAACAAGGAATAGCTTGGACTACGTTCTATTTATTAAAAAATTACTAATCTTATTTAATCAGATTAAATACTTTGAATACGTACTTAAGAAGGGGGATCAGGATACTAAAAATAATCTTTTACGCTTGCATACTGTCTGAGCAGACACAGAGCTGGGATACAATGTTGTTCTGAATTTTCCTTCCCCTTCTCTGTGTTTGGCATTTAAGACAGAACTTCCCAAAGGTCAGAAGATGCGGCTTACCTTGTTAGATCCAATTCTTTATCCTTATGTACGCATTAAAGAAATAGACAAAAACAGTAACTGAAAGATGGTTTATTATTTGAAATCAGATTTGACAGTCATATACCTGAATGCCTATACATGTAAGAAGTGCAGGAAGAGCTGGGAGGACATAACTGAAGATACCCATTTGAATCATACTTTTAGTTACACCTATTCATGCAACTAATCACATGTACACACACGCACACAGAAAATTAAAAATCCTTTCCATCCCCACTCAGAAATGAAGTGTGTGGATAGGCCAATACTATCAGTACACCCAACGTATGCATTTCAAATGCCTAGAAAATAGGGAAAGCATGAAGGTAAATCATTTCTTCAGGTGTATCAGGCACACTGATGCCACTTACTGCTCTTCTACTTCTAGTCTTAATATTTGACAGTGTTCCTGAAACAGCTACCAGGAAATTTCATTTTTCATATAAATTTGAAAATAGCTTTTTCTTCATTTAAATCCCTAACAGTTATTAGGTGGAAAAAATACCAACACCACAAATAAGTGAACCACACAAAGGCTTGGAACAAAAAGGTGCCACAAGATATAAAAAGTTATTTTAAAACTAGTTTAATATATTTTATGGATTTAATTCTTAAAAACTTATATTGACAATACATGCACATGAAGTGCAGGAAGATAAGCTGTGGCATGACAGCTGCCAGAACACTACAACATAGCATTCGCTGTCATAATAAAACTAAATAAATTAATTGGCATTAAAACGAAGGCTGATTCCTGATGCCATCACCATTTATGGTATCAAACTGAACCTAGTTAATGCAGCATTTGATGTCCTGAAACTGGAGATCTACTCATGCATTTTCTTAGTCCATGATATCTAATACTTTTTAGGTTTCATGGAAGGAATGGAACTGGTTACCTTTCCGAGATGCCCATTTCACCCCTGTAGCAAAGCACCTTGCTGCAGAAGTTGAGTAACGGGTACATACTTCAACTACTTAAACCACAGACTTCACCTTGTGCTAAAATGCCAGGCTACAATCTGTAAAAGTTGAAGAGCTGACACAGCGCCTGCCTATTCTGCTGTACGTGCTGCAGAAGCAGTCATTTCTTTAAGAGGGGCCGTGAGACACCCTGAAGTAACAATTTGGTTTCTTACACCTACACTCAATACACTATGAACCAGAACCCTAAGAAAAAGTTAGTTAGTCTAAGCTGCCTATGCAACAAAAGAAGGAAACAACGTAAGGGTGATTAGGACTTTTTTGTTGTTGTTGTCTGACATAAGCCGTACAGCTAATCCTAGATTTCAGATAAAAATTGCTGGCATTACACTCTACGATATTTGCATTAGCAGAAGCTTTTATTTAGAAGACTGAAAAAATTGCCATGCAAATTACATGCCTGGGG
>NW_009260059.1:417303-420284 GCF_000687185.1 Egretta garzetta
AGAACTGTGAAGTGGTGGCGGCAAGGGAGTTCCTGTAAAAAATACCCTTCTTGCTATACTGCTTATCAGCTTGTTTCTAAGCAATAAAAAGAAAAAAGAAACAAAAATCACCAAACAGAAACCTTTGGTTTTCTATAGCTAAACTTTAATGTCAGACTCCTGGGCAAGAAGCGAAGATTTTTATTCACAGGATATTCCAAGAAAATACTACATCAACAAAACGATCAAGACACCCAGAAATCAAGAGCAAACCCTAAATGGAAACTGAAATCCAGAACACAGACTTCCTGAAACATAGGAAATGGTCTTGCAATAGTCCAATACGCAACTTGCAAGCGACAGATAATAGTGTCTTTACTGAATAGCTTGCTATGGACACCCAGTAAATCATATGAATGATAATCTGCAGGGCTGCTTTTGTTCAAAAACATTTCTTGTGGTTTTGAACCTCTACCTAGGCTTCCCCTACACATTAATTATCTTATAGAAGTTTTCCACGTGGGCAAGCAAAAAAATAGAAGCACTTTCTTTTACAGGTTTTAAGAAAGATTCTAGAGGTTAACAAATACATCTTTTCTTGATAGTAAATTTAAGAATACGCAGGTAATGGAGAAAAGTCAAAGAAATGTTGAGTACATTTGCAGAACTGAGTTCCTAAGCAGTAGGTAAAAAATATTTAAAGAGATTTCCCTAACAGGCTTCCTTACATGTCTTTCTATCAACACTTTAGAGTAAAATATAAGGAATTTACATATCTGGTCTATTCCTCCTTGCTAAAATCTTGTCGAATGCTTTAAGCAGCCGTTAGTTGACAAATGTCAAAAAACTACTGCCAGAAGACAAGCCAATGTGTCAAACAGACTGATTTTATATTCGTTTTGGTGTTGATAAAACTAAACAGCATTATGCTGACATCCTGACAGCATCACGACACTGGTGTATCTACAATTTTTTTTTGGTAATAAACTCCTTTAATTCCTTTTTAATATTTAGAATAATTCATCTAATTGCAGCAAGGAGCAACAGTTGGTCATCTGAAGAGTTTAGAAAGTACAGAAAGACTTCATTGAATCATCACACAGTTGTCTCGCTATATACTTTTCTTCTACCAAATGGGAATTACTGCTGACTTCACAGTGATGGTTCTGCAAAAATCAAGTAGGAATAGAATACAGAGATGTCTATGAACATAAATCATACGATGGCTATTACACAACTACGAGCTATTCCAAAGAGAGGGCCACTGTTTTCAAGCAAACACGTAACTCAGTTCCAGAAAGGTCATCTAAGAGAGTTGAAGATGTTATTCACAAAATGCATGACCTTGTATTTTCTTTCACAACCTTGCTTCTCAAAGAGTGTCCTTCTCTGCACTGGTGCACACAAACTTTTTTTGCTCTGTTACACACACTTCAAAAATAGTCAACACCACTCAGCTGTAAAGGTCTATAACTTTAGTGAATGTCACATATGAATTCCCTTGCTAAAAAGAGGCTTGATTTCCAGTGTTCAAGAAATACATTGCTACTTTGAGAGCAACCTACAACAGAGACATGGCCTAACCTAAACGCCTGAGGCTTTCTTCAACGGGTATTTATTGACTTTAAAGAAGATCTTTCTGGTTCATCTTCTCAGCGTGAAGTTCCCTTCAACTGTGCCACATGTTTTCTGCTATCATGTACTGGACAGACTTTAAATATGGCCAGATTTTTCCTGTATAAAGTCTTCTCCGGCTATAACAACATCATTACATGCAATAAATGTCAGTGACTAAGCTATATATGATTAACAAATGACACTTTCTTAGCTCAATTCTCTCCTCCTCAGGATATACACCTCAAATATAACATTATTAAATAGTGAGGCATTTATCTATTGATTGCTGCCTTAAAACAAACATCACAGCATCAAGTAAAGGAGAACCCTATATTGCTATCACGTGCGTCTCATGTGAAATATGCCTGGTGACGGCAGAATAACTAAATCTCTCAGAACTGAACTAAGGTCAACAGGAATGTCAGTATTTCTTTGACAACCTTGTGATAAGATCAGAAGGTGAAGCATCCCTCCCAAATGCAGGCAGCCAGCTCTGGTGTGGAAGGGCACAGATGCTACACCGCCTCCAGAATCAATCAGGTGCGGATACAAGCTAGCTGCTTTACTGTGGCAAAGGGGCCAAGCTCGTACACCTTGAAGGCCAGCAGCAACTCGGCGCAAAGACAAGCAAAGCATGTCAGCAGCAAGCTGCTGGAACTAATATTATGCTGCAGACACCAACTGTACTGACGCTGTGCTGGTTCACCAAGGTTTAGTAGCTGCAGGCTCAGATTCAGGCTGCTCTATGCTCCAGCTTCCTCCACCGTGCTCCAGAATCCTGTAGCACATAGCATCAAGATATTCCATAACGTGGGGCACTTTGACCTGCAGTTACACCAACTATAAAGGGAGCCGATAGTATAAATAATTCTTTGTAAGTAGGCTCAGCTTTGCTTCAACCTAGAAGTGAAGCCTCAGAAACGTATGGTGCTCTAACCCAGTAAAAAAAAAAGTAACTGATGGTCACGAAGGCGTCAGGGAGGAAATAGAAAAGTTAAATTGTACTTAAGGAGTATGGGGCAAAAAAAGGAATGTCAGCAGGATATACACAAAACGATCTCTGTCTAGAGAAATTCTTTCACAGCTCTTGCAAATGCAGGGGCATAGGGAAACGGAGAAGCAATTCAGAACGAAACCCCATCGTTTAACTGACCATCAAGTACCAGGGCCACGCAGGAGGAAGAGTACACCCAAGACACGGAGAGCCTGGCACCGCGAAGCAGGACGTGGAAAATAAAACCAGAGGACCCCAAACCACCAACACAACGAAGAGCTTCTCCGCACACCGAAAATTCGCCAAAACTCTCACTCCCGGGGCAGGGCCCGGTGCCCACAAACCTCCTCCTCCTTGGGCGCAGGCAGTGAACTTTCCTCTCTCCTTTGCG
>NW_009260059.1:421194-425068 GCF_000687185.1 Egretta garzetta
GGCACCGAGGCTGACGGCTGGGGGAAAGGGAGCCAGCGGGAGCACCCTGCCTGCTGCTGGGCTGCAGAGAGACAGCAGGCAGCAGCACGGGCGGGGGCAGGAGGGAAGATGAACGATTTGGGGCTGCGTAGCCTGCTGCCGTGTGAGTGGAACTTGGTAAGAGCCAGGGCAGCAGAGCCCACGATGAGGCCCTTCGGGACAGTCGCCTTCGCCTCCTTCTCTCCCCACCACGAGAGGAGAGCTCCCACCCTGCTCCCCTCCCCACGCTCGCTTCCCTTGGGAAGAGTCTCCCGCGTGCCTGGTACACCAGCTTTAGGATGAGACACCCGTACCTTTCCAGCCTCATGACAGGCCATCGGCATCTCAGGAAGCTTTAGCTCAAGGCCAAAATCCTGAACGGGAGAAAAACCTGTGGACATGGCTGTGTGAAAATAGTCAAACAACAGCAGAATGTCACCTGAGCCAGCCAGCGTGGCCCGTGCCTTGCAAGGACCTGAGCAGGGAGGAGAGCGTGTGTAAGGGAGCAACGTGACTGTGACCCCTCTGAAAAGGGGAGGAGAAATGAGAAAAGGGATGGAGCAGGGGGACAAAAATCATCCTTCTGGTAGCTGGCATGCCGAGTGTCCCCGTGCCCACAGCTGCCAGGAGGAAGGAAGAGGCCCAGCTGGTCACGGCATCCTGCCTGGAGCTTGCTGCCACCTCCTTGGCTTGGGTGCGTTGGGTGCTTTGCAGTTGACAAGGGCAGGAGGTGGTGAGTGGAGCTCCTTGGTGACCTCCCCCTCCTTTGCAGCTGGCTCAAAGGTGCCAACATGGGAGTGTCATTTGGTGGTACCTCTGAAGGGAATTGGTTGCCAGCAGGAGCTGCTGGTCCCATGCCCCTCTCCGCTACCCCAGACCACGAACTGCTTCCTGGAGGATCCCGCCAGTGACTACATTGATGGGGTCCCTCCTCTCTGCTTGCGCCTCCCCAGGGCCTCCCTTCTTCATCAGAGGACCCTGTGGAAGAAAGGAAAGTGTGCCTGCCTATCCTGGAAGAAGAAGACAAGGCAATCTGTGGCTTGCAGCTGGAGGTGCTTTTAAGTACAGCATTCAGCGTCCTTTGCATCATGGCTGCATGATGCCAAGAGTTTTGTTTGCTTTGCTGCTATTTGCTTGGGCAGAGGGATGGCAAAAATTACCCACAGTTTACTTTTACTAATTCCACTGTTCCACAGAAATGGTGTGGGATCATACTTCCACTGGAAGTCATGGCATGACAACAAATGTGTCAGAGGATGGCAGTTTCTTCCCCACCTCCTCCCAAGCGACACACAACCCGCAGCTGAAATCTTTGGGCTCCCCACTAAAACCAAAACTGTGCAAGCCATTCTGTACCTCCACAGCCTTCCCACCAAGCCCCAACCAGAGTCACTGTTGACTGCTTGAGGTGCCATGTTTTATCTTCAAGGCGACGGTGCATGGCCAGGGGAAGTCTCAGGTGCAGGATGCCCTTCCTACTCACTGAAGCAGCTGAGGGAGAGCTACGATCATGCATGTTTTCATGCATGTACAGTGGAGATGGGCAGCAGGAAAGCATGTTATCCTGAATGACCGCTGCGTTGGCTGCTAACTGCCTGCTGTTTCCAGTACAGCCCCACAACCTGCTGATGGCTTCCAGAGTATTTGTAAGTGCAACACCATTGCCACATTATCAGTCCTAACCCACTGTGTCTGAGGAGGGGAAAGGACCGTGCAGCAGAAGCTCCATGCAGAGGCCATGTGTAAGATGTGCAGTTAACCAAGTGCTGGGACCCTAGTCCCTCACACTGGGCAGGCTCTGAGTATGTACTCTCTGCCTTTGCCAGCTGCTACATACCACAGTTCCCCAGGGAACATTTTTTCTAAAGACCTGACAGTCTTTGTGGTGGTACCAGTGATGTACGTCACCTCTCTATAGCTCTGAGACCAATGCAACAAGCCTCACACACCTCTTCTTTCCCAGCTTGCCCCCCATGCATCTATAGAAAGGCACTACCTTTTGGTTCAAGTTGGACGATGAGGTGCTAATACCAGGAATTACTGAAGTAGGCTGTGGTGGGTAGCAGGCCAGACAGGTGTCGCTGGTTGTGCCTTCATGAAAGTCTTCTGTAAGGTCCAGGCAGGAGGATCTGGCATGATGCCAGAGAGCATGCTCTCCTCTGGATTCATCCTCACAATAATACCAGGAATCAGAGATGTCCAAGCAGGCAGGAGATCCCACCTGATGGTTTGCTCAAGACCTTCATAACAGGGGCACATCTCCTGTGCTACCTCCAACACGCAGTTGTTGGGTTTCAAAATTAGAGCCTCCTTCTTCAAGGCTTTACTTTTAATTTCTTTTGTTAAATTTAACTAGATAACAGCCAAAAAATTAAGCCTAAAATTTAGAGCAACTTTCTGAATTGCTACAGTCCACAGAGAGAGAGAGTGGCATTTTCAGGGGGCAGTTCTTCTCATCTAAGGCAGTTACTTGAGTAAGGGAGAGATTGCCTTCTGCTCTCCGCTGACTGTAGGGGAAGCATGGATGACTAGGTCAGACCAGACACCTAAGTTTCAGTCTGATGAATTAGGGTGATTAATCTCACCATTACCTCTTTTAAATATAGGCAGGAGCAGCCTTTATAATTTCTATGTACTTTTACAGAAATCTATGTATAGTGAGCATAAGACTGCTACTTTAAGTCATGGAAGGATAGATTACGTCCAAAAAGCCCAGAAGTAGCCCCCAGAATTGATGGCATTGAAGCATTGCCAAGGATTTGTTACAAACACATCTTAATTCCAAAGCATATCTGAGAGCAAAATATAACAAGAAAAAAAAAAGCGCTCTGTTTTTTTTTTCCTTCCCAATTTATAAATAGATACAGATAGATACAGGCAATTCAAATCTGGGTCTACCCTTCTGGTCTGCCTGACTTTATGCAGGAGTGTGTGGCTCTGCCTTGGATTACTGGTGGCTTTCTGGTTGTACAGGGAGTACAGGCACGTAAGTAGCTGACAGAGAACAAGCTGAAGTGAACAAGTGTGCCATCTCGCTGCTGTAAAGCAGAGAAGAGCAGTGCAAACCTGGGCTGCCTGAGCCCTGAGCAGTGTCGGGGGGCTGGCTTGCACCCTGCTGCTGCCCTGCACCCTGCTGCTGCCCTGCACCCTGCTGCTGCCCCCTCCTTCCAGCTGGCTGCTGCCTGGGGTGCGCCATCTGGCTGGCACCCACAGCTGTTTCAGTCCCGAATGAGGCAAAGGGTTTTGTTTGCTTCCCTGCTGTTTTCTGCAGCAGAAGGTTGACATAGTCACCCCAAATTTATTTTTCCACAGTCATTACCTTGCCATGAAAAATAGGCAACTCAGGCGGTCTGTGTCGTTCAATATTTCTGTGCCGATGAATTTTGGCTGATAAGGCCGTAGGATCAAAAAATTGTTCTGCTTTTCTGGAAAGCTCAAATTCTTTTTCTGAACACAAGTCAAAATAGCTGGTACAAAATAGCATTTTTTTTGCCTTTAGCTGACCAATATACCACATTTGGAGCTGATCTGGTTTCATGATGAGGGTGTTATGGATTTGCAAGCCCCAGTTGAGTTCACTATTCCTATGGTATGGTGTGGTCTGCTTATATATTTGATTCTTGACCTCACTAGTTTGTATGTATCCACATCTAAATTTGAACCTAGCTAGAAAATCTGCAAAATAATGTTGTCTTCCTGAAAAATGCATGAATTCAGCCAACCTGCTGAATTGATGCAGTCAGTGGCACAGTTTTAACGTACAGAGAACAGTGTCTGTACCCTTCAGTCTTGTAGCTCTGTCAGTTGTAAACCTGTAAACCCTTATTCCATTAAAAAAAAAAAAAAAAAAAAAAAA
>NW_009260059.1:425130-441886 GCF_000687185.1 Egretta garzetta
TACTTAGGTGTAAATCCAATCTTATTTAAAAAAAAAAAAAAAAAAAAAAAAAAAGAGTTCCGTGATTGCTCTGGTCACACTTTAGGGCTCTAATGTCCCATATTCCTCTTCACCTTTGCATTCTTCACCTTTGGAAATGGGATATTCGAATGACTATTGCTGAAAGGTGAAAGCCAGGGGTTACAAGGAATGCTAAGTAAAACCGAGGAAAGGATCTCTTACAGAGACCCACTGGGAGTATGGTAGAAAACAGAAAATGTAGAGCTGCTTTGGGGACTTGCCCATTCTACTTGATCAGACCCCACCTCAATCCTGCTGCTTGGTGCAAACATCTCGCCTCAAACAACGCAGCAGCTTCTGAAGCCGACTGAATGGAAGGGAGCTTACCAGTGGGAACGAATGCCCCTCGTGTCTTTTACAAAGAGCCCATGCTCCTGAAAATGCAACAAGCCTGCATCACTGACAGCAACAGGTAGTGGTGATCCAAAAACAAGGAGCAAGGAAGCAAAAGCTGGAAAATGCATCCCCTTTCTTATGCCTTGGTTCAGGAAACCCATCGCTTCTCATTTGTCTGACGTTTCCTGCACGTAACCCAGAGCCACAGGCCCGTTCAGCAGAGCACACACCTGGTGGCTTCCATACAGCTTCACCGTAATTGTTTCTGCTGTGACTCAAACCTTTCCAGATCCAGTCATCGCTTCTTTATTGTCAGGAACTGATCTCACCTATAGGTCTCTGATGTGGGGACCTGAGCCATACAAAAACCAACTGCAGACCTAAGAGCTGTTTCCCAGGGTGTGTGGCAGGCACCTAGTAGCCAGGTGTGTTTGTGGTTCACAGTAACACCATGAGCTACTGCAAAACTTTGGAGGAAAAGGTAATAGCCTTTACTTGCTCATCATGGCTAACGCAATAAATGCAAAGAAGTAGCAGCCAGTGTTGTGAGCCCCTCTCTTTCTGTGGCATCGTACGCTCAGATCAGGTATCACAGAGGCTTGGTTAACTCATACACTGTTGGGTACCTTGCCAAATCTTTGAACCTCTGAACACTTTCCTGTTACTAACAATAATCTGGCTGAGAGCTGATGCTGATGTTCGCCAATTTATAGTATGAGGAAACACAAAAGTATTGTAGAGGTTACCGATCACATTGCTGGCTTTGTGCTTTGCTCCCAGGTGACCCGTAACATCAAGCGTGTACAAAAGCACCTTGTAATTGTTGCTTCATATGGCTTCCCACGAACAAATACAATAATTATTTTAGGATTTTAAGTGATTCTGGGGCAAGGAGACATGGTCTATCCGAATGTGTGAGAAAGGAATGTTTGAGACAATCTTGCTATTCCCTTGGCATTGCTACAAGTTAAAATCTGGAGAGCTTTCTGTGTTTAAGCCATGGTCTCAGATCCAGGCAGACTAGAGTGGTAAGTTAGAGGAGATTAGTATCTTGTCCTGCCAGGAGACAGCTTTAAGATTTCACAACACCGCATGCCCTCTTCAAAGAATGAGAGGCCACTAGGCTCATTTACATCACTCAATACCAGCTTGAGAAGGCATCCCTTTGGTTAATACATACCCTAGGACAAGCTTGACATGAGACTATTCCAACCCTCCTATAAATCAACACCAATTAAAGCAAGTTACAGCATGGTTCTCCCCTGAGTAAGTTATGGGTTAAACGCCTCCAAAATTATGAAATACTTTCAAAATTGTAAGTACTTGCTTTGTAGCTTTACATATTTCTACATAGTGGACCAAGTACAGCCATCACATAAGTACTTGCAAATGCTGCTGTAATTGGCGCTGCTTTCTCTTGCACCAAGGGCTGAGTTTGCGCCAGTTATCCCCATACAATAGTTGCACTTAATGAGAAAGACATGACCCAGATTTCAGACTAAATGAATAAGCTGAAAATTCCCAGGCTTGTTGCCATAGTTACTTGAAACCTACTGTTAAAAAAGGTGAGAAGGAAGAGGGGGGGGAGAAGAAAAAGTAGGAAAAGAAGAGAGCAATATCATGGTCAGGGTTAGGATAAAGAGAGGTGGTGACCTTGAGGGAGCAGGACCTCAGTGATGATACTCGGAGCAGGTTATCCAGAACACCAGTATTTCTGCCTTCTGGTTGCTATTGGGTTTATTCTGTGGACATTGGTTATTTATAAGTGGTTACCACAGTGACTAAATGCAATGCACTGGCAGCTACTAGATCAGCAAAAGCAGAAAGGGATTGGGTGGGGAGGGAGAGACAAGCTTCAAAACTTACTTGATAAAGCAAGTGCTGCAGTTTAGAACACCAGACTGCTTGCTTTTGCGCTTTACAAAGATCGTGAAACTTGTGGCAATGTCTTACTCAGTTAGAATAAACTTTTTAGCCTCTGCATAAGATGACGGCAGAAATACTCCAGCTCTACAGCAGCAGAACTGCAGACACATTACATTAGGTAGTTGGTAGTTGTTCTTCCCAAATGCAGACAGGATCAAAGTATCACAGGCTGAAAACCTAAGAGCGCTGGTAACTGCTTGTGAATCTTTCATATATTACCATTTTATATTGTTGGTAGTCTGCCACGTTAGCTTGAAGAAACAGGCCTTATTCATGAAGGGCTTTGTGCTAAGCCCACCAATGAATATATCACACTAGTAGGTTTTTTAAATTATTATTCTTTATCTCATCTTTTTATTCCTGCTCTTCTTTACTTCCTTCCCTTTCTTATAACTGGCATGTAAAGCAATAACCTGTGTCTGCACCTGTGCCAGTATAATACAGGTTCATGTACACTGGACACATACACAGCTGAAGTAAATACATGTACGTGCTCTATGTATCACATAGACCATAATGCAGTTAGTATCTGCATTCATGGAGAGAGCTCAGGGAAGGCACTGGAGTAGCTGGAAGACTGCTCTGTCCTAGTCGGGGATTGCATTTTCTAAACACTTCTATGTCAAAACCTGCTTTGGCCCCAAGGAACAAACTCTCCCTTTCTTGCTGCCTTCTCTCAGTCTGTAACCTTATTGAGAGTTTTGTCCCTTCCCTGCCTCCTGCCAAGTCCTCTACATTGCTGTCCTTGCTCAGATGGCACCATTGTGCTTTGTATTGGAAAACAAAAGATAACCCACAATGCTATGGAGAACTACGTTCCACTAGGACTGGGTTTTCCCTGAGAGCTGGCAGGCTGTATTTGCAGTACCCTGGCTGGTTTTAGGAGTAGGAAGAACTCACTTCTTCATACAGAAGTTATAGAAATAAAATAAATAAAAAAATAATGTACCATACATAGCAGCATTATGAGGAGCAGCTGAGGGAACTGGAGTTGTTTAGCCTGGAGGAGTCTCAGAGGAGACCTTATCGCCCTCTACAACTGCCTGAAAGGAGGGTGTAGCCAGGTGGGTGTTGTTCTCTTCTCCCAAGTAACAAGTGATAGGACAAGAGGAATTGACCTCAAGTTGCGCCAGGGAAGGTTTAGATTAGATATTAGGAAAAAATTCTTCACAGAAAGGGTTATCAGGCACTGGAACGGGCTGCCCAGGGAAGTGGTTGAGTCTCCATCCCTGGAGGTATTTAAAAGACAGGTTGATGAGGTGCTTAGGGACATGGTTTAGTAGTGGACAGGTACGGTTGGACTCGATGATCTTAAAGGACTTTTCCAACCAAATGATTCTATGATTAACTGAAATTATTATATAGCATGAGACACACCTAATCTTGCAACAGCAAAGAGATTGTGAGCTATTTTAATGCCATAGTAAGTTATAGTCTAAGTCTGCCCTTGAAGAAGTGGGTCAAGAGATCTCAGGCTCAAACTGGGGGAAGACAGGGAATGAGAGACAAACAGAAAGCTTAGCCGGTACTGTCTCCCACTTGAATTCCCAAGGGTGTCACATTCCTTACCAGCTGTCTAGCAGCACTTGCTCAGAACGGTGATAAATTCTTTTCTGTCTGAAAACATGAAAGAAGGCAGCAGCCACTGCACCAAGACAGGAAAGGCCACGTGGCTCCTGGTCTCACTGTGGTGGAACAGGGGCAGAACGCACAGGACAGTGTGTGGGATCAGAGCAGCACAGGTTTCTAGTGGCAGGACACATCCTACAGTTGGAAAGTTATTAGGATTAAAACAACCTGTGAAATTAAAACCAAATAGCTATTCCAGAATAACAGCATGTAGAGACAAGCCCTATAACCTTGGAAGTCAAATGCAAATGCTGAGCTTTAACTTTGGATTACTGTTAATCAATTAAGCTGGCATAGCCCCATTCTTTTATCCAATGCTACCTGAGTTAAAAAAAGAAAAAAAAGGCAGCTATTAGCTCCATTAAGGTATTCAGAGTCAAGAGTATAAAGATCTCCAGAGTCTTTTTAAAATGTTCTATTTTGGGTTACCCCAGACAGCACCATCCCAAAATGGCCATATGCCAATGTGTCTCAGTATTTTGTACTAGAGGAACCAGGTGCAGATTAACTGTACAATTATTTATTGCAATAATTCCTCATTTCTCCTCCTTAAGGTTTGGGGTTTTTTGGTTTTGTTTATCTGTTTGTGTTCTTTTCCCCAAGCACCATTATTTAAACAAAGAAACGGTATGTAAATGGCTTGATGAATAATGCTCTGAAGGACACAGGTCACACAAGCCACTCGGCAGCACTCTACCCATATAAGCTTTTTTGTCACTAGGCAGATTGACAGGCTGTGGAACACCCACCCCAGCCCCAAGTTCCCCATCCCAGACTGGGCCCTGTCCTTACACATCCCATGACAGATGCTTTGCTCGACCCCTTCCCCTTTTTGTAGAAGCCTGTATGGACTGCAGGAAGCATCATGGGTTTAAAATCTAATCAAAGCAAGTCACAGCACACTTTCCACCTGAAGTATACTCTTGCACTACTCCAGTATGAAAGAACTTGAGCCTTGTCACAGTGAATGGGTGGGGGAAGAAAGGAAAAAGAAGGGTAGAAGGAAATACATGAGAAAACACGGTGCAGGCAGCTACCAGGAAAATGAGAGAAGATAAACTCTTGTAAATGGTATTCCCTAATTAGGGGAGTTACGACCATTGGCAGATCAAAGCACCAGGCGAGGCTAGAGTATTCCATCCATTGCAAACTTTGCCCAAGAGCAGCCCAAAATGCTACATTTCGTACCTATGAAGTTCAAACTCACCTATAGATTTGATGGGCGGACTGTTCGGTGGATGAGGAATTGGTTGGATGGTCACATCTAGAGGGTAGTGGTCAACAGCTCCATGTCCAGACAATGTTCCTCCAAGTGGTGTTTGTCAGGGGTCCGTATTGGGACCAGTACAATTCAGTACCTTCATCAGTGACATAGACAGGGGGATTGAGTGCACCCTCACCAAGTTTGCAGATGACACCAAGCTGAGTGGTATGGTTGACACACCTGAGGGATGGGATGCCATCCAGAGGGACCTGGACAAGCTCAAGAAATAGGCATGTGTGTACCTCATGAGATTCAAAAAGGCCAAGCACAGGATCCGACACCTGGGTCAGAGCAACCCCTGCTATAAATACAGGCTGGGGATGAAGGGATTGAGAACAGCCCTGTGGAGAAGGACTTTTGGGGGTACTGGTAGATGAAAAGCACTTGCAGCCCAGAAGGCTAACCATATCCTGGGCTGCATCAAAAGCAGCATGGCCAGCAGGTTGAGGGAGGTGATTCTACCCCTCTACTCCACTCTGATGAGACCCCACCTGGAGCACTGCATCCAGCTCTGGAGCCCTCAGCACAGGAACAACATGGACCTGTTGGATCAGGTCCAGAGGAAGGCCACAAAAGTGATACAAGGGCTGGAGCACCTCCCCTATGAAGAAAGGCTGAGAGAGTTGAGGCTGTTCAGGCTGGAGAAGCCTGCAGGGAGACCTTATTGCAGCCTTTCAGTACTTAAAGGGGGCTTGTAAGAAAGACTGGGACAAACTTTTTAGCTTGGCCTGTTGTGGTAATGGTTTTAAACTAAAAGAGGGTAGATTTAGACTAAATAGAAGGAAGCAATTTTTTTTTTTTTTTTTTTTTTTTTTTACAATGAGAGTGGTAAGACACTGGAACAGGTTGCCCAGAGAGGTGGTAGATGCCCCATCCCTGGAAACATTCAAGGTCAGGTTGGACGGGGCTCTGAGCAACCTGATCGAGTTGAAGGTGTCCCTGCTCATTGCAGGGGGGCTGGACTAGATGACCTCTAAAGGTCCCTTCCAACCCAAACGATTCTATGATTATGTAAGTTATCTCCTCTCCCAAAATAAGATACCAAGCTATAAGGCACTAAGATAATGTTATCCTTATCTGCTTGTGTTTCACTACTCATTTATACGTTTCTTCTATCCCAGGTGATAAGGAGGGAAGAGAGATGACTACTTTTGTGACAAGACAGTAGTACTGAAGCAGCAGTTTTATGCACTAACTTTTCTAAAGCAATGAGGTAGTTTTAGCCATCCAGCAGGGCATGCCCTGTACAAGCCTCTTCCTTGTACGCAGTTGGGAACACTGTATCAGCCTAGGATTAAAGCAAATCTTTTAACTGACCATCTTATAATTCCTAGAAGACAATAGGTAATATTTACTCAGCTGCATAGCAAAAACCCTGAATACAATCCTGCCTATCATGGCAGGAACACTCAGTCACGTACCCACACCCCCTTTTCCTTGGCAGGGGGAAAGAAGCAGTAGGTATCAGGATCCAGGGGACACTTGCCTAAACTCAGTACATACAAAGGATAATACCACTTACTTTTCTGGCTTGTTTTTGCTTAGTGCTGTTACTGTAACAAAATGACACTCCATACTGAAATTCCATTTCGGTATCTGGTATCACAATATGATAAACAAACCTTTTCAAAACGTTGAAGGGATTTATTGCCATTTGGAACATGCTTGTTGTTCAAAAACACCGCACTGAAATAAAATCCATCACATACTTTTTTTTATCATCTATATCTTTACATCAATGTAACTTTCAGACAGGTCATGCAAGAAAACCACTCTCCCAATCATGAAAGGCACCTTGTGTCCTTCAGATCTCAGACTCCAAACAAGTTAAATTTTTCCCTGTATAAGGATTAGATACATCTAGAACAACTCAAACAGTAGGAAGAAAAATAAAATCCATTTAGAACTTCTTTAAGAACAGTATCACACTTCATTGCTTTCCTTCATTCAGTGCTATGCTTTTGCTTTTCTGAGTCTTCTTTAAATATTGTGCGACTTAAAAATGTATGTTAATGAAGTCTCTTTACTGAGACAAGGCATGCAGTAAGGAAAGAGGGAAAGCTGGTCACTTCCAGGCTGCCTATCTACACATTTGTTCTTGTAGATTAGCAAGCCACTGCTTAAGTTAAAAAAAAAAAAAACAACAAAAAAAACAACACACCAAAAAGACACCAAACAGAATAGGAATGAATGCACACAAGTTAAATGGCTTTTAAGAATATGTTAATACATAGAACAATGATACCACCTACAGTTCTGTTTACTGACCTCTGTTCATGTTGATTTGAAAACAAGTTTTGTCAAACCATCACAGGCCACTTTTGTAGACTGTTAGATAAAAAAAGTTGGTTCTCAAATATTGCTTGTTATTTGGATGACTAACTCTTTATTAAAGGGTAGTTAATTAAGGACCTGTAAGGCAGTAAGAATTTAAATGCAATGGTTTACATTGCTGAATACTACTTTTTAGAAGGCAAAATAAAAAATTATTAGAAGCATTCTTGGTGGGGTCATATTCATAATTGATGTTTCCGTTTTATCCCCGTTGTAATTGTCACAGCAACTGTAGATGGCAAATCCTCCTTGGTTGTAATTCAGGATGAACACATTCCCTGGCTTATTTCAAGTTAGATATTTAGTTCTTTTTCTCCATCCTGCCAACAGAAGAAGAGCTTTTGTAAGAATGAATATTGAACTGCAATTGCTATAAAAAAATACCTGGATTTACAGTAGAACTTTAGGAATGAAGGACACCTGGTTAGTTATTTATGCAAAGGCAGGTCCCCTTGCAGTTTTGCTCAGTCTCATTTTTAATTAATAGTTCAGGAGGCTTCATCCTCTCATTGCCCCACATGGATTTCTTGGAGCAGAAGAGAGGAAAAGCCATAGTCGTGACTCATCAGGATTGCTCAGGGCAGTGTCTGCACTACTTGCTACATAATGAGGGTATGAGACTGCTTGTAGGCTGTTCCCTGGTCACATTCAGTTGGATCTACCCCATATATAGAACAGTCAGCTTGGAGGTTTTACTTCCTTTCTCTTTCAGACATATAATCCATTCACAGTTATATGGGCATTTCCATCTCAGGAATTAGTTACTGCGATGGACACATGCAGACTAATCAACACAATATAAGAGACAAACTCCAAAATAGCCATCTGCTGCTGAAAGCCCTGTCTATATCCATGACCGTAAGGGCTTCCAGCCTCTTCTGTGTGCACCCATCAGAAACTTCATAGGAGGTGCAAGGCAAGAAGTCATAGTTCAGCCTACTGACAAGCAGCTCATTAATAGATTTGCAAAAGATAGTGAAATTAAACAAGTTCAGAAAATATGCAGGGCTTTGCACCACAGCTAAAAGCCACTAAGAAAGAGTATTTCAAGCACCATCAGTTTATGACTTCCCCTTTTCAAAGTGTGACTTGCCTGTATTTGATCAGTCGTCCTCCTTGAATAAGTTGTGCAACTTCATTAGTCAAGTGGCATGCAAAAAGAAGCCAGTTCCTTGGCTGCACTTTGTAGGCAAATCTCATGAAAGTCAAGGAGTAACAACACAGTGCTGCAAAACATTATAAATATGGTTAGTGTATTTTTTAATATCTGCATTTTGTTGAGGCTTAATTTTCATAGTAGTAGAATGTAATGACAAGCAGAACACTTCTCACTGCTTTTGAGTTTTCCAATAATCCTACAATATTTTCCACTTTAAGGATCCAACGTAGGAAAACAAAGAACAGTTAATTTTTGCTACGCAAAAACACCCCTACAGAGCTGCAGCTGTCAAAACCTCATTTTCCTCATACACTTTCCTGTGATGCAGCTAAAGCCTTTTTAATTTGTTGCCTAAACTATCTCAGCCAGAGAATAAGAGTTAATCCCAAGGAGACATAGCCTGTTCTATACAATTATTCTGACAATTTCTAGGACAGTATTTTTAGAAATACTAATTACTTAAATACAGATCTTACTGGAAACATTCTAAAATGGACTTTAAGAGAAGGAAGTTTCCATCCCCAGAAAACCATGAACATTCAGAAGCATAAAGCTTTGTTACCTGCTTTCCAGGAAGATGAGAAACAATTTTAATCTACTCTCCTGCCCTAAGTGCATGTAAGTACAGGAAGTTACAACCCAAAAAGTCACTAGTTTTGCAAAGTTCATTTTTAGCTTTCTGACAGGCTTAAAGGAAAAACATTAGGAAATTACTCATTCAAGAAAACAGCCTTTTTTTAGGTACAGAACCTAGAAGATGGGAAAAAAGTATTTGTACACTCACCATCATGCTTACAAAAATAAAAAAAACGTGTCTTAACTTTGCTAAACTGGGTAGCTGCCACAAAAGCACTACTTGCAAAACAGTTTCACTATACTAGAGACTATTCAAACTGGTATTTCATCTTTAGGAAGTTTACTAAAATTGAATTACTCTAAGCAGAACCTAGCGAGCATGAGGCTATAAATCTCCTTAACCCAAAGGTTTTTTGCTGCGGGTAGAAGAATTACTCAGAATTAAGTTATTAACTGAGTTAAGGAAGAGATGTAATGCCAAAATTAAGCTAATAAATTAAGGCTATCAGATTTATGATCCTAGAGAAGTATTTAAACAATAAAATACAGAGACAGACATGTAGGCAAAAGCTATACATGTTCCAAAAAAGGTGGGAAAAATACTGGTTACGCATGGAAAAAAGAAGTTCTCACACTATTCCATTAAGAGTCATGCTAGCCTCTCACAGGCAACTGCTTTGCAAGAAGTTAATGTCCCTCAGCTGCTTGCTTTCTGCACCCTGCAGACCAAGCATTACCATTTCTGCACTTTGGCAGTGTTGATATTTAAGTCTCAGACTAACCACAAGGCATCGTTGTTCTCGACATAAACAATAAAGAGATGCATTCTGAACCAGTGCATGCAGTAGTACAAGATACCAAAAGTATTATACTTGAGGAGCAAGTCAGGTGATCTGCTAAGATTAAAGACCCACCTCCCTCCCACCAAATTACTGGAAAGCCCTCTGAAAGAGAGCTCTGCAACTTCTCAGTACCTCAATTTTTAAGTGTTCTCTCAATTTATGTAACAAGGTATTTGATATCTGTATCTGCTTTGATCACAAGCAACTAATAATCACTGCTTGAGGAACAGAATCTGTGTTCTCTAGCCAGTTTACTGACCAGAAGTTTGTCTCAGGTCTTACCAAATGTCATTCGGCCACTAATGATTTCTGGAGATTTCTTCATGTCATTAATAGCAGCAACAGGAAGTCCCCAATTGGCAACTGGCCCCCAAAAGTGCTGTAAAGAGTGAAAAGGAAAATAAATTACGCAGGAACACAGACCTCATGCAGTATTTCTTACAATTTTCTTTAGCCACACAAAGCTTCAGAGAACAGGGTTAAGGTTAAGAATCCAAGTTAAGATAGGGACTACTTTTGATGTAAGGGAGAAAATCTAAACCCATTTTAGCAGGACCTAGTCTTCAGGAGGGAAGGAAGAAAAACCCACTCTGAATTTTCTTGTAGAGTGAAGAGAAACTACTGTAAGGCCCTTGAAATGCAGTTTTGTGTAATTGTACCTCAGCCATCATTAAGCAGTCTGATTGGTACAGTCATATAATAACCTCAGATTTACAGCTCACTTCTGTGCAGTGAACGAGCACTCCTCTCTTTCAAACAGGCTCCTCAAAAATGTAAACACAAGGACTTGCTGAAGCGAAGAACTGGAACTGTTTTCATGTTATGCTGAGAAAGAAGAAATGCTCAGCAAGCATCTTCTTCCAATTGTTTACACCATCTCTTTGAAAGAGCAGCACCATGCAACCAAACCAAGTTGTTACCTACAGCTTCAGCTGCAATTGCTGAAACAGCTTAGTGACTACCTAAAGCTCAGTGATTAGACAGATGTAAAAGTAGAGCAGTTAGCTACAGGTGCCTACACAGGTAGAAACACAGAGACAAGAAGTGGAAAGAACCAAGTCAGAAAAAACCGACGAGAGCTCAAGTTGATGGGTATCATCTAAAAGACTCCAAACTGAGTCCAATTTCCGCTACTGTTGTTAATTAACAAGGCTTCAGAAGAATTCTTTCCACAGAAGGTGTATGCAGTACTTGCATCAGCTTCTCTTCATGGGAAACCAAGGATGGTCAAAAGTAACTTGGCTAGATATGGCAAGAGAGCTTTGCAAAATACCAACATACCCATTCTTTTGACAGTTCCCCTAACCACAACACTGCAGATACTACAGTGATTTGGAATTGTCAGGGAATATTTAGGTTTCTTGCAACTTTAATTCCAAGATAGTATTGCCTGTCTAATTACTAGCTGGTAATACTACACTAAGATTAAAAGCCAGACTTGCTTCCTGCAGATTTGGGTTGCAATACATGAAACTAACTAAAATAAAGTATAGAAAGAAGTGAGTTTAAGTTGTACACACTGTTTTGATAGTTTAGCCATAGTGCAATATGCAAAACAATGTAGTACTTCTGCAAGGTCTACAGAATGTGCATTGGTCCAAACTCAGATTTACAGTAAGAGTATTTTAAAGAGTACGATAAATGAATGTGTTTACTCCTACTAATAAGAAATGATATCTGTAATATCAAGCATATCAGAGATAACATGGCATAGCTGAGAAGAGTGGCATGGCTACATGGTATTTGCACTGTACAGCTCTAGTTAGATAGCGTAAAGAAATGTACCTGTAATACCACTTACACACAGGATATGTTGCAACAGAACAAGAACATTCACAGAAACTTAAGTCTGTAGTGAGAGTTATATGGTACCCTTTATTGTCTGAAGTAAAGCTAGTTAAAAATAAGCCAGGTAGTTCAGTTATGTACTAATATTGTTGCTATGCAAAAGAATGGCTCCAGACTGATCTGATCTCCTTAAAATATACTGCAAGTTACTGAAGTTAGGGAAAAAGTGAAACCAGAAATTCCCTCCTTTTTCCTTACCGTACTGTTGTGGGCCATCATTGTTTTCCATTCAAAAAGCACATGGAAGAAAAAGGAAAAAAGTATTAGCTTCTTTCATAAAGAACCGCAAACAGAAGATAGGTAGAAGTCAGGAAATTGCCATGGCATTAATCTTGATTAACATAACAGTATTAAAAATCCCATTCCCCTCAAGAGCTGTCATTGTGACAAGTGTTTGCTGCTCAAGTAGCTTTTTCCTAGCAAGATAAAATTCTATTATGGTCTGTGGAAGACATTCACCCCCTGTAGACTTCAAAGCATCCAAGTTCTTACCCCAACTAGTTTAAAAGGATGCCAAAAGCAGTCAAGGTTTGCCCATGACAAAGCTAAACAGCTGCTATTCCTCTGTGGAGACTTTGAAGAAATCACTCTGAATTTTTCCATATACCCACATAAGTAGGTGAAACCAAACACTGCCAGGGAACTTACAGTCACTAAGCTCAGGTCAACTCTGGCTGTACCAAACATGAGCTATTAACACATTTTCAGTGATCTAACATGCAATTACACACAGTTAGTCATGCAAGGGGTTAATTTAAGTGATCACATAAGTACCACTTTCTGTAACAGCTTAGTGATTTATGCCTGAAAGCTAGACTACAGCATATATTTAAGATTGTTTGCTCCTATAACTTTTAAAATGCTTCAGAACTTCTAAACATTCTCTTTCTAACAAAGGTACTGATAGGACTCAGAACTGAGTTATGATTTACAGGAAGCCAGCTACAACCAGAAAGCCTACTGCTGACCGATTGCTGCTCACCTACCACTGCCCCGAACTATGGAACACGTTGGTAACAGTCATGTCCCTCACACTGATTTCCATCTTCTTATAGCACTGCTTTACAAATAGCTATGGTAGGGGAACAGTCAGGTCTACTTCGGAAATCACACTGCATGTACATTTCTTTGTAACAAGCTGTGGGCTGGTTCACCATGTTTTGTTAGGGTGTCCTTGACTAGTCTAACCAGTTGTGTTCTGTTTTCTTATTAACTGAACTACAGCAATAATTGACATTCCCAAGACAAGTGCACACTTCAATATTGATTTTCATAAAACCTTAACTAAACAAGTTCAAAGGCGTCTCTTGGCACCATGTTTTTGTGTCAACAGAAGTCAGACTTCATTTTTAACGTGGAAGTTGTTTTCAAGGCAAATGAAAGCCTAAAATAGACTCAAACTTCTGCTGTTTAACAGAGTAGGCAGCTCTGGCTAAGGTCTATTGCACTCCTAGAAGAGGGCAGATCAAGGTCATGTAGACTCTTCCAGAAGCAGGCATCCAGCCCCAAAGCTCAGCAGCCAATACAGCTACCACAAACGCACCGTATCTAATAGCAAGCGCATGCACCTATTCCTGAAGTGACACCATTCCAAATTAGTAGTTTCCAAGAACTACATTCAATCCCTTGGGGGACTTGGTACAACAGTTGTTGAATTTACTCACTCAATTTCTGTGTAAGTATCAAGACATCACAAGAGGAACCATCAGCTGATCAATACCTTGTATTTCTACTACAATCTGCTCCAAAAAAAGCTGTATTGGGGAAGATTTATTTTTCCAGAGTTTTTGCACGTATTTTCCTCATACCAGCAATGAGGGTATTAACAGGCCAGAGACCACACTGCAAATACAGATGAACTGTCACCACTAGTTTCCCCCCCACTGCCACCCCCTAGGTGGAAAAAGTATTACGCTCCTGCAAGAACTAGATTGTTCAGTTCTCAGAGCACACAAGACGACAGCAGGTACTGTGTCCTTCAGTTTCTAGCACAGACTGGTAGAGGACATTTTTTTTAAATTCTTATATCCTTGTGTTTAAAGACTTACTAGTGAAGATAACTGAAAAAAAAAAATCCGCTAATTCTAGTTATACTACCGATGAACTCTTAAAAAGTTAATTTCAGTTAAAAGAAAGGTGCTTGACAGCTTACATCAACAGAAGTGCTCAAGCTTTACAAGGCATGAACTATCTATTTCAAAGCCATCTACTTAAAACAGAACCAGTACATTTGCATTACTGCTGAGTCATCAGGAAGCGACATTTCAGGAGTGCCCCAAAAGATGGCAGTCTCCATGCTTATTTTTCTATTACCAGAAGATTTGGGGACTGCTTGGGATTCATTATGTGACTAAAGCAATTTAAGGCTTCTACCACAAGAAGATGCCAGAATTTTTCTAGAGTGGCTTATAGGTTTTCTCTCTCAAGAGAAAAAGAAAGCTGTTTCACTGGACATTTTTTTAGAAGATGCTGTTTTAAATCTTTAGGCTAGGAAGTAAGAAGGCTCAGTTGCCTACTATTAGTGGCTTAGATAATACAACTTCAGTGGTAGCTGACATTTAGGGTGTACTAAATAAAAATGCAACTTCAAGTTCACAATGCATAGAGCTATCAATCTTTCATATGCTAATCAGCTCAATTAACATTATTGCTGCATTTTACAAGAAGCAGGAAGTCTACCTACAGCTTACATTCTTACTATGCTTACTTTAAAATAGTAAGACATGGTTAAGGTAAATCTAAACTTACATGATTTACAGTTATTCAGATCCCTATTAATCACCACTTGAGATAAGCCAGATGTGAAACTGTCAGAGCATTTAATTATTAGTAACAGTTTAAAAAGTAATTTATCTTGTTTCTTTGTGCAAGATCCAAAAGCTAACCCATGATGTAATGCAATTCTAATGCCAGATTTATCCACCTGAGAAAAGCAGCATACATTCATTACACTTGCTTTCATGTTTTCCAATTATGAAGCTGAAACTAGTTATCCCTAGGGGTCCCTTCTAACCCAAAACATTCTATGATTCTATGATCCCGATAGATGTCTGCAAGTTTTGATTGCCTCAAGCCATAATAATGGAACACTCAACTCTACCGCTTTGGGTAACTTCAGTTATTCTATTTAGGGTCAAGCAATTTAAAACACAGCACTGGTATCACAAACAATATCTCAGTTCATTGTTTCCCACAAACAAGTTTCTCGTTTATAAAGCCTTGCTTCACTGCAGTGATTAGATGCTGATTTCTAGAACAGATACCATAGTCTCAGAGCTCTGAGGAAACTCTTGCTCTATGAGCAAGGCGAGAAGGGAGTCTTCGGGACAGTCCTACAGTCTGAGGAAGCAAGAGCCTTCAGGAAGGAGTATGAAGAGATACAGCTCTATAGTATACATACTCCATTTCTCCTATGGAGAAGGCAGACTACAGTCTTTTGTTGACTGTTGATCTGAGTTTTAAACTCAACATAAAGCCAACAACTTAGACAGTCATCTCCCAGTAAGCAAGAAACAATGCTGAAAGACCATACCAGATGGAATGACTGACTTCAACCCTTCATGACACGCCCAGTAACAGAAGTATAAATAAGCAGGTATCTTTGTACATAACGAGGCAGAACTCATCCCACAAAGGTAGAATCCTGTGGAATGCTCTTTTTGGATAGCTTATTTCAAGACTAGAATTAGGATGAAATACAGCTGAAAAGGCTTATCCCAGCTACCTTCTCAGTCTTTGGCAAGGAAAGAGATGATACTTCCAGCAAGTAACTGTGGTGGTGTTAGGAAGCAGCTGTTATCTGTTCCGGATTTTTTTTATTTTTCTAATTAAGAAGCAGACTGCTGTTTTACTGGCCATTTACACGATTCACATGAATTCTGGTAGAATTAGCTAAATGTTAACATTAAAATGCATCTATCAAGCTTACACAGTATCTTCAAGACTTTCAAAGGGAATCCACATAGAAGCCTGTTCTGACCTCCCTTCATTTTGCTTCAGGGATGTTCTCCTCCTTTTTTCACTAGTCTTTTTGCGCCACCATTTCTGTGGAACTTGATTTTGCAAATGCCTAACAAACCCTCCTGCTTACTGAGCCTTTATATTACAACCCCTCTTCCATGCAGGCTTACACCATCTCCTGCTACTTTAACCAAGACTGAGTTTCTCGGATAAACAGATGTCTTCCTACGTGCTTGCTCAACATCAAACATCAGTTGCAATAGATGTAGGTAGAACAGCAAGCAACAGCTATAGTGAAAAGTTGCTCAACCACCTTTATTAGAAGAGCCCCTTTGTATTTGTTTAGTTTTGTCGAACTGCTTGTCAGCCAAGAAAACTTCAGCCAGTTCCTACATAGCAGCTCGACCAGGTTTAAGCAAGCGCACTGCAATTGTATCTTCAAGGCATTCTTGCAATTTCAGTTCAAGGCGCCGTACCCCTTACCACAGCACACAAACTGAAGCGTGACAGAAGTACTGAGCTGTCTGGGAGGTGACTTAAGCCCCATTCCCACGAAAGCCGGGCTTCAACACGCCTCTGCATCCCTTTTAGTCTCCGAGGATGTGCAAGTAAGAGGTCTTAAGACCGCATCTGTCGCCGAGCCGGCTCCCGCCCACACCTGAGCGGAGCTCGCTCTGCCCTGGCTGCGGGCAGCGGCCCGTGCCCGTGCCCCGGTGCCCGTGCCCCGGCTCCCGCCGGCCTGCTGAGGGGCAGCTCCGCGCTGGAAGAAGCCGCTGGGGTTCACCGCCGGCAGAAGGAAGGGCACAGCCGAGCGCAGCTGCC
>NW_009260059.1:442720-492045 GCF_000687185.1 Egretta garzetta
CGGGGGCCTGGCCGTGCCTGGGCCGGTGTTCGCCGTTACCCGGCGCCCTCGGGAGGCGAGCGGGCGGGTCTCTGCGTCCCCTTCAACAAACGGGCACCAGGGCGGCTGGGATGGCCGAGAGCACAAAACTGATACAGTATGGCAACGGCGCGCGAAGCAGGATAGGAGGCCCCATGATTGCTTCAGTGATTATTATTATTTTTTTTTTTTTCTTTCCCCTCAGAAGACGGGGTTTTGAAGAGCCCCATTTACAGACTTTGAAGTTTCGGAGCCAGGAGCGCAGGGTTATGACAGCGCTGCAAAAGTTCAGCCTTTCCCTCTGCGCCTGGAACGGCCCAAGATCCCGTCTCGCGCCAGCACTTTCTATTTCGTACCTCGGCAGAGGTTACTCATTTAGAAGGGAAGATAAACTCTTAACCCTGCTAATACCGCCTCCATAAAATGCGGGCCGTGCAAACAAAGGCCTGTACGTGAATTACTTCTTTTATCTTTGCTCAGTGCACTGCAGATAGTGAAAATGGAAGTTCCTCTCCTCTGCTTTCCAAAGACTTGCAGTTTTTACAGGCTAGAACCGGGCTGAGAGTGCGGCCCGTGGCACACTTACCCTCTGCAGGGAGCCCGGGAGGCGGTGGCTGCTTCTCCTCCTGCTTCCCTCCAGGAGCACAGGGGGAAATAAAAAAAAAAAAAAAAAACAAACCAAAACACTCTGGAAAAAAAACCCCTGATTGCTTGCTTGGAAAGCAGCAGGTTTGAGGAAAAAAAGCATCGTGTATACACATCCTCTCCTTTTTCTATATCCACAGCGTATGACATGATAGGCTTTGCTGTGTGGGAGAGAGTTAAATCCCCTTGGTATACTGCATTATGAAAAGCCAAAATGTAGCCCAACATATTTCTGTGGACTATTTAGACTCCTCATTTAAAAGCAGCAATGTGAATCTGAACAAGGTCTCAAGGAATCATTTATTCTAGTTGATTCGACTTGCGCCGACAGAAGGAAGTTCTGTGGAAATCAGTTCTGTGTGTTCAAACAAAAACTCAGGTAGTGGGATTCCACATATCCTGTATGGCCAGGCTCAGTCATTAATATTACAGCTACTGTTGAAAAATGTAGCCTTATTCTCCTTTACTGAAAATTCATCATTTTTCTTTATGTATGGAGAAAAAAAAAAAAAAAATCTGTGTGCACTGGAAGGCAGTTTTCTTTAGTCTTTCTTCCTGGAGTAAACAAGTTCTTTCAGCCTTTTCTCACAGGCTATGCCTTTTAAATCTTTTAACCTTTTGCTTAATTTTTGTTTACGGCTTTCTTAAGGCACAGCCCCAACAAGGGTCATCATGCCTCAACCAAAGCCTTACCAGCAGTGCAGCGCCCTTCTCTAATTCTGAGAGTACCCCACTTTGTTTTTGAAGTAGTTAATGGAAAAATCATTAACTAGAAATGTGCCCAGAAGAAACCAGTCCCGCATGACAGGCCCTACCAGTTACACAACAAAAGCAGCTAGACATGATTTCAAGTTTGCTTTTGCTGCATGTATCTATAGTGATTTTATTTGCATACCATTTTTTAGGTTTCTTATAAGGATATCAAAAGCACAAAAGACCCCCTTAATTTATCACATTCACAGCTCCTTATCCTGTTGAAGAGAGAAATTAGATTGGATTCGACATGAGTTGCTCTTGACAAGTCCGTGTTAGGTGTGCTTTTAAGCATGTTGTTCCCTGAGTGAACTTTAACCAATTGTTTAATAAATTATTCTACCAATTTTTTTGGATATCAGAATTAGGCCAATTGACTTACAGCTTGCTGGGTTGTTGTTAACCCCTTCTCTGCAGACACGTGTTCCTCTCCAGCGCTGGACTGCCCAGTCTTTTCCATGAGCTGGAGGATAATCACTGATGATCTCAGATTGCTTCTGCTGGGGCCTGGTGAACCTCAGAGCAAGTTTCATTAGGTCCTGCCACACATTTTTTTTTAAAATATATTTCACCTCTTTTTCTGGTCTGAACTATGCTTCTATCCATTTTTCACACACAATTTAGACCTATTTTGAGTTGCTATTACCGTATTTCTGCCTTTAACCATTATGGGCTCTTTCTGCATTATTTAATGACTGTGATTTCCTTTGTCTTATTTTAATTTCTAATTCCCTTATCAAACTTTTTAGTTGTCTTTTATGTCCCATGATAGTTGAAACTGATTTCATGCCTCAACCTTTCTGATTCTGTTATCTACAGGGTAACACCGTTTCTTTATTTTCATCTATTCATACATCCTTTGTCTATTTACTGTATGTTCCCTTATGATTTTTAAGGTCATTAGGTGCTTGTGAATAAGCGAAGCCACATATGTTTGTGGTTGTTTCAAACAGAGAGATCCACTGCAATCTTTTATGCCTTAGGTTACCTTCACAAAAATTCTACCTGCCATTTCCTGGAATTTCTTCCTGGAGTTCCCGTTGTTTTCATTTGTTTCTTGTTAGCCTTGTACTTCTGACCTCTGTGAGGAGATGCCTCTGAAGTTTATTAGGCTGCCCAGTTATTCTCCTTGTTTCCTCTCAGCCTTTGGCCAGGTCACTACTTTTTTAACTCACTCACCGACTTTTGTTACTGGTCTTTACTTTAAATTCTTCCTCACTGCGTTAGCAAGCTGGTGCACTTCAATTCCCTTCCTTGTTTTTAGTAGGTAGACTCTGGGGACATCCAGCAGTTACTCTACACGGGACGCTCTCTAATAACAGAAGCTTTCTGGAGATACCATTTCTGTAGCTCATCATCCCTTGCTGCCAGCACACATCTGCACTCTCCTGAACTGCTGCCTACAGCTGGGGGGATGGAGGAAAGCATCCCCGGCTCCTTCAGCATTGGTTCCACAGATCTTCAATGCTAGCACACCTAGCACTGGCGTTTTTGCCCACAAGGACACATACATAAGGTAGCCAGGGCAGGGTAAGCCTTAGCAATTTTTTGCAGTATCTTGGATTTTGTCTCTGTGAGGAGGTGAGCTGTTTAGCAGAAGAAAACCGTGTCTCCCCCAAAAGAGAGCCTCCATAACCAGCATTCCCCATTTCTGTGCCTGGCTGCGGCGATGTATGGCCCTTCCTGCTCTTCTCATCCCAGAACTGCAGCCCAGGAACCTTGACCTCAACAGATGCAGATCCAGCTGCTGAGCAAAGCTGCCTGCAATTTCTTTACCTTTTAGGGTATCTCTTTCTTCCTCTTGACATGGCTTTGCAGGCACATGCATGGTGGCACATCCCTGTGAGGGAGAGAGGAATGTACTACCTGCCTGGCAATAAAACCAGTGAAGAAAAACGTGTTATGGACAGTGCAGAACAACCTACCAGTGCTGTGCAGTAGTTAAGCTTCTGGCATAAGACGTGAAGTCAGTCCTTAAGGGATGTATCTGATATAACTGCTAGCAAACATCTGCAAGGAAAAATGATGGTGCCTTTTCCCAGCTGTGGAAGGAATTGCAGGAAAACATTATTTGGAGTGTTGCATGACAGACAAGGGAACAACAATTAAACAAGCTGTTCAAGAAACCGTGACTTCAGGGCTGAAGTAGTTATTATTTCCCTGCTGTGGTAGCTCCAAGGTTGCAGAAAAAACATGAAGAGATGTATTGCTATGACAGTCTTCTTAGAACTTGTAATGAAATACCTGGACACAAATCATCTGGTAGGTAGATGGGAAGATTGACCAGAACTATTGACTATGACATTTAATCAGCCTGCAATATCAAATTGCCAAGCAAGAGCACAGCTTGATGTGACACTTGCATTTATCTTTGCATCTTTGATTACAGATACATTATCCCTAGGTGCTGGCACAGTGCCTGAGGAGTTTTATTCCGTGTGGAGCATACAGCAGTAACTAAGTAGATTGAACACTTCAGAATGATAGCTCAGGAGGCTGCCTCATATAAATAATGAATAATCTCTGTAAAATGCGCGGTCAGCCCTGATGTGTTTGCAGAGGCAGCCTAGTAGAAATACGAATTTAGTATTAGTCTAAAGAAAATGGAAATAAATGCATAACAACTCAGTCACTCTAGAAGGAGCTATATGTCATTTTAGAAAACGTTTTCCGAAATGCAGAAATACTTTTCTCAGTGGTGAAAAATACAGCAGCTAGCAGGTAACAGTTCTCACACTGGGTGTGGAGCTGGCGCGCTATCGCACAAGATCAGCATATATCATTTGCAAGATTAATAGTTTCTATATAATACCTGATCAATTAGTATCAATTATTACATTATGGAGCTAGAGACATTACATCATCTGCAGCTTTCAGTAGAATCTGGAGTAAGGATCAAGCATCAAAATAAAAGCATGTATTTCCAGCTGGGCACCTGCAAATAAGGCAACAATGTAATATTTGTAAAACCACAAGAAAAAGATAGACCCTCCTTTATAAATGACCAAAGGAACACCATGATGTAGGAATTATAATGGACAAAGTCAGGAAAAGTAAAAATACTCGCAAAACAGACCTGGAAAAGAATTTGGATTGCTGAGACATAAATATTGGCAAATTAGCAACTACCGTGATTAACAACCGTCCTTGGCAAGCCAAGCAACAGCTGGGCAGCAGGAACTGAGGCAAGAGGTGCTACCTAGAACAAAGGGGAAAGAAAAAAAAAAAAAAAAAAAGTATTTTGTCAATGTAGGAGAAAAGCACTCCAGGCAATTGTTGCAATTATCACTGCTTTTCCCTGCCTTACATGCAAAAAGACCTGTTTGTCATGATTAGATTACAGTTGGGCAGGTCTGAACACTTGAAGCTTTTATTAGCATAGTTACTCCTGTAATTCTAAACTATTTATGTAGGAATTGTGCAAGCTCTGTCCCCATCACAGCCTATATCGTATGTGCATAGAAAACAGCTAGTCCCTGTGCTGTGAAAAAGCGTATACCGTGCAAAGTTGTATAGACAAGGGGAAACAGTCTGGCTGAGCGGCAGCTGGATTCACAGTGAGGCTGCACGGGTGCTCTTTCTCCATGCTTTGGAAGCAGTCTGGATGAGCTGGAGGCTGCTGCTCAAGGGTGGGAGCAGCAACCCACTGCTGAGGTGACTGCCAGCTTCAGACCCCGCTCGAGAGCTGGGAATAAACCAACCCAAACCACCAAAAAAAAAAATTAAAATCCCCAAACGATATAGAATCATAGAATCGTTTAGGTTGGAAAAGACCTTTAGGATCACAAAGTCCAACCGTTAACCTAACACTGCCATCCCATCACTAAACCATGTCCCTGTGCACCACATCTGCCCATCTTTTCAACACCTCCAGGGAAGGGGACTCAACCACTTCCCTGGGCAGCCCATTCCAATACTTGACAGTCCAGGTCCAGGTCTGGATCACTCCCTGAGATTGACTCATCTGACATGATTCCCAGTGGTGCTCCTTGTGCATTACCTGCTCATGTTCTACCGTGAGGCAGCCATGGAAAGCAACTGGATGAAATAGCCTCCTGTGGTTTTGTCCTTAGCAATCAAATCACCACTTTAGTTGCATTTTGCTGGCTCAAAACCTCCCAATGGCTTGAACAGGCCAGACTTGTATCTTCCCCTGCTTCAGCTTACAGTACAACTATTTTTAAGGGCAAGTTTTCTTCTGGGAATTTTTTTCCTAAAAGCCAAGTGGCCGTAGAGGAAGGACGCACCCTGCACAGTTAGCACTTTGTGTGTGATGCAGCAGAGCCTTGGAGCAGCCGGAGGATGTGGCTTTTCTGTGATGAGGCTGCTCGGAGTCCTCAATTAGTCACACATGATAAAACAGACTGCCAGAATTGCAGCTGAAATTACTTAAGCCAACTTCATGCTGAAATACGTGTAGCAGTGTTGGCTATATCCATCTGTGTTTTCACCATTGTGAAGACTGAATTGATTTTGCGTGTTTTAAGAACCTATTCTGGGCTGAAGCTCATCTCTACAGTTTACTTATTTAATAATGCTTCAAATGAGTTAATCTTAGATTCTATTTTTAAATACAAAACTATATTGCTAGGGCTCTTTAGAACAAATCAGTTTGTAGAACATGGGGAAAAAATCCAATTAATGGGTTTATTCACATTACAGGTGCCGCACTACAAGGGTATAGTGATTACTATTATAAATGCAGCTTTATAAAAGTATTTGTTTTTTAACTTATAAAATTATCTTAAGTAAAGAAATTATGATAATAAATCTTTTTTAAAAAACATGCCCCCACATCCATGTGAGAAGAAGCACTGAACTGCTGTTTCTGGTATTGCACCACTGCATTGCTGGTATCCTTGAAGCAATTGTTGATGATTATCTCGTGTTTGGGAAGGAAGGGATGAGGGCTGCTTGCTCAGTCAGGTGCACTCTGTACTTTATATTGCTAAATCGGGTCAGCTGGGGTAAGAGAGCCTCTTCTTGTAGCACTGTCTTGCAAAATTCTCCTCCTTCACTCAGTCAGAGAAATCTTCTCTTCCAGTTAAATGACATATAATCACTTTGTCACTGTAATTGTCATCTCCAGAGGAGCAGCAGAGCAGGAGGGTTGGTAGTGCTCATTTAGCAGGCTGCAGCTCCTAGCAGGTGTCGAACTGGGCTGCAAAGCGGTTGGTTTCCGTATTATGGAAAACCTGCCTTGACAGTGAATCCATCAAAATAAAAAAAAAAAAAAAGAAATAGTTTTCTATTCTATTTAAAAGAAACTATTTCCTTTGTCTGAGGAAGGAGCATCAATGATGTGGCATGAACACCTTGAAGTAAGGTTGTGAGGAGGTTTACTTCTTCCACTACACATGGAACACTTTCAACATGCAGCTGGACAGGGTCCTGGGCCATCTTGTCTCGACTGTGCTCTTACCTAGAAAGGTTGGACCAGATGATTCTTGAGGTCCCTTCCAACCTAGGATTCTATAATTACTGCCTTGCAAAGTGTGTGCTGAAACGCTGGTATTTCATGAGGAAAACTAGTCATGGGTTTTCTCCCAAGCTTTCTGTGTCCTTCTTAAAAGTGTTTTATCCAATAAAAGCATCCTGCAGGGACAGGTTGTAAGGAGGAGCCTAAAATCAGGGTTCTGACTGGTGGCAGAAAGTGAAGGGATCAGAGTTGAGCCACGCTGTTAATTAATGACAGCCATTGTGGCCATGTAATCCTTTCCTCAGGACTCATGGCTCTTCACTGAGCTGAATAAATATAAATTTAGTAGAAGATGATAACGCTGCTGGTATGTTTCGCTACTAATAAATTCACTTACCTTGTTTAAATATGCTGTTTCCTGGTACCTTGGCTCTCCCCAGCCGAAGTAACCCAAGTGAGGCTGGAGGATGGCCAGGAGAGGGGAGGATCATTCCTGGTAGAAAAGTACAATTCTGTGCTCCTCTCCTCTTCCAGCCCCTCCCCTGCTAAAGAACAAGTACCCCAACTACTGCCACTGGAAAACCCTGAACGTAAATGTTGTTAGGCTTGATTTAGGAAAAGAAGCAGATTAGTATGCTTGAGCCAGAAAGTCATGATTACATGAGGGCTCACTTTGGTCTAATTAGAGTATCCTCAGTGGTGTTAAATCCGCTTAAGTTAGGGTCAATTTTTCACTTGATGGACTGAGATTTCTCCTGCTCACTGGAGATCTGTGAGAGCATTCCCCTGACTTACTAGAGGAAGCCAAATGTTGTCTTTGATCAAATTGGTGATGCATATCCAGATCGGGACCCTAAAATCACCTTTGGCCTATTTCTTTAACTAAAAGAAAAGGGGGAGGGGGGGAATTTCAGTAGACTACAGTGGATAAACAAACCATGGGCATACAAGATGAGTAACTTGAAGGTAAACATGCCAAAGTCCTTTCCAAAGCTAGTGGGATCAAAGTGAAATAAACAATAGGTCCTGGTGGACTTCTACAAGGCCATTCAGGACTCAACAGGGAGTCATTTAGGTTTATTCAAGGTCTAACAGAAAAAAAAAAAGTATCCACTCAAGCGTGTATACTTTTTAAAAAAAAAAGATGCATTTTACTCATATACCCAAGTGTGCATATGCAAAAATGAGACGGGTGGCTGTAGACAACCTCCAAACTCTGTAGCAAGGGTCCTTTTCTTAGCAGATTTGAAATATTGTGTCCCACAGATGTCTGAGGCTATCTTTTGTATGGGTATTGATCTTTCCAATAAACATTAATACTAGGTGGTGATGCTACAGCTTCAGTTCACAAGGACTATCTTGCTTTTTAAACTGAGAGCCTTATAAATTAAATATGAAAGCCTACATCCAAAAGCTGTGCAATACCTAGCTACTGATCCTTGGCACCTGGAACAGACTGCAGCGTCTGCCCTGCACACCCAGCTTCACCCTGTGGGTGAGGAGGGGAGGGTCAGCCCTGCCAGAGCAGAAGCCAGATCTTTCACATTGAGCAGGAAGCTCAACAAAACCTAACCAAGAGGAAATTTGGAGTAGAGGAATGCCCATATCATGACACCACCCTGTGACTCTGGTGCTTCTTTCTGCCCAGGGAGTCCCTCCTGAAGGTTGTGCAGAAGTACAATTTTACAACCTGCTGGGAGCAGCTCCTTCTTTTCTGTGGAAAGCTCAGGAGGAGGCAGCGTGAGCATCATCTCTGCATCACATGAAAACCCTGTGCTTCCAGTAATTGCCCAGGGTGCTGCAGATCAGAGCAGGGAACCCCATCAGCTCCTTCCTCAGGCTGGTGTTGGTCAGACCCACACATCCCATCTGCCGGGAGTGTGACATAAGCTTCCAACTGTGCAGGCTTATTTAAGGCTCTTTGGGCTAAAAAGAGGGACTGTCACTCTGCAGCAGGGCATCCCAGTGGGGGTGGCTATGCAGCACTTGCATACTTAGGGGCTGCTCAGCACAAATCTCTGCCACATCATACCTCAGGGAGGCTGCTCCAGCAATGTTTGTCACAGAGGTGGAACAACTCTCACTAGATGTGATCTTTAGTGTTTCAGATTTACCAAAAATAGTTCTTTTGCTAACATTGACAATCTTGAAGCTGAGGGGGAGGCGAGGGAATGGGGTAGTGTTTTCCCTGGAGAAGCACCTCCTTTCACTGTCAGTATGCATTATTATGAACGGCATTTGCATTTGTTATTGATAATTTACTTCCCTTCTTCCTTCCTTTTTTTTTCTTTAATACCCAGGACACTGTGTTTAGGACCTTGCAGCCTCTCTCTCTCTTTCTATCTTGCGGTATAACTTAGAGATGTGCAGATGCTATATGAAGTCAGTCATCACTTGGCTCCAGGCCTTGGAAATTTAAGAAGTCAAGGTTTTGTGGTCTAATTCTCACTCTCTTTTAGAGTTTCAGATTAATTCTAATTGGAGAGCTTATTCAAGATTAAAGCCTCCTTTAGCTCTTTGTACTGGAAGGTTTCACTGATGTTGGACATCTATCTGTTTACCGGCCTCCTGTGGTTCACAGGATTAGTGCACTACTGATGCTATTGTAACTTACTTCAGTTTTAAGGCAGTGAGTTTTTTACTTTTTTGGGGGAACACCGTTTACCCAGTCTTGCTACAGGTTTTGACCATATTGCACCAATGGTGTGAAACAGGCTGTTCAAAATTAACATTATAGATAGTCACAAACATCACAAAATTTCAGAGGGCTATTCTATATTGGTAAAGATAGCAAAGATTCTCCATGTGTACCACAGTAAAGATACAGATTTAAACAGAGAAAGTTGATTATTCTGGTTGTTTGAGGCCTAACAATCTTTGAATTAATCTTTGGAGTTCATGCATCAATCCTGTGGAAACCTGAGATGTTCACAGAGCGCTGACTAGTTGTGCTAGGGTGATATGAATGCGCATCACATTTGAGGCCAAAAGAGACCATCATAGCATTTAAACTGATTTCCAGGTTACTGCGGACTATTGAAGTCATTCACTTGCTTCCATACCTTTTGTCTGCTAAGGTGTATCTACTGAAAGCCACCAAGAGGAGTGGCACACCCCTTTCCTCTTTTGATGGTTTTGTTCCAATGAATAACCAGCCTTACTTCAAAACTATAGCTACCTTGTTTCCATTGTGCAGCTGGGTGGATTTTGCACCCAGACATTTGCCTGGTTTTGTGCTCCGGTCTGACTCTCTGTGCTTCCAGAACATGGGATTTTTCTCCCCGTGAAGATTCTTGTAGGCAATAACCAAATTGCCTCTCAGCCATCTCCAGGCTGACCTGAACAGATCAGGGGCTTTAATCATCTCCATGGCAGGCATTTTGCAGTATTCCCTGCATCCAGATTCTGAACCCTTTAAATACATTGAGTGATATTAGTTGGAGCATTTTAAAAATGGCACTTGAGGCCCAAATGATGGGGTTTGCATGACATTTTCTTACCTGTAACATATACTTCCTAATGTTTTCTTTCCATTTCCTTTAGAAGCCAGGGATGAAGCTTCCAGTTAACACTGGTGAGGCTTTGCTCGTAATCTTTATAGATCAATTTTTAAGAGCATACAAGTGCTTGTTGATGGTATTGACTGAAAGTTTGGAGAAGATTGAAGCACTGGCGTTTAAGCATAGGATATGGCCAATGGCAACGAATCTTCCCCAGCTAGCCATCCTACCTGAAATAAAGCATAAGCTGGAAGAAAGCTTCTGCGACTGAGGGAGCCACCCAGTCTGTTTCAGACTGAGTTTTTAGCTGTTGACTGCATGACGGCGGAGGTATTCCTGACTTGAATTGCTATAAATGGTATAAAAACATTCCAAGTTTAAAGGTCATGTTAGTGTAAGACCAAACGATTTCTGCATGTGTTGGTGGGCATACTAATATATAACTCACCCTGGTTCAAATGCCAATGCTGTATTTTTCCTCACAGACTATCCAATGGTAGAAGAACATGGGCCACTTGGAGCCTTCCTGGAACTGAGGATTGTGCAAGTTATGTGAATGTGCGTGCTGGATATTTGACACGAGCTTCACAGAAGGTTGCTGTTGTTTCTGGGCTTGGGAGTCTAATGACAAATTTGCACCTGAACTGCAGAATAAATAATCCTCACCTTTGCTCAGCTGAACGTGCACTTTTTTGGCTGGGCCAAAAGCAGGCACACATCTCAGCTGTGTATGCCATTTCATTCCTGTCCATCTAAGCACACACCAAGGAGTGTGTTGTTCATTCCTGGACAGAGATTTTACCCGTGTGTATTAGACCACAGACCAAATATAAAGACCACAGCTCTGTAGTTGGTGTGCAGCTCCACTCAGTGTCTAACACATGGCAGCAGGCTGGTGGTTGAAATGAGACCAGAGGTCCAAATAGAAGAAGATCAGCACTGTTAGAAGTGTTTAAAAGCTGATGGGTCACTCTCGTCACTTCTCTGAAGTGAAATGTGGGTTATTTCTGTTCTCTGTGTTTTAAGGCTCCAGTGTAACAGCTACCATTCCTAAAAGCTAAACTGTTTTAGTACCAACAGGTGAAATAAATTTAGGCCTCTAGGAGAAGTCTCATGTGCTTTAATCCAATAATGCTCTTTTCTCAGTACATTGGTTCTGACTTCCAGGGGACACAGTTACTGACACTGGGGGGTGACCTCCCTGCTGTGTCCAACATGGCTGCAGTCACTCAGGAATGTAGCAGTTAGTAGAGATGCATATCTGAAATCCACCCACTTGTCCAAGTCAAATGCTAAGGAAAAAACACACCTTCACGCTTCACACTGACTATCCCGTTGGAGAAGCAGCCAGCCTGAATGGGTAAGTAGAGCAAATAACTGATTATAACAGAATTTACGATAAAGAGAAGAGCCCAGAGAATAAAGGGGCAATTGGAAAGTCTGGGTAAATGCACTGGAAACCACTGACTCTTCATTTGCATGTCTTAGCAAGGAGACTGTCATTAAAATTGAAGCCCGCTTTCTGCAGTAGGGAGAGCGTGAGGCTTTGTGACTGTGGCTGTTTTTACCAGTGACTGCAGAACCTGAAGGACAGGAAGAGTCAATTAGGGAGGAGCGTGCCAAGCCAAAACAACACCCAGCCTCACCACAGATGGTGACTCACCAGCCTTTTTATAAACTAATTTCCTCAACAAAGAATGGAATTGAGCTCAGGCCAGCTTTGGTTGTTTAGAAAACGAGAGAGCACACCACAAATAGCTCTCCAGTCCATCTGGATGAATGGACAGAGATGCCCTTCTTCCATCTTGCATCCAGACAGTGGGAATATGGCATCTTTAGCAGCCAGTGCACTGCAAAGTTATCTGTGGTTAACCTGAATAGCTGGGCATAGCCAAAAAGCCTTTTCTTCAGCTCTTCTTCATAGCTTTTAGTGTAAAATCTCTGCTTCTTGTAATCTTCAGAATTTAGCCATTATTGTTACTACTTATGATTTGCCTCGCTGTAGTGTCTGGGGCCCTCAGCCAGCAGTTGCGCTGCCCTTGAACAAGATGCTATTCAGCCATACAACAAGACTTTCTGAGCCTCAGGACAATTCTCATGGAACACAACAAGTGGGACATAAAAAGGGGGTGAAGCAGCCAAAGGTGAACTGGAATGGGATTAAAGCTGGAGGAAGACAAAAGAAGGAAATAAATGTTGACTAAAGAGCAGGATTACAAGGAGGAGGGGAGTAGTTTGCTACTTTTTTTTTTTTTTTAAAAAAGTATTATTCTCCATCCAGGGAAAAAAAACATGGTTACTTACCAGTGACTGCAGAGATTTAAGATGGTTGCTAGTGCAGATTTCCTAAAAGGGCCGTGTCTTGTATCAGGCACTTGAGCATATTCTGAAAGCCCTCTTTAGGGAGTAGCATCAGTGTCAGCGGGTGCTGCACCACAGGAGAAGTAAAGCCTCCAGACATCTCATTTATTTGTTTTATGGGGTTGGAGGGAAAGACTCACATCTGTCTGCTCAGGGCCTGGCATGCCACAGGGCTTCCTAATCAGGTCCTCTGCAAAGCTATGTATGTCAAAACTCTGTCTGATCTTGGCTCATTCCTGATCATGGTCATGTTAAAGGAGGAATCAGAAGAAGGGGGAGAAAAGAAAACTTTTTTTCCCCCCCTCAGTTTTCCCATTTGAATGTTCTTGTATATGATTAAGGTTCTCCAGAAAAACCTCTTTTTTTAACCACTGGGCCTATAAACACAGGTGTACAGGAGTCATTGGCCTGCCCACCAGGGGAGGCTATAAGAGCCACAAGATGGACCTGTGGGACAGAGGCTTGGTAAGGGAAAGGCTGAATAATCAATGGTAGGCACTGGACTGTGGAAGAAGAGGATGGGGAGGGACATACACATGTCCTAATGATGAAGGACCATGAGGACTAAAGGAGCAGGAAGAGTCGTTTCTTTTAGGGACAGAGAAAAGAAAGGAAGGGCAGAAGTAGGAGGAGGACAAGAGCAGCTGTCAGGAGAACAGAGGCATGAGACTCCCTATGGTCAGAGCAGAAATCCTATGAATAACATATATGAAGTCCAAGTTTGCTTCGTGATGCTTCCTTGGACCTGAATCACATCCAGTTTCTCCATATCTGGTACCACATGCGGTTCCTGTGGGGATCCTGAGTGAGATTCATCATTTCTGTGATGCTGCTGGGGCTGATGGAATTCTGCAGATGTGAACACCAGTGTAATGGTGTTCTGGCTCAGATGTGGTAATGCCAGGCAAGCAGAACCAATCCCTCACAGTAGGAGAGGTTGATTTTGCTTTTGTGGTCGCCTGTAAGTTCAGCAAGCAGAACAGGCTATGCAGGCTGCTTGCCAGCAACCAGCAGTTTCGAGAAGAACCGTACCTTGGAAGATCTCTAAGGGGCAAGGGACATCCATGCCAGGCAGTTTGTGTGAAAGTGCTCATTTGTCTGGCAGTGAAACCCCACAATTTGTCTGGTGGGTGAACTGTCTGACCAATGAGGGGTTAAAGGCTTACTTGTTGCTTCCCGAAGCAGAGGTTTGAGTTTTCAGGCTGCACAGAGGTGACAGCTCCAGGTATAATTTGGAAAGGTAACTGTGCTTTTACTGTGACCAACGCATGGCATTCAAACATGGCCAGTGCTTGGGGACTGGAGAGGAATTATGCAAAAACGAGCAGGATCCTTTTTTTTCTTTTTTTTATTTCTTTATAAAGAAAGGAAAGGATGGGCATGCCAAGCCAAAACGGCGGAGTACAGACAAAGGTGGGCACAGAGGCTTCTCCTCGGGGGCCATCCACAGTAAACTCTTGCCCTGGTAGAGTAGAGCTCCCCATCCCTCCTGCCAGGAGGGACCCAGCATGCAGCCAGCCCTTCAGCACAATCACAGCTCTTTGAAGTTAGTTTGCACAGTTTTGCAATACCATCAGCCCCACGTCACGCCGGGGCAGCAGCAGCTGAGGCCAGCAACAGCAGCAGCAGCAGCAACACTGGACACAGTGCACAGAAAAAAGGGAGCAAAGAGCTTATTTGCAAACAGTTGTATGTAACAATATAGAAAGTCCAAAGATCATCATTCTGCTATAAAAATATTACACTTCATAAAACCATGTACTATAAAAAAAATCTATTCAGAAACGCTGGTAAACATAATAAATATCTGTACACCGGCTGCCCTTTTCATACAGGAAACGTAAAAAGCATGAGCCTCAGAAATCATCATTTGTAAACATGAATATGGAGCCTGTAAACAAAGTGCTAGATCATGGTTCGTATTTCGTCAAATTCATTGGATACCACCCCAGTAGACCCCTTGCACACATCATCGCCTAATGGCCAGAGACCACTACTGCGACAGGAAAGAGGACCCTGCTCTCAGCTGTCCCCCTCGTTTCAGTGAAGGTGCATATGGATTAAGGAACTAATACAACAAGAGGGAGGGAGGCAGGATTTGGCTCTGAGTAGCAAATCAGAAACAATCTTTTAGCAACTGTTCTTCATTTTCTGCACTTCAAAATGCTTATTTCCAGCCTCTCCTTTCAAAATTCTCCTTTATCAAAGAAGGCATGCATTTTACTCATTTGCCTATCAGGCTACCACGTCTCTGAAAGCTATGACCATCATCACATCCATTGAGGAGACACGATGGAGCACGAATTGAATCGGTAACTACATACACCTATGCAAGAAGTAGTGGTCGTACAGTTCAACACCGAGCATCATGCTTTACACAACACGGGCTGATGCAAAGGGCCAAATTCTTAGGCTCTCAACTTTGGGCTGCAAAACATTCCTGTGTGCAAGCCATGATCAGATGCCCGGTTAGCTGGCTGACTTGCATATGTTGTCACCCACTTGCACACGGAAATGCAAGGTCTAGGGTCACAAAACATGTGAATAGATTTTGCCCAAAATTTGGCCCTAAGAACTACTGTGACTTTATTTGCTCTGCAACATTCTTGTTCTGCACAGGCTTCTACCCACCTTTCACCTAAACACTGAGAAGTTTAGTTCTGTACACAGTGAGAACCTTCCTATTAACTTCACTTTATCTTCTGAGTTTAAACACTCAGATTTTTGCTAACTCTCAGAATATGAAAGGATGCGCAATTGTTGCTTGTGCCTGTTGTGGGCAGACATGGAGGGGGGAGCGGAGAACTGTGTTCACACAAGAGCTGAGCTACCAGAAGCAGCTTAGCCCCAATATTTCAGGGTAATACAGAGTTTTAGGAGTGGGGTCAGCTAGGAAGTATGACTACACGCTTCTACAGAGTTTCTCTTCAGAAGAGAAAAAGAAAACAGGCTTGCACATTTTCCTTTTTTAAATGAGCTATATTAAAGCATCTTACTAACATAATAATTTTAGGCCTTTTTATTTTAATGTAAGGAATACCTGAGGTGGTGGGCCCAGTTGTGCTGCTTTCCTGGCTTTTAGGATTCAGAAATATGACCCTGGAGCTTGCCTGGCTCTTGTTTAAAGGCGCCATCTGCAGATGTTCAACAAGAGAACTTTGCTTCTAAATATTTGCTTTGGCATTTTTGCTACACATATCTTAAGACACAGCTTCAAAACACCTGAATGAAAATAATTTTCTGGTGAAAGCTAAGATATCTCTTTTTCTGCTATAGTAATCTGCTTTACCTTCCATGCTTGTCTTCCTTACTCCTACTAGGTAGGGATTTAGAAGGCTGTAGCACTCCACAAAATTGGGAATTTCCCCTGTAAAAATGGTTGATTGGAAAACAAACCCCAGGATCTTTTCTATCCTCTTTATAAAGTCAATGGTGGCAAAAATACACACAGAGTCAACTTTTATCTCCCCAAGGTGTGTCATCTGCAGCCCTACACCTCCTGTTTACTGGGAGTTTATATGAACTTGTGGTGAATTTGCAGAAGCCTGGACTTGTCCTCCCCCTCTGTGCACGCAGCTTGGCACTGGTAACCTGCTGCTGTACAAACATCCCTGCATTTATCACCCTGGCTCTGAGCCACACCTGAGCTCAGCTCAGCATAACTTGGGAACAGAGGGAAAGAGGTGACACACCGATGTGTTGACAGCACTGCTGGCAAAAAAAGATGCTGTTGCCTTCCTGGTGTCCCCAGCCACTTGTTCTGACGCACAAACATTTGCTTTGCCCCACGATGACCTGGATAAGGGAGGTGTGAAAGGACAGATGAGCAGCTGAGCTCAAGAGAAAGCGACTGCCTGCCTTTTTTAGCATCAGCACTCACATATGCTGGCATAAGCTCTGTGGACCGGTGGCATAAGAAACCCCTGTGGCACTCATGGCTTAGGGGATGATCCAAGCCCAGGAGTAACTCATCACAGACACACAGCAACTGCCATACTTGACCAAGATCCGAATGTATTCGGCTGTACCAGAGCTGGGTACATGTTGTTAGAGAGAGCACTGCACTACGCAGGTAAAACCAGCCTGTGCCTTCAAGATTTGCCTACTGATTTCTAAAAGAGACTGATCTACCCTGTAAGCCAACAGATTAATTGTCCCTTTCAAATTCAGTCCAAAACCTATCCAACCCTAAATCTGGCTGAGAACAGTCCCGGTATTACATCCAGGGTTAGGTGAAGCACAGGGACACACAATCTGTAAGAGCATGACACACAGCATTGTGTCACGACATCATGCAACACAAGATGTCCTTCTCCCAGCTCTCTCTGCTTGGGTTATCCCCAATATCTCAGGGAGCTTCTCAAGATGATCTGAAATCTGTTGTCAGATAACCATTTTTTTCAGATGCAGAGATTGATTATGAAGTGTCTGCGAGGGTCACTTGTGGTTTGCTGAAAAAGTCAGGCTTTATAAATGCTATCTGCTGCTAAAACTTGCTTGAAAAAATTAAACAGACTTTAAACAAATGAAAATTAGTGGGGGACAGGGGTTAGCTCTTCCTCTGAGTAGCATCTCCCACACCTTTGCCATATAACAAGCTGTGGTGCTGTGTAGGAACCATTGCATCAGAACCATTTGGCTTCTTCAAAGTCCTGGAGCTGCAGGGGTGCGGTCCAGCTCTGCAAAGCGTGGGGAGATGCCTCCTCCTTGCTGGGCAGACTCCTCTCTACTGAGCTAAAGAACAGCTTTTGCAGTGGCTGTCCAGATGAGCTGTCTGTGACTGATACACGTTAGCATGCTTTGGACGGTCATTGCTTCACACACCTTGATGGTTCAGAAATGTAACTATATTATTTGTAACAGCCTAAGGCACTAGGTCACTTTGTGGACTAATAACCTTCAAGACAGTATGATCTAACTGGAAGTGATTTTTAGACTTTCAGGAGTTAAACATAGCATTTAGTAAAAATACGGAGAGAGACAGAGAGAGGCTAAACCTTTTTCAGTTAAGTTTTCTCCTAGAAAGAATAAATACTTATTGCTGAGCTATACTGTAGCGAGGAGTCTGGAAAGGAGATGGTGGTATAACAGCAGCCGTAGCAGTAATTAGGCCAGGGCCATGCGTCTTCGTCTGGCTCCAGCTGGGCTGGGGAAGCAGCGGGTGCTATCAGTCTGAAGTAACGAGTGCAACGGCGTGTTCTTCCCCCTCTGCCAGGAGCGACCGGCCCTCGGATTTGCTGATGAAGGCTCTTGTGTTTCAGTCCAAGTCAGCTGGATCAGCAAGACTGACGGTGGAAACGGTTTAACTCGGTTCATCTTGACTGAAAGAGGTCAGAAACCCCTCAGAAGAGCACCTCCCATAGCAAGCTCAGGGAGGGGGGACTGATCCATATCGGGGGTGCATGGTGGTGCACAGCTGGGACAGAGCAGGGGCTGGATGGGACAGCTTCTTCCATGGATGGGCACGGCCACCTACGCACACCCAGAGTAACCACTACCATTTTCAATGACAGGTTTTCAAGAACACTGCAGACAAAACTCTTCTGAGTATCACCTCAAGCACTGACTGCACTTCCATCCTCATTTGGACAAGCTGGGACAGCATGGGTTTTGTGTATGTATTTACATATACACAGGCACGTGCATACATCTGAATGCACTGGCAACAAAATCTTAAAAAGCAAACCCCATTATATGTAATTTATTGGCTTATAAAGTAACTAATGAGCATCAACAGGTATTATTCTGTGTGTGGCCCAAACCTTTTATGGCTACTAGGGTGGTAGCTGGTGGGTTAGAAAGAGCTAAATCAGGAAGAGATTCAAACCATTAACCTTCGGGAAGAGCAACATCGTGTAAGCTTGGCCTACAATAATATTCAGATGCAAAAAATGCTCAAAGAATTAAGACCGACTGTATCAAGAGTGAATTAGACTGTTTCCAGTGACTGTGAAGAGAAAGCAAACTGAAGCAATGAAAGATGACCAGGAAATCTCAGGGGGAGACAAAAGCTGTACAAATTATTTAAAACACTCTTGCCCGTAAACAATACAATTACACTGACCATTAAAAATACATTTTGTTGAAACAGCCCAAATTAGCTGGGACCCCAGAAAATCCTGCCCTCCCTCCAGGTTGTCCTTCGCATCCTTGTGCCCACCTTGCCTTCTTCCAGGACAGAAGTCACTTCCAGGGAAACAAGGCCTGGCCAGAGTGTTTCTGCGTCAGCCAGGATATCCCCTGCCTGTGGACCCACCTCGCAGTGTGCTGCTAGCAGAAATAGATGAGACTTAACTTCTAGCTAGAGGAAAAGTGCAAAGGTAGCAAAAAGCTGATACTGAGCTCAGCTTAGCTGGAGGAGGGAATGAGGGCTGTGGTTGTAGACACACCCCTATGCGTGTTTGCACCCATCAGTCCAAGCCAGTTCAGCCGCTGTGTGAAGTTTGACAGCACTGTTCTGTGGTTGCAGACACACCCCTACGTGTGTTTGCACCCATCAGTCCCAAGCGAGTTCAGCCGCTGTGTGAAGTTTGACAGCACTGTTTATTCTAGAAAAGAGAAGGGCTTCAAGGAGAGCTGCTTTGCAGCGGTCCTCTGTGCACAGCACGTAAGCCTGAACATTAAATATCGGTTTAAATTATTAAGAATAAATTTAAATTTAAAAATAGGCTAATGCAAACAAGTTTCAGTCAACATTGGAACAGAGATAGTTTTAGGAAGCATACTGCTATAGCAAATGCAACTCCTTATTCCCTTGGACGCTCTGAGGCAATGACCTGGTAATTCCAGTTCAGCACCGAGATGCACCGAGAGGGAAAAGTTACCATCTCTAGCATACAAAGCTCCATGTTCACATTTTTCTTTTTTTCCCCATCACAACAGAAAAAGAAGCCAACACAGCACATTAGCTTTTCCCACAAAGCATCTGAGGTGACAAAATTTACTCGGAAAACAAAAATTAACAAAAGCAGTACAAAGAAGAATCCTGGTCAGCTTGTGACCACCATAAGCCAAGATGGGTAAGAAAAAGAATAAAAAAATAGTTCACATCCGGCGCCACAAACCTTCCTCGCCTTTTTGAAATCAGGGAATGAGAAAAAAGGTCCATTTTGCTGAGACGGTTTCAACAAAGTTTTCTTTCCCTGAACCTGGAAAATCCAGGTATTAGGGTACAGAACTTTTGTTTTATATGTATATAAATACACATGTACATATTTATATAAATATAAAAGCAGAGCATCCTCCCATTTCTCCCCATAATTTATTATCATTAAAGCTTGTAACAGTGTTAGCTGGACTCTTCAGAAGTGGGTATTCTCTGCACACACGCGGGGCACAGAGAATTTAGCTCTGCTGGAGCAGAACAGCGAGGCAGGGGCATGAGACGTCGGGTGATGGAGGCGGATTCGGGTGAGCAGCTGGGGCAGGGGAGGGAGCAATGACTGGAAATGACCGTGCTCGCTCCAGGGTGGCACTCTGGCCCACCAGAGCTGCTCCCCTCGCTTTTAAAGGGAGTCCCAGTTTGCCCCCCAAGCACGTGCACGCTAGTTCCCATTGGCAGTACTCCCCACCGTGCCGCCATGGGCCTTTTGGCCTACTGTCCTCAAAGTCACCCACGCCGCTCCCTGCCTCTGCTCAGTCCCCCCTCGCCTAGTCCTCTCAGACTTCTTGCTTGCTGGCGGAGACCAGACACCCTTTTCTCCCCTGATCCACAGGCTCCTGCTCACACTATTTTATGTGAATGCTTTCCCACAGTCTTGTAAGACCCAATAATTTTCTCAGACGACCGAGTTTCGCAGAGGATTTCTGCTCTCGGAGACCGAGTAAGTCAGGGCTGGTGGCGTGCCCTCCTCGAGCGGTGCTGGCGTCATTCCAGAGAGGGCAGGGGCAAAGTGCAAAAGATTTCTTGAAATCAGAAGGTATTTCCACTACCGACAGCTCCCTCTCTTTCATGTTGTATAGCACTTATTTCAAGTAAGGTGTTATTCATGTGTCTCTGCAGCCTTCACTCTTCCTGGGGTGAGTGGAGATCAGTAGATGTCTACTGGTGACCAGCCGAGCCACTTCATCGTGACACATCTGGAACAGCTGAAAACATTCAAACCCAACTGCGTTCTTCGTAGCAAAAAGTGCTTTTCTTGAGAAACAAAATGAAAACGGTGTTCCCACGGAACACCTTAAGGACTCAAAAATAGTATTTCCTAGGATGGGAAGGATGGAGCACAGCTACTTTATTTGGCTTTATCTCAGTAAGGAAACAGAGCTACTGGCAAAATTGGCACATCTTTGTGAAGTTGTTAAACTCAGGACCCTAGCTGGAATGTAAAAGAAATGACGGAGCAAAGGAGATCTTTGCCTTACGCTGGGCTTCTGCTAGTTCTGGCGATTTCATGTGCAGGTTGCCCAAAAAAGTTCTGCTAGCCAAGTAAAGATGAATCTCTCAAATAATAAACTGTGGGTCTTCAAAGAGGCCTTTTGGGGGTACTGCTACAACCTGGTAGAGGTAAGTCTTTTCATGCCCCTCCGCTGAGCCAGATTGGAGGACAATACAGGCTCCAGCCTTGGTGCCTGAGGCGCTCGGTTTAAAGCAAAGTAAGTGGCTGCCATTGCACCCTGTAAAATAGAGAAAGAGAAAATGCTGAGCTGAAATTCAGTTCTTTGATGCTTTTCACCTCCCTCTCCCTATTCAACCTCCTGAAAAAAGTGGACGTGCATGGACCATTTCCATGAAATGATAACAACATTTAGGCTGGCAGGCAGCTGGGGTGTCTCTGATTCAATGTGGTGGCAGTACAGAGTCCCACCAGGTCATTACAATGCAGCCTGAAGTTAGAAATATCAAGCAGGTGACAGGACAAAAATCTTTACTGTTAATATGGTGCCATATTAAATTTGGCCTCTGTGGCAAATAACATTCCCAATTCCTCTATCAGTTTCCAGAATATTTGCACAAATGTCAGCTCATTCTGCAAGGAAGGAAGAGGCAGGGGGGTAGGATGTACCTTCACCAGGTGAACATCCTGTCTGCTGAGTTGGTTTTGAGACAGATACTCCCTGTTCACTATCCATGGATGTCTTAGGACTTGGACTGCTGTGAGGCGCTGATGAGGGTCTACGTGAAGCATCTTAGACACAATGTCCTGGGTTTGAAAGGAAGAAAACAGTAAATGGGAAAAGGTAATTAATAGCAGCGCAGGTTTTACTAAGATCTTCCCAGTAGCAGTGTTATCACTAACATGTCCAACGGAGAGAGGGATGCACTTCAGATATGCTTATATTTTTTAAGTGTAAAGTCTGATCTTCAAAATTTTCAAGTCTTTCAAGTCTTTTCAACTCTCAGTTGATAATCCTGTCAAAAGATAATGTGGAGGATATCCAGTTTACTGAGTGAGCGCTAATTACCTCATAGGGGGGATAAACGCCACCTAGAGAGGATGCCGTCTGGGGGCATCTCCTCACTGACTGCAAAGCATGCTTACAAGTGAAGCTTAGAATAGAAATCGAACATTCAGGCAGCTAAAATTCAATGAGATCAGTTCTACCATGTCTGAACATTTTAATTTCAAAACTGGACATCTGATAAAAAAATTCATTGTAAGGCTCATGGGGCTGGTAGCAAGATGAGTACGTTACTAGGATTGCTTGCAGTTATGTGGTGGGTTATATCAATGTTCTTCCATTGGAAACTACCAGTTGCTAAAATGGAAATCTCTTGCAGGAATCACTAATCCTGTTAAAGTTTCTGCTTAATGCCAGGCAACTGGAAGCTTGCCAGCTTTCTGCTCATCTACCTGTCTCATAGACCAGTGCACAGCTTCATGCCCAAAAGCCTCAGCACCAGATGAATTTTATCTCATGGGGTTTCCATGCTTCGTGATAGATGGGCAGCCTAAGCTGTGAACTGTACAGGAGTTAAAAACACTAATTTGTAAACTCCTGGTTAACTCTGAGGACCATAAAGGTGAGTCACATATAGACCATGAGTTTGTGGCATTGACTGACCTACACTTCTGTTAAAAGTTCGCTTGCACCAAAAAAGAGTTCTGTGCTATTTAAATCTCAAGAGCATTCACAACTGATGGTGCTGTATTATGCTTTAGTTTAATGAAATAAACTACCAAAATTCCTGACACGCTATTTCATGAGGAGTGACAGAAACATAAAGAAGAAAGCTTTTATTTCATGAGGCACTGGGAAATAATCATTCTGCCTATCTCTCTCAAGTTTGTTACAATTGCAGACTGCAAGCCCGTTTCAGTGAACAAGAAAAAAATCTGAGAAAGTGTTCACTGACCTTTGCAGTATCAGATACTGAATCCCAGTTTCCTCCTGTAAGTGCATATTTGCCACTTCCAATCCTGGCCAGAATCTCCTCTGGGGTGTCATCTGGTCCATTTGCAAAAGGAGTGAACCTATTCAAAAAACAAAGAGAAAAAATACAGTGTAATTTGCAAGCATATGATTTCTAGGATCTAGTGCTAACTGCTGCTGATTACAAAAGGACTTTGGTTCCAGAATGGACCACAGACATTGCTGCTTCATTTTCCCTCAAAAGCTATACAGCCTGGTGTTTCCTCATATTAAGTTGTTCTGCAGAGAAAAAAACTGATTACTTAATTGTTTTTTAAAAATTGTTGTTCTGTTCTCATTTTTTAGGAATAAAGTATTCTTTTTAAAAAAAAGACAGGTTTTTACCTCTTTAATTGTTTTAACTCTGCTTTGCTGCCAATAGAAGTACCTTGATAACGGCAAGAAACGATAAAAACAATAAAGGAGAAAAATTAGGAGCTGAAACAGAAAAAAGGAAAAGAAAAAAGAACCCTTTATAATCTATTTTGCAGTGCTTTGTTAACCATAATCTGTAAGTCTGTTGGGCAGAATAAATTATCTGCTATAAGTTATTTAAAATCTTCCTGATCTAGCCAGTAAGAAATGACTAGTAATACACACCCAGGCTTAGGGTCACATGCAGAGGGCACGCTTTGTGTCTTCATCGTGTGACAAGTGATAGGATTTTTGCTGCTGACTAAGATCTACCAGGCCAAATTTTACTCCGCAATCTTGAACAGCTGTGTAGGTTTAGAAGGGGGAGGGGGGTGTATCTGGGATTTTTATGCTTTTCCTTCCACCTCTTTTCTCTTCTGAAAACTTGCCAGTTTGGTTTTTAGATCATTAAACAGTTGGTTTGGCCACAGCTGCCTATCCCACCTGGTTTCGAATAGCACATTCAATTCCTCATGCTGTATTTTCTAATTTTCAGAAACATGTCAGATTTCACAGAAGTTCAGCCCAAATACACACATCATATTGTTGCAATCTGTAACTATCAAGAGGGATGCACTAAGAGTTAAGGACTGGCTAAAACTCCGAAGTCTGTCACTACCTGCGTCAACAGGATCCCAGGCTCGTGCTCCAGTCCTGGCTGTCTGAGCCCTCTCTGCTCACAGTGATGATGGGGAGAGAATAAAATTCTGGCTACAAATAACAGTCAGTGCCTACGAACTCTCCTCTGGTGAGGGGGAACAAGACCATCCCTAAATGCAGTGGTGGCACCTAAAAAGTCAGCCCTTCTCAACTGTTTGCATTACTCTTCTCTTGTAAGTGTAGAAAAAAGGGAGAGACAAGTTAATAGCACATGCTGGCAAATTTAATATCCACTAACTTGTGCAATTTGCATTTCAGATTCAAATACATTTGGATATTTTTTTTCACATTTAAGAAAGAAGCATTTTGAATGTAATCAGCTAAACAAATGTGACTGGGTAATGTACTGATTTTAGTTCACTGATTCTGGTTGTGTATCACTGCAAATCTATGGCGTTAGCCAAATAGAAACAGGTTCTTGGAGATCCCAGCAGACTGAAAGACTGCTCCAGAAAGTCACAATATATTTCAGCTAATGGAGAACACATTTGTACTCAGGAACAAAATAGATGGGACAGAAACTCCTGGCACCTCTTCTATAATCCACGAGGCAAGAGGCATGAATAACAGAAAGGTAGGGCCCAACTCTTTGTTTTCTGTATAAATCTAGGAATGAATCCAAGCTTCTTGCCACAGCTGAATGATCATGAAGCAGATTAAAGAGCTGTCAGAGGTCACTAAAAAGTTTCAAGCTGCACTTAGGTACGATAAATGTGCACATACCATACCCTGCGGCCAGCAAGAGAAAGGAAATTCAGGAGCCTGATAACTCCAGATTGGGTTTGCGCACTGTGTTGCCCATTCACCCCAGTGCATCTCATTCCTATCCTTCACTGCTTATTTCAATCTGCCTCTTTCTCTGGGTCTTCTCGTGTCAATGTTTAACTTTAGCCAATACATTGGTAGGGGGTTTTTTTTTGCCAAGTACCCCCCCAAAAGTTCCTGCTGCCTATTGCTGTTCTTGCTGGCCTGTTCATTTACCTTCTGTCTTTTCAGCAGCATATTTTTCAAATAGCATCTGAAAACTATGTTTGGGGCTTTTTTTTTCAGCCTTTAAAAGTGCTCAGATACCTCGATAACAACAACGGTGGGAGAAGTAAGAAGCTGAAGAGAATACATGTATTAATAGGAATGAATGAACATCCTCTTACAGACAAGGTGAATGTGGTATCTCCATACTCCTACACTCCTCCCCTAGGGTAAAACTTGCCCACTGCTTAAGGGGTGAGTGAGCCTTTTAGAAGTCCATGTCTCAGTGAACACTTACAGGCACAGGCTGTTAAAAACCTAAACAACTTGTAAAGTGTCAAAGATATTTATGCGCTCCGGAAAAACTTATTCCAATTCTAGGTCTCGGCATATATTTTCTTGCCTCACACAACTGCGCACATTTCTCAAAGGAGGCCAGTTTGCTGTGTCCTTTCTGGCTTAATCAGTGCTGAAGTGCTGAGCCCACTGGAGACTGCTGCTCTAGGAAAACTTTTTTACTCACCCTGCCAACATGGTATACAGCAGGATCCCCAAGCTCCAGATGTCACAGGCTGCATCGTAACCCTGGCGTTTGAGGACCTATGTGAAGGAAAGAGAGAGACGAAAATAGGTTAATCTGCATTCCTGAATTCTTAGCTTCTGGTCTTCAAAAAATACTGATTAATGGCTGTATCTGCTGATACTTCCAGGGCTTAACCACGTATCTGGCTTGAACAGGTGGCTGCCTCAGGAGCAAAATGTGCAGTTTGTTGGAGCCTCTCTGACCATCTAACACCCAGCAAAGCAGAACAACATTTCAGTGTTTTAAAGTGTTTCTTAAAAAAAGCTCGTTAATACTTTGAAACGTATCCTCCTACCTTGAAGGTTACCAAGAACGCTGTGGATGATGCAACAAGCGTAGGGCTGAGTGACAGCGAAAAGTACGTCTCAGCTCAGCTTGGGTTTGATACGCAAATGGATGCACACTAACGCCTGTCTAATGTCAGACTAGTAAAGAAGCACGAAAACGGCAAAGAAAGGTAAAAACCTTATTCTCATCTTACTTGTGTATTAAGAAAAGTGGCCACATATAGGCTGGACTTAACAGATAATAGGCTAAAACTTGATCCCTTTTCCCTGTGGGGAAAACAAGACCCATGGTACTCGGCAGAGATCTAAGCAGTAGGTTCAATGTTGGTGCAGGATGACGAGTTATAACAATAAGGGTAAAATCTGGATTTCATTTGTGATAACGCATACCAGAAGAAATGCCAATTGGAGTAAGTGCAGGTCCAAGTGAAAGTGAAGTCACCAACTGAGGCAGCATTGCTAAGATTAGGGGAAGAACTTTGTTTCTGCTTGGCTTGGAAAAGCTCAAGGACCACCTCCAGATCTCCTACTTGCTCATAAAAGTAAGCGACCCTTCTGTTTATTCAGTTCTGACACACAAGGAGACTTTTGTCCCCTTCTGATGGATCAGTAGATACATTAGTGTTTTGCAAAGCACATGAAAAAGGAATGTACAAATTCAGCAAGTCTTTCTCTGACCTGCAGCCTTATTATCCAGGAGTAATTTCAGCTATCTGAAGTCTATCACAGAAAAGCCCAAGGTCTACTAGGAAAAAACAGTTTCAGAAAACGTTGCCTTGACAGATTTTACAAATGATGAGTGGTAAAGCAGCCATCTGCCAGGTATGCTGCTGAGTGAACATTTGCTACCTGGAAAAAAAAAAAAACAGGGAGAAAAAGCCGCATTTCCCCCTGTTGACAAAGCTGGTAAAATCCTGCTTCTGCCTCTCTCTCCCCTCCACATCATATATACGCTCTTTGGCTGTTTTAATTGTTTCTATTTCTTTAATTCCTGCATTAATTCCTGCTCTGTTAATGTTATTTTTTTATGGGAAAAACTTCTTTGCTATTTGACAAACTCAGTTGCTTCTTGCTTCACCTGTGAGACTGAATACCCTACACTTACCTTTTGGTGTGGCCATTCTCATTGCTTCTTGACCAGTTACATTTTCATTGCCATCGCTGTCTTCCCCCAGTAACCAAGGACAATATAATCCCAGGCAAATGTCATAAAAATGGGGTAGTCATGATGTTTAGTGGAGCAGGGTATTAAGCAAATGCTTACACAACCCCAACACGATGGGCAGGTATCACCATGTGCTGTCATTCGGTTTGCAAGAATACTGCTAGATGACAGGGGCATTCACTCCATGCCAGTGACTAGGGGAAGCTTTGCTGGGAATTACTTTTTATTGACAGCAACTTTACCCCACGGATAACAACAGGATCCAGTGAGAGCTATCAGTGTCGCTGCTCCTTGAAAATGCCTCCAGCAGGTCTGTGCAACTGTGGTTAACGCGAGAACGCTGCGCTGGCGGGAGCCACTGTTGGAAAGTTTGGCCAAGATCAGTGTTTGTTCTAGGGGGCAGATATTATCAATCAGGAGCAGGCATCTGTCTTAGAAACAAATTAATCGGGGAATGAGCTTTGCAAAAGAGGCACTGGTGTCCTACTCTAATGGATGCTGAAGAATTTACCACCCGTGGAGGGGTCTAGGTCACCCTAAAAGAGAATTTGGTGGGATCTGAAATACACGCGTGAGCTGGTTCTTAGCTCCACCACATGGCAGGGTGTTGCGGTGATAAACTTCCTCTGGGTTCATCCAGGTCTGATAACGGCTCAGATGTTTTATTTCTATAACCCCTTTTATTTCTAGAACCCCTTTTATTTCTATAACCCCTTTTATTTCTATAAACTCTTTCATTTCTATAGGCTTTGTTTTATCAGATTAAAAATGTTACAAATAGAGGCTTTTCTCAGCTGTGACACGAGCAGGGATGTGTATGGGTACGAAAGCTAATAAACAATCTCATCACTTCAAATGCCCAAACAGCAGTTCTTCATGGATTTTGGAGGAAAACTGCAGAATAAAATCGTTTTGCTTTATCCCAAAGGACCCTGCTGCATCAGCAGGGAAACAGCAGGCTGCGGCTTCCCTCCGGAGCCGGCCTCGCTCCCGGCACACAGCGTGACTCGCACTAGGTGGCAGCCGGCCTCTTTCTCTCGGATAGCCTTCGTCTTCGCTCATCTTCTCATCTAACCCTCAAATTAAACGTTTCCAAAAGAAAGGAAGATCCAAGAGGGCGAGCATGTCATCCTTCCTCTGCCACCCTCCTCTTGTGTCATCAGCTCAGCCGACTTTCTGCCGCCTTGTTTAGCTTCGTGGGTGTACGGCGGCCGGGCTCAGGCAGGGGACGCAAAAGTCAAAGTCTCGGCTGGAGGGCAGCATTATATCACAGGTAAAATGTGAAAGCATTTTAGGCTTTATGTAAGCTCTCTGCCACTTTTGGTGATGTTTCAATTAATCTCCAACGCTTCCTGCATTAGCGGGACCTGCCTTACTCATCGCAAATGTCTGTCTGGGAGCGTGATTTCTGCTCTCAGTTCAAATCAGATGAGTCTGACCTGAAACTGCATTGGGCTGGCAACGTTTGTGATTACAGACACTATACAAAATAGCCCTTCGGGAAAAATAGCTACACCTATTTTAAGCGCATCGTATCTTGGAGAAAATCTCAGTGCTTTAAATCTTGCAAACATGATTATTTTTTGGTTTAGAAATTGAACTGCTGTGGTGCCACAGAACTTTTTTTTTACTTGTTTTGGTAACGTTTAAACAGCTCATTCCAGTTTCTAAAATGAAAACACAACCAAACAACAATAACATAACAAACCAATCTGTCTGGGCAATGGAAGGTTTTTTTGTTGAAAAAAATCTGCTTTGAATTTATACTGCCCTGGTAATGGTCTCAATTTATCAAGTTGTCCTTCTGATGCCAAAAGGCTGTGATTCCTGTACCTTTTGATATCACAAAAGGACCATGTGTACAGAAAGATTATCCCATTTTTCACTTCCCAGTTATGGACCATGGAGATGAACATTGGATGGAGGAGAGTTACGGGGAAGAAAAGACTGCCGAATGATACCAACCCAGAGGAAGTTGCATTTGACAGTAGAGGACAGGTGAAGTATCGAAAGGCAATAGTTTTGTATTTTTCTTACAGGGACCATAACAAGCAGAGGCAGACACACACCTGAAGTTGTGCGTTGCAAATACTAAAATTGCCGATAAGCATCATTACAAGAAATGGACACTTACCCAGGAAATTCACCTCTTGCTCCTTCATCGGAAGGAAGCAGCTATGAAAGCCTTGAGGGTCAAACACCGCAAACAGCCCAAGCCATTCAAACAGCTGTGGGGCCCAAACCCCACACCCCGGGGGGCTGCGTGAAAGGCACGGCACTCGGTCAGCGATGCAGAGCCACCTCTTCCCGCGCTTGGGGCAGGCTCCTTTGTCTGCCTCCCCCTCCCTGTCTGTAAAAATGGTAAAGTAGCCCTTACCTACATCCCCCGTAACGGTGGGGATCAGTACTAGGAAAGCCCCACAGGAGAGCTGTTTCTTTAACTCAGTGAAGTCAATGACAAAGCTGCCACTGACTTCAGCGTGGTAAGGATTTCATGGATGGATTTTTCTTTTGAGTCTTATTGCCGATACTGAGATTTCCCTTTTAAGCCTTACCGCGTTCTGACGCAGTGCACTAGAGGGGAAGCAGCCTGAGCAGAAGCAGCTACAGAAAAAAAAGGTATTTATCCTCGTAATGAGCCAAATCATTGTGCACGTCAGTCCGAGACAGACACCGGCTTCCGTCAGGAGAAAAACAACTGGCCTGACAAGACCAGGAATAGGAAAGTTATGGTAATAGATGCTGCGCAAGTGCCAGTAGCCTGCTTTCTGCCTTGCTCCTCTGGTAAAGGCAGCGAGGAAAAGGGAGGGAGGAAGGATCGCTTTCCAAGGGCATGCTCGTTACTCACGGCTTTGAAACGATGTCCTACCTCAGGGGCAACAAAGTTGGCGGTGTAGCAGGGAGTCATGAGCAGCCCGTTCTCCGCTCTCAGTTGCTTGGCAAACCCGAAGTCACAGATCCTGATGGAGTCTGGGTTTCCTGACTCATCCATGTAGAGGATATTACTTGGCTTCAGATCTCGGTGCACCACCTTAACGAGAAAGCAGCGGGTAACAAGTGAGGGAGAGGAGGTCAGGGAGCATCCAGGCTTGGCTGCCATTGCTGGTCTGCTGCCTGAGGTAGGTCAAGAGCTCACGCCTAAAATATTCAAGTTTTGGAGAAAAGTTGCTTAAAAGCCTTGGACAAACACAGGGAAAAAAAAGGTTGAAGTCTGTTAAAATCAGAAAGAACATGTTCGACAGCCTCTGATGGCGTGTTAAGACAGAGGCTGCTGCTCTATGGGGGAACCCAGCTCCTGAGGGCAGTCAGAGGGGGTTGCTGTACAAACACCTCGGTGTCAAAGTCTCCTGGAACCTGAGGGCCCTAAATATTTAGCTGAAAGGCAAGCAAATGCCATCATAGGAGGAATGCATGTAAGTGTCTTCTTGCGACTGTCCATGTAAGCGGCTCACACCTGAAGGTGGGGATTCTTTTTTTTCCTCATTTCAAAATGTATTCACACCCCCCCTTTCTGTAGGCACGCAGCTTCAAGCAGTTGTGTGTTTTACCAGACATGCTGCATTTCAGTGGTGGGAAAACAGCCTTTTTTTTGTTACAGCAAAAAAATATCATGAAATCATAAAAGCCCAAGCACAAACCACACTTGTTTTAATGAAGAAACAGAAAAAGCAGCAAATATTTGACTAGCCACCCAAACTGCTTGTCCCTGAAAAGTGGAAAAGGAGAGATTCTCCAATTGCCATATGCAGAGAGCTTAGATTTTAAAAGCCAGCTCTTTAACAGCATGTCAGAAGCCTTTCCCATCAGCTGCTCAAACTGCCACTTCATTTGGAAGGCTGAGCATTTGATTTTCTACCTATCTGCTGATTCAGCTACCCTGTTTGAAATTTGCTTAAAGGACCAGGTACTGCAATAATGACTGATTAAAAGTAAACAAGTAGTAGCTCAACAAGGTACAGGAGCTTGAAAATCAGTGTAGTTTGGGAAAGAAAATACCACTTCAACATACTGCAGTTCATTTGGGAAATGGCTAAAAAGCCTATGACCCTATTTCACAAACCAAATGTAATTATAAATATGGAGAAAGATTTTTTTGGGGGGGAAAAAAAGGTCTTTACATTTCAGAGAAGCAAAATCACAGCTATTTGCTTTTTTTTTCCCTAAAAGTTGGGTTTTAAGAAGGTTGATGCGGATAGCCAAAAGAGCAATGCTTACGCCCTGAGAGTGCAGGTAGTCCACAGTCCTGGTGATGGTGCACAGCACAGCGCTGGCTTCCCGCTCTGAGAAACACTTCTGCCGAAGAATGCGGTCCAGGAGCTCGCCTCCCCGCATCAGCTCCATCACCAGGTACACGTATTTCCCATCATCATAGACCTGGAAGAGTAATAGAATAAATAGATGGTTTGGACCCATTACTTGGTGAAGGTTGGTCCTTTAATGACAGTGTTGGCTTGCTTGAGTGAGATGTTGCAAGAAGAAAATGTCAACTAATGTGTGGGCAATGTGCTTATTATGCTTAACAACACAAAAGGCAACTTTATAAAATAAAGTTATAAAGTAAAGTATGTAAAATAAAATCATCACTTTTTTCTCGTGTCTGTAGCAATTTACTGATTTGTCTGTGCAGAAACATGGCTTTCCCGATCTGCTACCGTGTCAGCAGAGTAGACCAAGCTGCTAAAAGCAGCACCACTTCACGCAGTCTGAACTGTCTGCTGGCTCTCACCCAAGCCTCCTTCTCAGTAGTGTTCTCTCTTTCCACTTCTACAGGGCAACATTTGCCATTTCAAATATCAATATTTCCCTTTGACTCGTGATCAGCTAAATGAACTGTATTATACTGTTGCCCAAAAGCTGCTTCCAATGGCATTATATGGTTTATATTTGCAATTGTGGTGAATACATTGCTGATGTCGGCCGGGAGATGTATTTACCTTCAATGTCAACTGCAAGGGGTAAAAGACTTTTTTTTGTCTAAATTGGAAGACAGCCACTTTCGTGTCATAATCCTTTATCTGGGCTGCGATAATAGGTGGTGTTACAGTCATCAATGCTGAATGTGGAAAGGAATATAAAACCCCTTTTTGCACAGATTTAAAGATACTCTTTAACACTTTGGAATTGGGTGACACTTCCCTGAAGGCACGTGACCAGAAGTTTTTTATATACTTCTCTAAGCTCTGAACCGTAACCTACTGGCCACTGACACCAGCAGGATTTTTTTTCTGTAAACTCTGAATTGGACACGGTGTGGACGATCCTAGGTGAGACTGCAGGCAGCGTAAGTAAAACATCTCTGACTGAAGGTCATTACTGCGTGTAAGCATAGCGAAGGCTATTCTTCATATGAAATGATGAAAAAAGATAACCTTCGTGTCTTCTCAGGCTGCCTGAGTAGAAGGTAAATACTCCCTGGCATTAAAACACTACGGGGGGAAACCCTAGCGACTCTGTGAGCTCTCCTCTTCCCAGCAGAGCAGATGCCACAGGCTGCATGGGAACGGCTCACTGTGTGCACTCAGCAGCTTGCTCCGAAACACCCTACCTAGGGAGATCTCACTTCTGAAAAGTGCTGCAAAACCAAACACGTTTTGTGGTTCTCCAGCACTGTGCCCCTTTGGTTTTACTGACAGTTGCGTTAGACGGTAATTGCAGAGTGTATAACCTGACCAGTCCTTCCAGCTGCTATCCAATCATCTGTTAAGTCACAGTTTTTTCCCTTGATTTCAGTGGGTCTGGTTTTAGCTCTGACCTTCAACTGAAGAATTTTTCAGACGTGGACTAGTAGGTGAGTCTGACCATAAGGTGAAAATTGTTTAGTGCTGAAGTGCTTGAAGACTACTCACATCCTTAAGAGTAATGATGTTTGGATGCTGTCCATATCGCAAGAGGATCTCAATTTCTTCAGAGGGATCTCTCTTGCTCTTATCAATTATCTGGAATAAATGAAGCACAGTGTAGTAAGATACCAGCTAGCAGCACTAAGCACAAAAAAAGCAATTTCTAGAGCTTATACAAATTAATATTTTAAATTCTTCTCAAATTAATATTTTAAATTCTTCTATTGATCATTATTCTAGGAGAAGACAGCTCAACCCTCCGCAAGTGAGAGCTGACTATATGCCAAAGCCAGATGGAGCGATAATTAGTTTAGATTCTGAAGGCGTAGGCTCTCTTTTTGATGCCTATAGTTTTGTTTGCCCGTAAATAGTGGAGGTTACAAGAAGTGTCATCAAGAAATCAAACAACCTGGAGAGTTTTAAAATAATAATAGTTTTGAAATGACCTCTTTGATATAAAAACCGGATATGTTCATAATATTGACATATGCTTGTATATCTGCTGAGAAATTCATAGAAATTACTATCAGGTGGGTTTGTCAGAAATGAAAATGTACAGCCATTTACTGTCAGGGCAGATCTGAGTTGAAGCTACTGATAATCACTTGGCTCTTTGGGCCATGCTGTTGTAAAGAACAAGAGCGTGGCCAGGGATTGCGTTTGGCCATGTAACCAAACTGCCCATTCCTAAGCGAGAAAGAAATCTGCTCTATATATCACTTACCTGTATTTAGCATCTTTTGCCTGATCAGAGAGCATAATGAGACATGAAAACTTTTTAATTTTATAGCAGCAGGTCTCAGAAAAGCATGACACCTGCTGCTTAAACAGCATCACTGCATGGAAAGCCTGCTGTTAGGATGGCGCTGACTTCTCGTCAATGCTCCTATTACCGATATTTGAGATGTTAATCAAAGAGCTTTGATCATTTGCCCAGTTGAGAGCACTGATTAGTGTTTCTCACATTGCAGATTTAAATGGTAAATATGAAACAAAAAATAGCTATAAAATAATGCAAGGAAGACCTCTGTATTTTGGAATCTCAAATGCAACTGCACAGGGAATGGCAAAAGACTCATTCTACTAGAAACTCGTTAGGAATACAGTATTTTGGCACAATTTCTTATTGCTAGAAAACAGCAGCAGTACTTTTGAGTAACAGGTTTACTGAAGAGGAATGGGTGGCATTTTCAGAAAATCATAATCCCATTATTGGCTTGGATTTCAAGGCTTCCAACCTTAAATGTGGTTAGTTCTCTCTAAGAACTAGGCACAGAACACAGATTTAAAACAATGGTGTTTGGAGGGAAATAACTTTTTAAAAAACTCTTTTGTTAATGAGGATAAATGCCTGGCTCCTTTTGCATGCATTTTTTTATGGCTCAATTATGGCGATACACATTTAAGCACGTGTCTAGAGTTTTATCCATCAGCTATAATAGTGCATACTTGAATATATATCAGAGGTTGTGTAACCATCATGATTGGCATGCATTTGCATTGATAATGATGGTCAGTAGTTGTCCATGATTGAGGTATGCATTTGAAACCACATCAGTGCTTTGATTCTGAATCAATAGCAGCGTGACAAGCGAAGTACAACAGGGAGCCGATGCAGGTAGATGGCTGTTGTCCACATTTGAATAAATGAAGGAAAACCCTCCAAAACAGGTGAGTGGAAAAAATTCTACTAGCAATTTCTCCTTAGAATAATGTTGTTCCCCCAGTTTAGTTGAGACATTCTCAAAAAGCCAATGAAACCCTGATTGAATGACTCCTCATAAATACAACCAGAGTGACTGAATGTGTCCCACTCAACCAATAACTCCAACATATAAAAAGATCCTCAGGGCCACTTCCGTGGCTAAACTAATATAGCTCTGGTTGAGTTAATGGAGTTACACACGTGTGCACCTGTTAGGATCTGCCTGCCTCGGACAAACCAGCAGAATTTACTGCAGCATGTATTACTACCACTGTATGAAATACTGCTATCACTATGGCATTGGAGCAAGCAACATATTCCAGATTCCTGTTCTGTTGTACTTTCCTGTGAAAGGAAATATCCAGAGCTGTGGAAAATTCTAAGCAGCTATTAATAATGCAGGACTATAAATGTATATATATGACCTAAAAAAAAAAAAAATCTGGGCCAAGAACAGTCTCAGCTATTGACACAAAACTCAAAATAACATAACCTGCAGCAGTCTGCTACTGATTTAGTATGAACGCAACAGCAGTAGATGATATGTAATGCTTCTAATTCAAAATATGCTATATAAATATAAATTGCAAGACAGTCCTGCTAAATATGCATGCTTTTTGCTTCAATGTGTGCACAAGCTGCAATACAGTGATTAAACAGATGAGCTGCCCCAAACCACACAACAAATCATTGTCAGAGCTGTGAAGGGACCTGCCAAATTCCTCTCAGTCCCTGGGCAGTCCAGTTGGACAGACCAGAACGATTTTTTTTCCTCCACAGCAAGAGATTGTCACCCTGATGGTGCCTCTCTCCTGCATGCCTGTGACTTACACTTGGTCCATGCCCGATGAAGCAGCAAAGGAGGTGGCTGCTGCGATTTTAGCAGAAATCCCTCTTCAATTCAGACTGGCTGCAGTATGCCCCGTTTCTTTATTCACGTGCTGCAGCGGCCACAGCAGCTCCTCAAACATGCCCCATAGCTCCACTGTGATACCTGATTCTCCTGGTCTTCCTCTTCAGGAAAGCGTTTCGGTGTGTTGTTAAACCCATACCAGACTTTCCAAAGAGGGAAGCTGCCACGTCAGGGTGGTTTGGCCTGTGGTGGCTGCCTCCTTTTGCACCCAGGGGTGTCTGCATCACAACATGGGGTGCTGCATCCCCAGAACATCTGCAAACCTTGCCCCAGCTTAGTGCCAAAATGAGCTCTGGTAAAATGCAGGCCCAGTGCTCCTTATTGAACACATGGGCTAAGGGAGGTGTGTCGTGGACTTCTGGTGATATGTGTAAGTAGTTCTGAGATTCTCAAAAAGTACCAGATTAAATTAAATTATGTAAGTGAAAAGGCAGTGGTTTCACTAGACAGGTGTAAAACAAGCGCTCTTTTATGCAGCTGTACTTTCAGATTTTCACTGCGGGTGTTGCTGTATATAACGTGGAGGAAAAGCATGCTCCAGGCACCTCATGCAGACGCAGCAGGACAGCAGGAGGATGGAGGCTGCCCCGGCACGGCCCCCTCTGGGCGCTCTTCTGGTCCTCGCCAGCCAGGCGCAGAGCTGCTGGGCCGGCCAGCAAAAGCGCGGGGCTTCTGCCATACCTGTGCGGTACCCACCCGCTGTCCCCTCCAGACAGCAACATCCAGGCTGCTGGGCACAGAGTCCAGAATCACCGTGCACACCTCGCCCACAACCCTACGCGCTTACCTACACACACGCCCCCCTTCCTGGAGTGAGTCAATGCCAAGATAGATGAAGCAGCCTTGACCGTAATTTGAAAAGCATTCACTAAGTGAGTATTAGTGATTGCCAGAGAAGGGGAGGGAGGCATTACAAAGCCTAACCGTGGCAGTACTCTACCCCCTGGAAGCAAATTGGGGTGCTCTTCTTGCTGGCCCTGGCTTTGAGGGGGGGACACACACCTGGTGAGCATCTGCTGGCTCCCGGGGCTGTCCTCCCCCTGCACTGAGCTCCGGTGTCCCCCCAGGCTCTCCCAGGGTGGGGGCACGGATGTTCTTTCCAGTGGGCTTTGATCAGCGGTGAACCACTACCAGAGCAGACACCCATACCAGGCACTTGGCTTTCCATTCCGGTGTTACTGTTTCTTCCTCCTCCTGCTCCTGCTTTGGTGTTTGCTTACCTCCAAGTCTGAAAGATCAGCGCTATGCCAGTCCACCTCTGCGTATGGAGAGGCTTTAGCTTTGTCCATTGAATTCAGCCAGTGCAGATCATGTAGACCAGACATATGTGGCACTTCACACCCAACCAACGCAGCGCTTAGGTATGGGCCTCAAACTAATTTTAACACAACATTTCTCAGAGCTATGCTTTCAGGCTGCCCAGCGAGACCCCCCAAGGGTAGCCTGTTGTTGGCTACCCTGCTTTAATGAGGACCAAAGGCTCTGGATTTTTTCCTACCTATATACTGGAAGCTGCAATGCTAGAAAGAAAATAAAGGATTTAAGGTTACAGGTATGGATACAGGAACTGCCATACTCTCGTCAGACCTCCTACATGAGACCACAGACGGCCATAGCATGTGACACCGTCTCTGCTCTTGTTCAGAATTAACATTATTATTATTACTAATCGGTCAATTTTTTTGCTGTCTAGTAGCTTTCAAGCTCTACTGTTGGATGCTGGCAGGCTAAGGATGTCTGCCTGAATTTTAGATAGGCAATGGCACTCTTGCACCCTGATTAAAAGCTGAGTGAAGCTATGTAACTTCTAAATATTTCTTGTGGTAACCAAGGGCATTTGCCACTCTGGTCACTCTGTTTCCTCTGAGACACTGCATCTTGCATGAAGACAGACTCTTCTTTATCCCTCTCTGTGGCAGCCCATGAACCTGCTGCAGCTCCTCCTGTGCAAGGAACAATGCCTTTTCTTTAGGAAATTCATTCTGATTTGAACTCACCTAATGTGCACATAAACACCCCCTGTTACAGAATTAAGGGAAGATTTTCTTTGCTACTAGTCCTGAGGTTTTGAGTAATACACAATGATGCCACTTTTCTATTTCTCTCTGTAGATGTGTGGTGAGGAAGAACAGCAACCCAGAAAGCCATCATACTGTATAAGGAACTTAACTGAAAATGTAACAAGAGCTCTGTTGTACTTTGGCAGAGAAGAGCTATGAAGCACAGGGGTTTTCTATTGTCCTGCAGAAAAATAAGAAACTGAGCCATGCAACAAATAGACTTTTCTCTATGTATTGGACACCCAGGGATCGCTTAGAAACTCATCTGTATTAAACAGTGGATGAAACAATTCCAGAGTAAAATGGGCTCAGCACATGCGATGGTGTCCTTTGATCTAACAGGGGACTTGCTTGTTCTTTGACTGTCACATCCTCTGTGCATTTCACCGGCTAGCTGAAAGAAAAGGTGCATTTTCTTCAGCGGAATTTAGGGTAAGAACCTCATGCTATTTTAAAATGAGTTGAGCACCATCAAAGAACAAAACTGAACTCTTTCTCTGTCAAGGAAGAAAGGATCAGGAGGGAACATTTTCAAAATCCCAATTAATGCGTCTGGTCAGTTTTTACAAGTCCTTTTACAAGTCTTCTGCATGGAAAAAAAATCACCTGGTTCTCCCTTACTAATGGGTTTTCAAAGTCTTCAGCCTTGCCAGGGTGGACTGATGAGTATAAAAGAGAGTATCAGTACAGTTCTGTGTGGGCAAAGACTTGCTGAAAATGGTCCAGCAACTCTATAGGCAGTATATATTGATATTTGCTTTTTGCAGTTTTGTGAAGGTATTTGCGTGCTTCCAACTGCGTAGATAAATTTCTGCTTCTGGATCTAGTTATGCCATTAGCAGATGTTACAGTCCTCAGCTGTTGATACCACCCACCAGCTGGGACTTACAGCCTTCACAGCCCTGCCAAAGAAATGGTATGTGTGAACACTCCCTAATCCGCTTTGGGCAGAATTAGCCCTGTTAATACAAATTGCCTTTTCAAACAGCTGAAATTAACCTGGGTGACCTTGGGCGAGGAGGACGGCTGTGTTTCTCACATGGAGTTCTCCATCACTACAGTTGTGAGATTGGAAAAAGGCAGGAGGTAGGAGGTGACAATTTAACTGCCTTTGGTGTCTGGAAAATGAACAGCCTAAAAGAGAAGGTGAGAGAAAAGCAACAGAGTGAGAAAGATGACAGAAAAGAAACATGGGATGCACTGATGGGAAGAGCAGCGGTATGGGCCTGGGGAGAAAGGATGGGGCTCTGGCCAGGCTAAGCTGGAGCTGGCAGCGAGGCAACTGCTGTCTGTTGTTGGGCCTTCCCGTGCTGGGGAGAAAGGACTTTGCGCATCTTTAATGAATGAGCAAGACTGCATTAAAACATTTGCTTGGCTCTGACTTGATTTTTCCCCTTAAGGGGAACAGGATGCAAAAGCTCCATCCAATCACCCAACTGAAATGGGCACTGACAGCAATCTCCCTTCTTGGGAAAGCTAAATGTACCTCATGCTGGCACTGTGGTTTAACCCGTAACGCTGTGGTGCGTGCCACTACCACGGATGGCAGCAAAAATCCTCCGTCTTATTTTAGTGGATTTATTCCGCAACAAGAACTGCAAACATTGGGAAGCATTAAGGGTACACCCTGCCGTGCGGGCATGGCTAAAAAGTAGGTTGCGGGGCTTTGACTGAGGAGCTGTAGCGGGTCATGCTGCAGGGGCATAAGGCGTAGCTCTTTTTGCCCCCAGTCCCAAAAGGGGCCAGCGTCTGCCTCGTCTCCAACTGCCCCGAGTCACCTTTCCTGGCAGCTGAAACTGAGATGCAAGGGTGTGAAGCGGGGCGGCTGAGCCACTGGTGCAGTCCTCACCTGCTGCTCCGGCGACAGCAAAGAAAGTCTGGCAGAAGGCCGGGGCAGGCACCCGGGCATTGCGATACCTTGAACAGCCACCGCTGAGGCTGCCAGCGCGTTTAGGCAGCAGGACCACCTAAAGCTCCTTTTGACCAGCACCAGGGAACTTAGACGGCTTTGTGGAAAAAGCGTGGAAGAGGAAGAGAGCTTTATACAGTCTTTAAAGCTGCTTTATTTTCTATTAAATACTTCAAAGTTTTTTCTAAAGCCCGTTTGGAGTGTAAGCATGGGTTAATCACATTTAAGAAGAGATACATATAATACGGTGTGATGCGATACTCCCTGTAGAAATCCTTTCCTTTTCTGGGAGGGATGAGCAAAGGGAGAATTAATTTTCTGTCCCTTTGCACATTATGACTACACTATATCCATGATACATTTTGAAAATTCAGGCTCCACTGGTGGAACTGACTATAGGCGGGATTTGCATCAGCATGCAGAGATTTTAACCTGACAGTTTCATCTACAGTATTAATTCCAATGAAAGTATCACAGAGAGAGAGTTCTGCAGTTCTGTGCCGCTGGAAAATGTGCAGGTTTCCATTTCAGTAATATTTTTTTCTAAAAATAAGCCCTATTCATGCCAAGCATCTGTTTTAATTTGGTTCCTTTTTTTGATGTCAAATTACTCAAGCTGGATGAAAATCACTGCAGAAAGGCTAACATTACTTAAAAGGACATGGTATAATTTTACATTTAAGATGTCTCCGAGGAGGATTATTCCAAGACTAATAGTTTCTGAGGGACTATTTGCTGTGCTATTAGTTTTGATTAGCTCCAGAAATTCATTCTCCCCATTCATGCTTAAAATCTTTCTAGAAAAATAGTGAAATGAATATTCAGAGAAACAGGCCTAATTAGCAATACTTTTCTGAAATAAGCACTGGCCATCAGATCAAGCTGTGTGGGTGAGACATTAAACTTTCCGCATGCAGAGCATGCCCACTCACTGCCACTGTTTGCCGACTTAGCACTCCTAAGCTGTCAACGGGAACTGTAGTACTTATTAATTAGCATTTATACAGTAGCACACATTTTCTAAGCTATGCAGAAACATTAACAAATTTGTTCGAGTAGCACCTGTGAAACAAAAAAGCTCATTCTAGAGAGAAGCCTGCAGTTTTGGAGGCAGAACAGCTCGGTGGGAAAGGCTCTGCACTGTGTTTTAGTCTGCTCTGCTCAGCCCTAGCACACGTCCTTGGATCAGACTGATGAGTTTTCAGTCCGTAAAATGACTGCAGTGCTACTCCCACCTTCTTTTACAAAAAGCTTCAGGGATAGAAACCAGTATGTCACATTCAGATCTTTTAAAAGGGGAAAATTATTACATCAATGTGGAAGACAAATACAAGAAACACGGTTTAAGTGGCCCCAAAAGAGAAACAGAGCCACAAAGGACTAAGTTCTGTCCAAAACACTTAGGTATTTGGCAAGCAAGCTAGAGAAGAGAAACATGATATTACTGAGCTGTAAGAAAACTGCTGCCTGATCCTAAGTCTCAGAAAAGATCTAGTTAGCAGTGAGAAATACCATCATCTCACATTGTTCAGAGGCTCAGCCATGCCAAGGAGAGGCACTGTGAGCTTCATGACCAAATGGGAAGGGAGGCTGCAGGAATCCTTATGCCAGAGGGGACGCACAATCACCGCACATGTAAGATTTGCTCTGAAGCTGCGTTTAAAAGGTGGTCTGTATACATTTCTGTATTTCCTCAAGCAATGCCTTGATCCCATTTACCCCAAAAGTCACCGGCCAGCAATGGCTCTTGCTGCTTACAAACAAGCTTGCTGCTTGTAGAAGTGCTCAGGGCACTCCTGGCTCTCTGCCCTGCTTTCTTCTCTCAGGTCCTTCCAGCAGAGCCCAGTGCTCTGTACTGGCCCATCCTTTCTAAAGCTGTAACTGCAGGCTCCTGCCTATTTGAGCAGTGCCTCCTTGGACAACTGACTTATTTCTGTGGGGAGAGTATCTGGCAGAAATCTGAACACACTGAAAACAACAGAGAAGTGAAACTCATTGAAGTTTTGCAGGTATTTGACTAAACCCAAATCTTAAACAATGAGGACAGCATATAAAATATGCTATGTTGCCTCCTGCTGCAGTGAGTGAAATTGTACACAGCTGACCTGGTCCAGCGTGGAAGTCAGGCCCTTTGATGAAGTTGTTTGAAACGGGAAAACCAAGAAAACCTTCAAAAATACTCTCACAGATCAGATGTAAGATCCTCATAGACAACTTTCTCCACCACTTCTTTGCTACATTATCCATTTTACTGTAAATAATTTTCTCCTTCCATCACATCCAGTGGACACCCATCCATGCTGTTTGTAATCACTCTTATCATATCCACCATGGATCCCAGTGGTAGTCTAGGACTCTTCATGCTGGTTTCTTTGCAGAGCACTCTGGAAAACAGCCCTCCCTATGCAGATCCAAAGCAGCACAGAGATTTGTGCCTAAATCTGCTCTGAAGCCTGTATCTCCTACATGGCACCCTACCTGAATCCCAGCTTTATAAACCAGATTTCATGGGAGAACATGGTAAGTGTTCTCTGTAGTTTATCAAGGTAACAAGGGGTCTTACACCTCTGACCCTGCATTTTGTAAGGCTACGTTTCCACTAGTATGACAGATCCAACTCCTTTGTATGCGAGGGGGAGGACGTCTCGGTCATCTCCTTGAAGAGTCTGTTTTACCAACTGCTCTCACCATCAGACTTTGTTTTCTGAAACTCCCTTTTTTTAGCTTCAAGACATTCTGTCTTGTCTTGCTGTCTTTAGCAGCCAAATGGTTGTCATCCATCATTTATATCACCTTAGAGATATTTATAGATTTTGATTGCATCCCACTGGACTCTTGTCTCTCTTACATCATATGTATTTGTAGCTCTCTTGATAGAGCTTGCCTTGTAATTATTGCATATTTTCTGCTATAGATTTTCTCTAATTTGTTTATATTCCATCTTAAACCATGGATACCAAAATAGCACATGGTCCCACAGGGACTACAGGCAAAACTCACTTACTTATATGCAAGCATGTTAGTAAGACAGAAACCTACAGATTTTATTGATAAAACTTTAACTACACGAGCAAGACATTTATGCAACCCTTGTCTGGTGCTGGTATTCAAATCTTTGTATCTCCATCCTAAGAATTAGCTGAGTATATTGAACAGCTTCATTACATACAGAATCATAGTATAGAATCATAGAATCACTTTGGTTGGAAAAGACCTTTGAGATCATCGAGTCCAACCTTTAACCTAATCCTGCCATCCCACCACTAATATCAGCCAGGGAATGAAAGCAAATAGGAATGAAAATTTTGGGGGAGACTGCAGTCAGAGAAAAAACAGAGACATTTTCTCAATAAAATACTGGTAAGTGTCTTTCAGAATCATCATATCTCGCAGAGACAAAAGATACGCTCCTCATAGATAAGCTATCTCAGGGAAGAGCAAGGACAGTTAGAGGGTTATGGAAGCATTGTTATCACTCCCTTCAGCTGGGTAACAGGCTTTTTAATGAGGTCTTTTTATATCATGTTATATTCTTCCTGATGCCATTTCCCCCCCCCCCCCCCCCCCCGAGTGTGGGGTGTGATAGAGCCATACCCTCATCCATACAAACCTTACTGTGCCAGCCACCCAGCAAAGTCAAGAGGAGTTTGCATGACTAGGGATCAAATGGGAACCAAGACAGGACCTCAGCCCCTGATCCACACTCATTCAGCCCATCCTCTGCTTTGCAGAGTCTTGTTACTGCTCAGCTCCAGAAGCAGGTAACTTCTGCTAAATTTCAAAGCTAAATTTAAAGAGGATGCATTAACCAGTGGCTCTGACCTGGAGACCTCTGCACATAACCCTGGGGCCTGACCCCCGTACCACGTTCTGGCGCAGGCAGAGGGAGGAAAGGCTGGATGAGCAGTGGATGGGTACCTGCTGGTGTGGACAAGCTGGCAGGCTCAGGGCCAAGAAATCTGAGGTTATCCAGAAAACTTTCCATTAGACTTGCCTATTAAAATCCTGATATATTTATCCATGTGCCACCAGACACTAGGTACCTCCCAGCCAGATAAAAATAGACACAAACCCTGCCCTGAAAGTTTCACAGTCTGTTTCACTTTAGAGGAAAGTCACTTTAGTGACTTTCTATGGTTAAGGAGAAACAAATCTAAGCAAATCTCTCTAGATCTACAGACACCTTAGCTGTCAAGGAGATTTGTTGACCTTTGGACTGATTATTTTTTTCTTCTTTTTCTCCTTTTCCTGTTTCAATAAATAAATAAAGCTCCATGTGTTTGGGATTCCTATTTTCTTAAAAGAATCACAAAAGAGTGCACCACGCTGCAGTCAATCTTAGAAGACTACTTTTTTTTTTTGTTATTCACGCTTTCTGCAGTCAGCACTAAACTCCTGACATAACCATAATATAGGTTATAAAGAAAAAGTTGTAGAGCCAACTAAATACCAGTATGTAACCTCCAGTCTTCAGATTAGCATGATATTGAATCTACTTACACCAACCACCTAAACCCAACCAAACCAAGACCATGAACATCAATGGAAGAGGAAAATGAAGTTTAAAGAAATTATGAAACAACTCTGGAAATCACAGAATCACACAGAACCACAGAATGGCAGGGGTTGGAAGGGACCTCAGGAGATCATCTAGTCCAACCCTCCTGCTAAAGCAGGTTCTCCTAGAGCAGGTTGCACAGGACATTGTACAGGTGGGTTCTGAATATGCCCAGAGAAGGAGACTCCACTACATCTCTTGGGGAGACTAAGTTACTCACTGTTATTAGCAAATAAATAGAGGTATATAGCAAGTCTGATTACACAGGCCTGCTAAAAACAGCCCTCACAAGTTGCTGACTTCTATTTATTGATAGCATGTTGACATCACTTCTCCGCTGGTATTGCGTTTTTATAGCTAATTAAAACGCACCTTCTCCCCAGTCTGCACATACCAGAACACGCCGATATAGATGTACTTTCAGTGCTTCGTAATTACCAGAATTATATATGAACTGTAGGATTTACTAGGACTCCAGCATAAAGTAACCTGTATCCCAGAGGCAGACACAGACTGCAAAATCTGGCTTTGCTTACAGCTGTGGAACATTTGGAGCCAAATGGGTGGTTAGTACATTACAGAGATAGGAAAAAGTCATGAAATTCACATGTGCTTCGAGATCCAAATTCCATTGTAATGTTGGCATCTGCAAAATTGGACTTGTCATTTGGGACTATGTCTACTGTATGTTTTCCTTCTTTGAGGGAGGGAGAAATGTATACCCACCCTGGCTCTAACAGCATGGAAGGACTAAAAATCCGTAGGATTTAACCAGTTAGGTATTTTTTTGACCTGGGGAAGAAAATAGTTGGCATCAAGCTGTTGAAGCTGGCATCTATGCCACCTGTCTCTGCAAGGTTTGGGGCAGTTACCGTATCGGGGGTAGAATAGGCCATAGCAGCAGCTGTTTCTACTTAGCATTATCCACCAGTAATCTCTCTTGGATGTAAGGAGTCAATCTACATAGAGAAATCTTTAGAAAAAGGGGGATGCTATCAGCTCCTTTGCAAATTTACTTAATCTGGCATCAGTACGGAGCACATCTGAAAATCCAGCTTGAAAGCTTCGCTGCAAGTAGGGATCCAAGCTTGTAACCACCGCAACGGTTTTAAGTAAAGAAAAACTTTTGGAATACGCTAATTGCATCAAGTGTCTGGCAGGTTTTGAAAAATCTGATTCACCAAGAACTCTGAACTGTAGCATTTCCTTTGTTTTCCAAATGACAGCTCTTAATCTGTTTAGGCTTCCATTGCAGACTTTCTTCCATCCACGGAAATCCCTCCCATCTGCTCCAGCATCATTCTTTCACTTAATTGACTTATTTTCTCTAGATACTGATGTGACTGAAATAGTTTGATCTGATTTTCCTTTGCTTCTGACCTCACTGTTACATTTATACCCCCATGAAGCTTGTAACTGTGATCGACAGTGCCAGTTCCCTTTGCTATTAAAAATCATTATGCCTGCAGTAGGCAGGATGATCCATATTCTAGCAGAAGAATCTGAAACATGTTAGAGGTCCATCAGAGGAGAAACTATTTTTCTTCTCTCTTCTTTCTACCAGAGTCTTATAAATCATTCGGAAGAATGAACAATATACTTACTTTATATTTCGTAACTTTATACTTTTTGTCACTTGGGAATGAGATGGAAAGAAAGTATAAGAGTGAAATTTTAAAAGTGCCTCAGAGAATGAACATGCGGTAGAATATGATACAAAGACTTTCTAAACCAACATCTACCTGCACTGACCCAGGTAGGTGGCTACTAGTTTCAGGGTAGACTCAGTTTGTAGGAAACTTGGCCGACTACAAGGTTTTCTGTTGCATGGTATTGAAATGCTCTCAGAAGTGGAGAAAGAATTCTGAATTCTTAAATATTGCATTCAGGACTTTAAGGGCATGTCTAGAATAGATTTAGAGTTTATTATTAGCATTTCATTTTTACAGATGGCATGGAAAAAGACGGAAGAGGTTGTAAGAAAACTCTCTTCCTCTGCAGGTTCAGTGATTGGATTTACAAAGGCAGTTAGACGCCTACAGGTGCAGAGAGATGTCTAGGGGAGCTTCCAAAAGCAACTCAGTGATTGATGTCCCCAGTCTCACTGAACTCTGAAACGAAGGAAATTCCAGATCCAGTCAAGTGCTTTTACAACATCAGCAAAGAACTTCTCTGCTAGATATCTAATTATCTCTGTAAGATGGCCCTCAGTTAGCTGCAGATGGCCAGAAAAAGGAAAAGGGATGAAATTTTTTCCATTTTAATAAGTATATTCTGCTTCTGGGCTGGGAAAAGTTTTGTTTTTCTTCTGAGTGGATTTTCCGGCTATAGCTCTGACTCAAGTTACTCTGCCTTGGGGCCCTTGCTGCCTCAGTATGGCACTACGCAGCAGTAGTAAATAAGGCCTGGTGAGTGGCAGTCTCCATGGTGGGATTATTTACCCAGCGACATGATGTGTGTCTTCCCGCAGCGATGCCGCCACATCATTTCCTTAACTCCTTCACTGTCACCAGCTTCCCCTGGGGAGACGGGATGATGCTCTCTGACGTGTCGCCAGTTCATCTTAAAGAGGGAACTTTTAATGAGGTGGTGCCAGGCAAATGGAGCTACTGCCTGTCATACAAACTATCACTGCAGATATTTTTTCCTGTGAGTGTTACGTATTAGGGAGCACTGAGAAAATTATACTTACTGAAAGAAATCAAAAGCGTCTAATTACAGTGATCTTTATAGAGAGAGTTAAAGGATGCATGTCAAAAGGGACTGATATATAATTACGATAATATCAGCTGCAACTCCTGTGCTATCTAATTACTTGAAATGGGTGGCATTGTGCGATCTTTATGAAAGTGAGCTACTTTGATAACAAAATGATATAATCTTAATATGAAATAAAAATAAAATTGAAAGGAAAGTAAAATGAATATATTGGTAGGAATAATAATCAAAGAGGCAGCATGCAATGTGCTGGAAAGACAGCACAAACCGAAACCCACCGTCTCCAACCTCAAATCTGCGCTACACATTTGACTCACACTGTGTCAGAAACTGAGATGCTGCGCATGTTGCCTAAACTGGTAGCCAAACCCAAGACATTTCAGCATGACAAGAGAAGAGTCATAAGAAGTGGAGGAAGAGAGAAATAAAAAGAGGAAAGATTAATAAAAATGGGAAAGAGCATAAACCTAGCAATCAAAGTGTTAAACTCCTCCAGAGTTTTGATTGTCTGCACGTGTTGAGTTTGCTCTGGATCCTCTGAGGTACTCCAAACCCCCAGCTCCTGAGTAGGTGCTGGACCCTCCCAGATTCAGGCACTCAGACATCTTTCAAGACCAAGGTCTTTCTATTTCAGTTTCATGCTGGCTGTATTACACTGATAAAACCATCAGCAATACTGGATATAAATAAAATATTAAAGTTATTACTTTAATTTAGCATATATTTTGTTCATCACAGATGTAATTTAATTACACAGAACCCATATGTACTATAACATAATGCCATCTGTTGACAAATGACCTGGACACTGGAAAAACCTGATTTTTCTATTCATTAGAAATGAAAATCCTAGCATGTTCATGTGCAAGCCCACGGACCTGCTGGTAGGTCCATGCTCCTAATTATGGTGTAGCCTAGAAAAATCAACCATTATTTAAACAGTGACATCAACAGATTGTCAGTTATTAGTGGTTTCCAGATTTTTGTGACCACCACGGGGAGACACCGAAACTTTCATGGACACTGCATTATAGTCAGTCTTGTAATGGAAAATGAGACTGAAAGGTTTAATATTATTCTATTGACTCATTCATCTCATGGACTGCAGTTTGGATCACTTATTTAAGCTCTCATCATTTCATTTAATAATTCAATTAATAAAAGACACAATCTCATTTATAAGCTAGGTTCATGTATCCTTTCTAAAATTTTAAAATAAGAAAAGTAGAGTGGCAATTGGCTAGAATCCCTTGTTTACTGCAAGTTTGGTAAATACATTTCTCTGTGTACTGATTTGAAGAAGCTACTTCTTGTCTCATGCTTATTTAGGCAATCCATTCCCATGAGATCATACAGAATGAAAGGATCTGACATAACCATCTGTGTCTTTTCAAATTCATCATACTAATTCCTCATTTAATCCAATATTGTCACTTTTTGGTACAAAAACATGAAATACTTTTCTATCACATGAGTGTTTTAATTGCTATGCTTTTTTCCTTAAAGAAAACTGGATGTTTGTAACTCTTCCTCTGAGCTGTAACCTCACAACTACTTGCCACATGCATTGGTCTGTTCTGTCCTCTGTAACAGCTGCATACCGTTTATTCAGTAGCATTTAATGGAGATTGTGACTTTGTCCTCTGAACATGACCTTCCATGACCTTCCAAAGCAGTTCTACTGGAGTTCTTCCCTATCAGAAAAGGTTCCTCATAGCTATATCCTAGCAGCTTCCTGGCCTCTGTGGCTGTGGTGACTGTTTTATGTAGTGTTGCTTGACCAAGTGTGAAGTTCACTGACTTTTCTTTAATATCCAACTAAATTCCACCAAATTGATACTTTAAATCTCTGATGAAGATTGCCTTTTTCTGCTTTGTGTAGCATTTTGGTGTTGAACATCAAGGAGACAAAAGGAAATCTGAGTTTTTGAAGGTGATCATGGTTTCCACTGACAAATGTGTCTAATTACAATTAAAAAAAGGTCAGAACTAAATAACTTGAGAAAGAAGAATAAAATGCTTTCACCTTTGAAATAATTTTATATGATGTTTTGTTTATTTATGATGATTCAATGTAGGATCTGCTAAAAATCTTATCTAGTTTGCAAGGAGCATGGCTGAAATGATTAGCAGGATTTCCATGCAAGACTGTAAAAGTTTTTTTCCATAGGGGAGTTTTACTTGATGATATTAAGGTTTGATAAATAATATAAGGCTTATCATGAAACCTGTCATCTTCCAAAGGAAAAAAAAAACCAACCAAAAAACCAAGCAACACCTGCCAACGAGAAATAAGCCAGCAAAATATCCACTGACCACACTGCTGTCCAGGCTGGCAAAGCGGTCTCAACCACATTTCTGGCATCTACCAGAAGACTTTCTTACCTTCACCGCAAACTCTGTTTCTGTAGCTTTATGAACACATCTCTTGCACACTGAATAGGAGCCAATTCCTATGTCCTCCTTGATCTCGTATCCATCTGTAAAGTGAATGTTGT
>NW_009260059.1:492055-536269 GCF_000687185.1 Egretta garzetta
GGAAAGACAAAAGAAACAGCATAATCAGGACATGGGTCTGTAAAGCAAGGACTAGCCTCACCTTAATAAAGGAAGTGTTTAACCTCATCTCCTTCACAGAGCTGTCTTGTCCTTAACAGTTTTTCTAAGTCCAGTTAAAAAAATCCAAAGCTCTTTACTTAAACAAGTGTGCCCCCTCCCTTTTTATGTTTTTCCAGTCTGTAAGATAGAATTGTCCATGTAGAAGTAATGTCATGAAAGCAGTGATTTTCTAAACTACTTACGGAATGCAGACCACCACCTCCTATTAGAAATCCACAGGAAACTGTGGGCCCAAATCCCCTGACAAACCTACGTACCCTGGCGTTATTAACTTATTTCTAATTACTGAGGGGCCAGATAACTTGTAACCTACTAATAGCTTCACAGTCTTCAAAACAGATTCCCACATATGGGGTGTGCCTCCAGACCACTGGAGGTGTTCTCCAGGATATGTTTAATTATGATTTCTGCGTGAGAGAAAATTTACTATTTTAAGCCAACTTAGTTTAAGAAAATATGTTACTAGTGAAAATAGTAGGAAAATACTTTAAAATTTCTGATTTTATTTATTGAAGGGTAATAGAATGAGCCATGGCATCAGTAGTTCATATGCCCTTTGGAAAATATCTGGGCAGGTGGATTGGTTAGATTGTGAAACCCAAATCTGAGGCCTTGCTGCAAATTCCATCCCAGGACTCAAGAAACAATCAGCAGCTCTAAAAATCCTCTAGGATCCTGTGTCAAAAAATGTAACCTCACTAGCAAAGTCCCCACGGAACCTTCTAAATTATAAGACATGCACATGTTAACATTCAATACATTTTTACAAAGCAAACCACACGAATACACATAAAACTTTTGGGATGTAATTACTTGGGTAACATTTCACTTACTGTTGTGTAAGTGAATCTTAAAGAATATGACATATTCCACTGTAAATTATTTAAATAGGGATGAAACGATGAAAACCTATGAAAACCACAGGCAGGGGCTCTCCCCTTGAGGCATGTACACCTCTGGCTGTGGATAGGAGAGGAACTTTCTCCTTGTGGGAAAATTTGCTGCATCTTTGAGCAGCCCAGTTATTTCTCTCGATTCACTGTTCCTCTGAGGTACTGAGCCATTTGTAGCAATTTATTTCTGATTTAAATTACAACAACTGGAGAGCATGTTTTAGGGGAATGGCAGCAAAGAGCCAAGCGTCTGGCAAGTGTCCTTCCCCTGTCAAGCCGCTCTGGGTTAGCTCTTACACCCAAGAGCTTGGGCTCCGTGCCTGCGGGACCCTTCAGCAGTAGGTCATTGAGCCCCCTTGCCAATGCAGACTGTATCATATAATCCAAGACAAAACTGTTATGCCTTCCCTGAAGAAACAACACTTTGTTACCTGCCCTGTATGCACAATTGGAATAGTGTTTCAGGTATTCAGAAGTACTTTTAATTTCAGTTGTGATAAGGCGTGATTCCTATTTCCTTTGTAAAAGCTGTGGAAAATGTGAACTTAAAGATAAAAGCCTTTGCGAGAAAATTCTCATTTTCCACCTCCTACATGCTGCATGTAAACATCTTCTGCCTACACTGGGTAGCTGTGAAATACCAGTGAGAACGCTGAGGCAGTTTAAATATATTATGCACATATGTATCTGCCCATCAGATGTGAAGTGTAACACCAGCATCAGTACCTGCACAATTGGATGGACGGTGATTTTGTGCACATCTTGCTGCGCAGGCTCCTGCACCAAGTTAGAGGCAACGAAGCTGAACCCTCTAAAAAGGTTATGAGCATTGGCACTTGGAGGAACGCCTGGGGAATCTGTAGGAGAAGGAAGAAAATGGCCTCATGAGTGGCACAAAAGATCAGAAAGTAATAGCACAGCACCTGCAGCAGACAAAGTCACCCCTGCCAGTCAAGAGCAGATTCTGCTAAACTGGCAGACACATGTGAATATAAACCACCTCCATATCAAGGCTTTGGTGTGCCTTCCCCATCCCTTTCCTCTGGATCTGAACAGTGCAGGGGTATTGTTTGCCAGGATCTCTCCTCACGGATACTGAACGGAGCATGTTCATCCTTAGGCCAAGCACTGCCTGTGCCAGGAGTCCACACAGAAATGGAAGGCTCGGGGTGGCAAGGCTAGGAGACAGATGGATGGCTCAAGGCTGGGCACCCCTCTGGCTTAGCAGAGGTTCTCCAGGGAGTGGAAAAAAGCTGCAAATGCTATATCTGTCCTTCACAGCACACCTTGACTACAGAAATTACAAAGGCTAAAGTGCTTTCTGGGTAATGTGATATGTTGTGTGGGTTGAGAGAATGTAGGGAAGATGGGGCTTGAAGCAGGTGTAAAAGCATGATGCTCTGGTAGTGGTGGTTTGCAGCCTCACAAGGATCTTTCTGCAGCAGCTTTAGGAGATGGAACCTATTCCAGGGAAGATGCCGATTGACTTGTCCCTAGGTGAACAAAATGGCTAGGAGTGTTTTAACTAACCTTCGTGGAGATTTTCTCCCCACTCCTTCCCCTGACAGGGCAAATCCAGGGGAGGAACAGCTGGAGAGAAAAGAGCCCTGAATTATTCTACCTTTGGAATGGAATAACTAGAAAGCAGTTCCTGGTACCTATGCCACCACTCAGTGAGAGAAACAGCCTGCCAAACTGAGAAGAGTTCCACTTCACTTAAAATTCTGAAAAGCTTCAAAGACATCTTTCTCCCCAGTTATGTTTTGTCCCAGGTATTTTCACAAGCAAGTAAGAGTCGCATTACAAACCATTCCTGGGTAGCTGGGTATTACAGAACCTACAGTACTCAAATTTTCCCACTTTTTATTTGGGTTTTTTTGTGTGTCTGTGTTGTGTTGTCCCTCGCCCCCCATTTTGTGCAGTGCAACATGTGATTTACCATGGCAAGGTTACAAAGCTGAATCTCCTTTAGAAAGCTATCTCCTTGTAGGAGTGTGTAGACTAGACTAAAGAAAATACATCCCCACTGGATCTTATATCTGACTCACCTACCTACACCATCAGCACCACCCATCAGTGCGAAGGGCAATGGTGTGGGAGACTGAGTACTGCCAGAGGTCCTGAAAATATGTGAAAAGGTATTTCCTTGTGGGGACATTCCTTGTATAAATCAACTGGTCAACTGAACAGAGGATCTGAAGCCAGAATATGGTAAAAACAAATTATCTGCTCAGAAATAAACAAAACCGAGACTGCAGCTAATTCTATACCTCATTACAAAGCCGCCTCAGCTTTGACAGGAGTCAGAAATAAGCACAGCAAGTCAGACCTCACTGCAAAGTACGTGGAGAAGCTCGCCTTTTGGTAGAATGATGTGGGCTATTTGTTTATCTCAGTGTATTGATGGGCAACTCTCCTTGCAAATACATGGATGAATCACACCAGACGTCTTGCATCACTGGATACTTCTTACAGTGGCAGATATACAACAGTGATTTTCCAAGAGGGATTAATTAAGAAGAAAGAATGTTTGTTTTTAAAAGAGGAATGACAATAATTCAAATCTGAACACTCCTGAACTTCAGAAAATCTGCGATCCATCTCTAAAACGTAAGTGCTAGGTCATCTCTATTTAAAAATAACTGTTCCTTCACAATTCACTGCCAGTCTCTTTATCAAACACTGGAGAAGAACTATTGATTATTTGGTGTGCAATATTAAATATTCATCATCACCAACTGATACGCCCATCATAAGAATTAAATGCTAAAACACCTGTGTATACTGCAAAATTATGTTTAAATCATGTTAATTAACTGATAGCTATGAAACCTAAGTCGTTTTCCTAGTCTTGATAAATCCAGAATAATTTCATATGTCTGAATTAGACCCACTTGCAAATACCAATCTTGTATAACAGTTATCTTTCTCCCTGTGAAAGTCATAATGCTTTATCCCACTAGAGCATCTAACTTCACAGGATTTTCAAAGGCTTCATAAATCTTAAGTAATTTACTTCAGCATGTTTCACTGGGCTTAGCAAGCACTATTATCTTATTTGCAGAGGAGGAAATTTAGATACTTCAGGTGCAGTTTTACATATTTTTTTCTCAGCCATAAAGCCAGCCTAAGACATCCTTACCAGTTACAGCATGCTGCCCCATCACTTACAACAATACAAACAATTGTGGACTGCAACCTAAGCTGGATGACCAGAACAATCTTGGTTTGATCCTTGTTCAAATCACCATTTATAACCTGGACTGCTTCAGTCTCCTGATCCCACAGCAGTGGACTTAGGAAACAAGTGGCCAGAAAAAGTGACTCTAACTCAGATGAATCCGTGAGTGAGAAAAAGTGAAGTCAATGTCAGAAACCACATCTTTGGCACACTCAGAGCTGAAGTTAGGAACGTGCAGAAAGCTGTTTCAACCTCCAGGCTGAGAGGTTGAAACAACTTTCTGAGATACAGCAAATTACTGGACTGGCAAGTTACTGGACCCAAAACTTTGACATATACCTGTTTCCAGGCAGGAGAACTCATTCATAAAGACAGAGTGCAAAATGACTGTGTGTATCTGTGTCCCCTCCTTGGTAATACCTTTCTGACAGCTTCCTTAAAACACAATGACTGCATTATCATCATGAAACAGGAATTATTACAGTGCTTTCTGTCTGGGTACATTCTCAGTAGCAGGGTAAGTTTGTATGGGCCCTGTGGCATGACAAAAACCCACAAAATTAAAAAGGTTCTTGTTAGATTCCACCAGCAATATGAGCCAGTATTGAACACTCTTGTGAAGCTCTCCCCATCTGGTTGATCCAATCAGTCAACAGTCAGGGGCTGCAAAATATGCTGCAAGGGCTTTTCTTTCGAGTATAGAGATTCACACTTCCATACCTATTTTGAAATGACAGGGTTTGATTCTCAGGCCACTTTCTGTAATAGCATGAAGCAGAATTGAGGCAGGCTGTCTCCCCACCCCAGCCACCACACCACGACAAACCGTCCAAGTCAGCGTCTTGCATGAGAGATCAAACTGAATTAGTCAAACATAGTAACATGTGGAGTGTAAAATATAACCCTGGGCATCGGCACATGCATGAAGTACAAAGATTTTCATGCCAGTACAACCAATAAAGTATGAACTTCCAAAGCAATCCAAACTCTCAGTGCTTCTCTGAGACTTTCCAGGGCAGCATCAGCCTGCACTTCTCTCAAGATGAGACTAACTTGCAGTCTCCAATAATTCAGAGAAATGAGTTCCTCTGAAACCTAAATTAAAGCTAAAATCAAAGGTGTGAAATGTCTGGTATCCAAAGATCATTTGTTGCCATGCAGTGGGATAGGAGTATCAAAACATGACTAACGTATACTGGAGACAGGTGGATACACCAGTTGGATCCAAATAACCAGACTGAAATATTTTTATAGCTTGTGAAAGTCGGCACATCCTTGCAAAAAAACCTAGGAACCAAGACTGATAAAAGATTTTGAGTCAGTACCACTATTTCATACCCCATGAAAGGAGCTTTGAGCCAGGCTTTGAATAGAGGTTTGGGCTAGTTTTAAGAAAAAAGGCTGAAGGTCATGATGAGCCTGAATGAAAACTACAGGAAATCTCAGCTCTAACTCATGTGATATAATGCAAGTGTTTTCAAAATGAAAGTTCAGATCTTTTACTCTCACTGTGACAGTTCTGGGACAATTTGAGGGTTGAAGCTTAAGACCTTGTACTTGGTTATTACAATAATACTGTGTAATATTTACAGCGCTTACCATCTTCAAAGCCTTTTACTAACAACAGCTAACTAAGTTTTTATATTTTACAATGTATAAATAGGTACCTCTTTACATAGGGATATCACAGGCAGAAATGTAATGTAGCTTAGCCACGTCTAGCAAGAGGCTACATTATAACTGGAATTACCACTCTGAGGTTACTGGTATTCTTGCTTTCAACGAGAAGAGTGGAAAGATGGTGTTTTGTGCAACAATCACCCTCATGTATGTAGTGCACAAAATGTGATATTCCTCTTAGGAAATAAAAATTATAGGAACAACATTCTCACTGCAAGTATTTTTTAAATACTGTGGGCCAAATTTCCTGTTGGCATAACTCCACTGGTCTGAGAACTGGATGACTCCTCATTACTGTTAGCCATGTATTAACTTCCAACAGCCCATAGTCTATGGGATTTCATAATTAAAGAAAACACCTATGGAATATATAATTATATAATAAATTGCAGAGATACAAAGTTCTTTGAAGCTGAGGTAATTTAAAATAGTTAAATTCACCTAATGCAAGCAATGATAAGAGTACTAAAACAGCAAATCAATAGTTATTTTTTCTATTAAAAATGTGAAAGCTGTCCTTCCTGAAGACAAATTAACGTGATGTTGGTGAAATGCTTATGAGCTTCTTTTCCTGGAAATGCAAACCAATCTTTGCTTCCTGCTGGATATTGCAAAACCCAGTAATCCCACAGGCAATCAGACTTTTAGACCCTGTTGGAATGTGGAGGGGAAGGAAGAATGAATTTAGTCATTGAAAAGATGAAATACCCATGTGCCACCTTACTAACCTGTGGGGGTCCGAGATGTGAACTCTGGATCAAAATGAAAGGTGTCTTCTGGCCGTCCCACTGCAGGCTTGAAAGGTGGCTTGATTTCTTTCCTGTATAGTTTCTACAAGGAAAAGAACAGATCACAATCAACAACAATCTGTATACCTTCAGCATCTGCAGATAGGCTCCCCCACTTTGTTTAGGGTGTCCTCTCTCAGCTCTGTACCATCCTTGCAGGACCGACAGAAAATAATAGTGTATCCATAGCTCTGGCTCCTGCTTGACTGGTTGGCTTAAAACCTGTGCCCTGGATGGTCCCTGCACTTTTTAGTTACGTGGAATCCACAATATAAACATAGTTGTTTCGGGTGAAAATTTAACCCGTAGGCTAGCACAATATTCCAGCTGAGGCATCTGGAAATTCACTGCTCTTAAGGGCAGGACTGGAACGTGCAATGGTAGCACCAGGCAAGTGTGCATGGGTGAGTTCAGCAGCGTGGCAATGACAACGATCACAAAGAACTGCTAGGAAGCAGTGGCTGGTTTAGCATTTATTATTTGTCAAGGACTAGCAATATGTTTGACACTCTGCCAGACTGAGCTGAGCAACAAGCCTGGCTGCCTGGTGCTCACAACCTAAACAAGAGACTCGTTCTTTTGGCATATCTGGTGAAAGGGAAGGGGCTCACAACTGACGATTTGATGAATTCCCATCAAAAGACGTTAGGAAGAAAGCACTGTGGATGGGTGGGGAATCATGTTGAAGGCCTAAACGTGACTTGAGCAGAGGAGCAAAACCAAGGAAAAATGTAAGGAAAAGAGGAAGGTATACAACAGGTAAGCACTGCTAGGTGTGTGTTTGTGCTGGCAAGTGAGGGGGCACATAAGGGATCACATAAGTAACAGTCACCATAAATGCACGCTAATACACTGCCTTTATTACCAGGGACTTTGTGGCCTCTTTATTCATGCCTAGTGATCTTTAAGAAATGGCTTCACTGTGTGACCCTTTGCAAGAATTCATACACACACGCGTGCACATGCACTCTGGGAGATGAACAAGTTGAGGTGCAGCTTGTTTGGATCTGATCCAAAGCCTACAGAGATTAATGGAAAGAGTCCTATTGATTTCCGTGATCTTTACATCATGTCTGCTTGAAATGGCCAAAACCAAACATCATGCTGATGGCAACATGGGGAACAGGGCTCCGGTTTGACTCCCTGCCCCACTTTCCAGTCCCTAGACTGCATCCCCTTTCTAGCAATGCTTTTGTTCTCAGGTTTCAAAGGGCCGGATTAGTTGCCACAGACAGCACCCAATAATTAACATGTCTGAGCATAAATATAACATTTAATCCAAACTTTCAAGTCATGATAAGAGCTGGAGAGTTCAGTTTTATGACTGTAGTATGTATTTTCAGGTTAGCTCTTAAAACAACTTCATAATGAGCTGATTTTTCAAAATATTTAATGGAGATTAATACATGCTTGTCCAGCTCGTTGCATGCAGGAAGATCCTTTTTAACTGTGGGGTTTGTGGTGAATTAACTTCTGTAATATAAAGCATGTGGTCAAACCTAAGATATATGCACATCAACATAATTTGAACTTGATTTTGCATAGATAAATAAAGGTTCTCGAGGCAGGACATTCTGTAGCATAGTATTAGCATTAGCATAAAGCATATGTTTGTGGTTGAATTATGATTCCTTGGAAAAGTGGAATGGTGAGGCTGGAAATGACTCTGCAATAATTAATGGCCATTTCACCATAAAAAGTTCCTGCTTGCGTAAAACTGCTCCGTATCTTCTGAGAGAAGAAGAGATGAATAATTGCTGTGAGCCACAAAGGAAAGCCAGTCTTCCAAATAATTAAAAGCCAATCGCAATCTTAAGCAGGAAGTGTCACTCATCAGCTGAAAAGTATCAACCTAGTAATTAACATACATCTTTTTCTGTCTCCACAGAACTTGAAAAGAGAACTCAGCACCTACTGAAAGTTTTTGCTGTTGCTAGGGTTTCACCTTGAGAAAGCTATTTGCTAAAGCTTCCCTTTATTTGTCTTAATTCACAACTGCAGTCCTTCTTCTGCAGAAAGCAATATGGTCGCACACACATGCTTCCTCCTTGAATTAAATGCACCCCTCATCCTGTGAGGTCCAAAAATTGGAACACACTTTAGAGTCGTACATCACTCAGGAACTGCACTCTCTTTTGATTATCGTAACCATATTCTCCCTGGCCTCTTAATTCCTCCCCCCATCTGCAGTTTCTTAAGTGCTTTTGGAGCTACATTTGTATTTTGAATCCCTAACCCACATCCTCCACTACTAGGGAGGGATTTAAGATTCATCATGAGTCACGCCACCTAAAGATGTGTAATCACAAATTTGCTTGCTGGGAGGGGATGGAAACAAAGTTGCTTGTGCAAGTCAAAGGCACCTCCTCTGAGCGCGACCCGGATGACTCCCTTTTCCATTTCCTTTTCCACTTGTGATAAAAATTGTTTCTGGTGTTTCTGACTAGACAACTAGGAACAGCAAAAGGTAAACTGCCTAAACCATTTTTTTTTCCCTAAGCTCTTGAATCGGGTAACTAAAATAAATCTTTGAGGAACAAGAACAAGCAGAGCAGCGTCATCTGTGGGCTTCCCCATCCCACACTGGCTCCAGTTCTCCGAGTGAGCCGCTGCAACCAACACCAATTCACTGAAGCAAATTAAACCACAGGGCAGCCCAACACAGTTAAACATGAAGGCTTGCTGCAGGCAGAATGTTCCTTCCTTTAAAAACCCGCATCCTGCAGACTGCAAAACACAATGTGGCACAAGCTGATTTAAGAAAACAGTACGAATCACAGCAGTTGTTTTCTATACACACAGAGAACAAATCTCATGGAGGATTTGAGAACTCTCTGGGTTTTCCAATAATATCTCTAATTTTAGGTGAAATGTATTAACCTGTTATCTCTTACCGTGGTCCCAAAATGGATCAGCTTGATCTCTTCTAACAGAAACCACTGAGTGGCAAAGGACATAGCAAGTTAAGCTTCAAATCTTGTCTTTGATCATATCTACCAGGATACCACATAACTTCTGGTAAAGTTTAAACAGTTATCTACATCCCAAGTCATGGGAATCCTGGCTCTGTATGCAGAAGTCATTGGGAGTTCCACCACCTATTTTGATGGGAACAGGATCCCAGTTGTCCCAGTTTAAACACCAGTTTTCATATCCAAATTATTATTTTGGGGCAACTTATAGGCATTCAGAAGAGACTTTGGATATTTTAGTGCTGACTGGAACATTCAAATTTCAGGTGGGGTGCTTAAGGTCGTTATATGTGTGCTATTTTGCATGGGTATATGAAGCTGAAGATTTACTTTTCTTCCATATTGCTTCCACATCTGTAGAGGAGAAATGTATTCCTTAGCCCTTAATGTTTTATTGAGAAGGTAATTTATCTTTCTTTCCCAGTAAAGAATAACCCCCGACATCCCACCCCCATTTTTTTAAACTGGCCACAGCACTGACTTATCACAGAAAAATGTGACTGACAGGTATCAGGAATCACTGGGCACCATGCACGGCTTCCGGATCCAGAGGCTGTGTGGAGGGAGTGCATAATCCACGGAATGAGGGTGGTGAACTCCAAGGTGTGAAAGTACTGATTTAGATATTCACACCTGGATACATATCCATGCTTCTGCCTACTTATCAACCCCTCACATCCTTCTGAGACTTTGCTAATCAGTACCTTCAGATTAATAAGTACCTGTGAATTAACTAGAACACAGTTCTACAGCAGTTTGAGAAACTATGAGCTTCTGATACTTCACTACAACTTCCCTTCTGATTTGGGAAACCCCCCTTTTTTTTTGAAATGACTAATTTTCCCCCAGGTCCCAATAACCTTTTCTTAATGTATGCTGCCGGATCCCTGATACGAGCTTCATCTGAACATATCCTCAGCTGGGACTCAAGTAATACAGCAGGGAGACTAGTAACAAAATGCTGCGACACGTGGCTGTCTCTTGTTATTTATAAGCCATTAAGTTTTCATCATCTTCAAAAAAATGCACTCCTAAAAAAAGCCAGAGCTGTAAATGCCCTGTACGTGTGCCTGGCAAATATCAAGAAAAAGAAAATGGTTTAATTTAATTTAAAAATATTTAGTCATTTCCACAACTGAGCTGCTTTGATGAAGAATTGAATTATTCCTTAGACACCTTCTAGAAATAGAAAGATGCTACCCTCCACAGTGACGCACTCGTAGCGTGAGAATAAACTCCCTTGATACATATACCCGTCACGGAAAACCCAATAAGCAGACAAAAGGATGGACTGCCTTCTAAACTGTTTGTTCCCTCCTAGATTAATGGCTCAATGTTATTGCCTGCAAAAAAAGAAAAGCTAGCAGAATTCAGACCTTGGGATCAATTTTTGCTTTTGATAAAATATGCAATTAAATTATTCACATTTTCAGTTTAGTTTGATCTCTGATCAATATTGAAGGAAATAGAACTTGAGTCCTCTTCCCACTACTTCCCTCAGCTGTATTTGACAGTTCATTTTCTAGCATGTCATTTCTCTAGTTCCAATTTAGCCCGTCATCTAAACAAAAACTACTGTTTATAGCCCACTCCTCCGACTGCAGTCTGCAAAAGGGGATTTCATTTTTCATTTTCAATGACAAGCCAGAATTTTTTTATGCATGACCTGGAAACAAGAAACAGTAATAAAAAAATCAGGAATCAGACTGTGCTTTCCCAGAGCCAATGACTGAAATTATCTGAGGTCAACTTGGTTTGGGTCTGCTTTTCTTAGGGAGAAAAGAGGGTGCAGGGGTAGTAAGGTCCATTCATTTAACAAAGGATCTACTGAATTTCCATCACAGTGCCTACTAAATACCTTAGAGCAGTAAGACTGATTTCTGCAGAAACCATCTATTTTTCACCCTGGGAAGTGGGAATTTAGGGTTTTGCTACTGGGTGGCAACAGCTGTAAAACCAAGACTCTTGCAGAGATTAGCTCATGCCACAATTCAAGTTTGGGCACAAAAACTGTGTTAGATTGTCCACAGTTCATTTAGTGCTACTTATACACCAAAAGCTAAACTTAGGCTGGCTGGAGAACGGCACCCTGGAAGATGGGAATGACGTAAAGCAGCTGTGGGAAAGGACGGGAGGAGGACGGTTGCTCTCTGGCCTCAGTCATGTTTTCCAGGGTTGCACCTCTTGCAGAGGTGTTACGCTATCAGCACTGCTGTGCTTGGCACCAGCATCTGCAGCATTTAACAGGGGGCTTTTTTACACTGCGCATGTTGTTTCCATTCTGTTTGCTGCCTCCATCCGAACCAAACACTGTCTGGCCGTGTCTGTTTGAAGACACAAACTGTCTTGCGAAAGATGGGAAACGAGTAGGAAATGACTGCTCCAACAGGTAAACACTTCAGTGGTAGAGACAATAACCAAGCCCCAGTCCAAACCCCAAGGGAACAGCTCTGACAGCACTCTAACGTGTAGATACAATTTACACATTTCTGTCTGCGATTCTAATGACTTCATCACTGCGATATCTAGACTTGACACACACCTTGGAAGGAGGCTGCTAACTCTCTTTTCTGCTTTGAATCTCTTTTAAACTGAGATGAAGCAACCTGGTGGTTTGTTCTTTGTTATCACATCACTCTTGTAGGAAAAATCTTGCTTGAAAAAAGACCTATTTTGCACTGGGTTTCTAGAAGACACCCATTCTGACCCGTTGTAATAAGGGGGCTTTTGACAGAGGATCATTCTCCTACAGTCGCTGAAAGTTTCCATGCTGTCAGTTGCAGCAGTCCTGTCTATCATAGCTGCCAAAGTAGTTCAGAAGCTCTCCAAGAGAGCTCGCTCTCTGAGGTCTTTATATTACCGAGGTATAAAATAAATCAACATTCATGTGCTGCCTCTACAATGCTGTTTGCTGACTCCCTGCAAATCAATGTGAGAGATTCTGTATACATGATAGAAAACCAAAATGAGGGTGTCAGGGGCTCTTCTGCAACGATACAGAGATAAACACTGAACATCTGTGCGTGATCCTTTCCGAGTCTTTGACCCTGCTCTGTTTCTGTCCATGGAGAACATGTTAACAGTTGGTTGGATGATCATCATAAGACAAAGTCCTGGCTTCAGCTCAGGGCCAGGCTGGCTCACACCGCTCTGAAATGGATGCAATACTGCTGCTGTAACCAGATGAGCCTCCCAAGATCTCCATATGCGATAGTAAAATTAGGATTAAATGAGAAAATATATTATAAAGATGATAGCTGTTCTGTGTAATAATGATCCATCTGTCTCCAAGAGAGTACAATAAACACTAATTATGCTGGATTAAAAGGGGTCTTTAGAGCTACATTTTACGGCAGAGTTACAGGGCTAGATAAGACATCAAAGGGCAATTAAATCCACCTTCCTCTCTAGCTCCAAGTCATGTTCAAGCATATCTAGCCTCTTCATGGTAGATATTTCCCTTACCCATCCATAACAACTTTTTCAAATGATGGAGGACTGTACAACTCCTTAGGACAGGCATGAAGTTGTTCCCTAAAGAACCGAGCTTGAAACAATCACCAATCATCATGAAAGAAGGGGTCTCGAGGAGTCTCACAATCCATAACTGACTTTGCTGAAAACCTTTCCAAGATGCAGAGCCTCATTTCTCTGTGATGAGTCACTGAGCTGCTCCACTAGCAAATGCAGAAGAAGGAGACACCCTCTCACCGCTCCAGTCCTCCTTATTACGTTAAGACATATGTACCTGGCCTGTATTTTGATTGCAAAGCTGAGGACTGTGGAGGTATCAGAGGAATACAGAAAATAATAAAGAACCCAACTCTTCAGGATTCTCCTTTTTTTCCCTTTTCACTTAATGTTTTCATAAATGTAAAGTCTTTATACAGAATCTCATGATTAGTAAGAAGCAGAAGAGGAAAGAGAATCTAGACTCCAGAACATATGTAATGGAACTAAATGTCAGCTGGGCCATAAAGGAAAATCTCAAATTCCACTTTCATTGATCATCTCTTACCATGCTTATGAGTCATGCTACCTCTTCAACATGCAATTGAAACTAGATTCACAAGTTTTTCCAAAATAAATGATTCTGTGGGCCTTTCATAGGCCACCTGGGCACCACCAAATGTGCTTTCACAGAGGAATTAGCTTTACTGTAAAGTCCTGGGCAGAAGTTTGAAAATAGCTCTGTCACATACATTCATGCTGTTTTACCAGAATTTACAGTGAGAACTGCATCAATGTGACCTGTTACACTAGCATTCATGAGTGAATTCAGATTGAATATTAAAGAGATATAACAATACCATAACACAGGTCAGATAAAATTAAACTGAAAAATTCTAGAAGATGTGGCAAACAGGAGCTCTGATGCACTGGCAGATGTCCAGATCAAGAATGAAAAGTGTTTGCCTCCAGGTTTGTCTAAAAATAAGTTGATTTGAACAAATATGACGCTCAAAATGTGAGGCTTAATCTGTTTCAAGTCTAAATTGAATACTTAGCTAATCTCTACCGTCAGCTTTATGAGCTGTAGCTGATAGCAGTAACATAAATCCTTGTTGACCATGCTGTGAATCATGTCCAACGTGTCTTATTTGAACCATGTTACATTTGATCAAATGTTTGCTGTTCCAGTTCTGAGTACTGATGTTAAATTAATGACTCACCTCAATAAAACATCAACCACTTGTAAGAGGAGTTGCTGCTTCCTCTTCTGGCTGGTTGACTTGTATTTTCAGTGATGTAAAATCTCTCTTCTGCAAATCCACCTATACTGTGCTTTTCTGTAGCCCCCATTGCAATATAGTGGAAGGGCCAGATCCCGTCCTATGATCACTTAGGCCAAAAGTGACAAGGAGGGGTCAACAAAGCTATCCTGTTGCAAGATTTGTGATTCCCCCAGCATAAAGTAGCACAGCCTGCTGTACAGCCTGCTGGACCAGCTGGACCAGCTCTACCAATACTCAGTAGCACCACGTGGTTTTTGGGAAAAGGGTGTGCCTGGAGGTCTGGGAGCCCCTTAGAGCTACTGTCAGCAGGTATGTGTAAGAGCAGACCTGGGGCTGCTCCAAATAATTCCAAGAGAGAAAAGCATTCCTGGAGGTCCCTGATACTGGAAAGAATAAAATTAGCATTTAGTCCAGCTTGCCCTACCCAGTGAGAAGGGACAAGTATTTCAATATGGAACATAAAAGCAGAAAGATGGAGAGACCCAGACCATCAGATTGCTTCCCTCTGGAGCATCTCTTTCAAGCCCAGTCCTTTGGCTCTGTTTTCCTTTGCGATTGAAATGTTATAGGAATTCTTTCATTTAAAGCTGCTCATTTTCACTCCAGTTCAGTTCCCACAATCAATGCATCACACTTACTAGAGTTGAATGTGGAAATTATTTTGCAGAGCACTACAAATAGCTTCAGGTAGTGAGCCAGACCATCAGACAAAGCAGAGGTAAGCAGTTAGAAAAAAATGGCAATGCTGAAAGCAGCTTTCTATTTCTTTCACTTGTGGGTATGTGAACAGAATGTATATATGTATGCAAGAGATATAGGGACCCAGTTAAAAGACTCCAGCTCCTGGGTTCCCTATGTTAGAATTCACTTCATCTTTTTTCTAAGCATGGCAGTTTGCCTTCAAAAATTTAGCTAAAGAAAAATAATTTAAAAAAATTAAATAAAATGCTGCTCCACTTACGTTCCAGTCTATAGTAACAAAGAAAGGGTGACGTTTGATTTCTTCCACTCCATCAAACCCAGCACCTGACAAGAGAATGAAAGAATAAAAATAAAGTCATTCTTAGAAGAGTGCTGCCTGATATCTCTTCTTCAGCCTTCCTCCCCATCCCCTCTTTTCTTCTGACAAAGCCGGAGTCACCATCTAAATGCTTCTTCTAGACGAGAAACCCTGAACAGTGCAACTGCCATAACAGTCTAAACAGCCATAAATACAGACAATGGCATTTCGTGAACAAACATCTGATGGCTGAGGATTTTTCACTTTTCTCTAATGGAGGCTGGTGCCAAGGCTGAATAGCTGCTCTCTTCAGGCTTCAGACAGGACATGGGATTTCAGCCGGAACAGAGCGCCTGCACCAGTGAGGCCAGGAGAGGCCCCAAGATGTCCTAATACTACATCAAAGCTCCTGCTGCTCCCGGCCACCAGCAGCAGCTCCTCTATCTGCACTGACTTTCAAATTTTGTCTAATTGCCCACTCTCCACAGACGGGGAAAACTGCACTACAAACAAATCCAGACTCAAAATACCAAAAGGCTCCAAACGATTTGAGGTAAGCCAGGGTTTTAGATTCCCTTTTTCAAATACCATCTTCAAATTTGCAGGAGTATCAAAATCATCACTCTCTGTGGTATGTTTCCTTCGCTGATAATATTGTTAAATTTTTTGTTACATTTCTCTTTAGATACTTTTGCCTTTGTCTTCACTGAAGATTGCCCTTTTTATTTCTTTAGTTGAATTTATTTGCTTCAGTGCCATCGCAAAACCCAACAGGTGCTCAGTAATAACTAAACAACTGTCAGAGATGATTTAGCATGCCATTTTGGGGGTTGATTTGACTTTATTAATAGCACCTTTCATTTTCCAGTAGGAGAAATAACATCTGGAAGCAAAGGCTTTGCATTGCAATTTTGGAATCAGTTCCTGAAAGATACTCAGCCCTTCTTTACAAGGATGCTGAGCATCCTTTATTCCCAAAAGGACTTGGGATTCACAAGCACCTTGCAAAAGGCACTCAGCACCTCAGAGGACTCAGCTTTTTATATGCAGTATTTGTACTTTCCGAAGATCAACTTTACAAGCAGCTTTAGAAAGCTCTTGTCAACTCAAGCTTTTGTAAAATGTGACATCTGCTCTCCTTGTATACAAGATATTACTGATGTTTGCCAAAATGCACTGATCAGGAATGGCTTTTCATGGCCTGATGAATGGATATGAAAAGCAAACGCTTTGTGAACATAACACGCAGGATTGCCTATCAGGCCTGCTGGATAATAACGCAAGAGGAATGTTGTTCTAATTACATCCCCATCCTGGTAATCTTACAGTATAGACAAATGTAAGTGACACACGTGAGGATAAACAATCCTAGCCTGCCATACAAAATTATGTGTTTGGAGGTGATCATCCCCCCTCATGAGTGAGGTCTTTGGGATGTGATGGACAGTTCTAGGGAAACACGAAATGGAATCTTAAAAATAGAAAAGAGGACAAAAGGGAGAACATCATTGCATTGTCACTGCATAAGTCTGTTGTGCACCTACAGCTTGAGTATGGAATGTAGTCGGCACTCTCACCCATAAAAGTGTATATTTATTAAAGGTAGGAAAAATCAAAAGGCAACAAGGAATGGTATGGAATGACTGACTTTTCAACCTGGAAACAGATGACTGAGGGAGTATTTAATAGAGATCTAAAAAGTCATGATTACTTGGAACAAGGGGATAGGGATTAACTTTTCCACATCTTTCCCAGTACAAGAATATAGGTCATTAAATGATGCTAGCAGAAATCGGGTTCAGAACAATCTGGAGATGTTTCCTCAGGCAAAAGATAGTTGTGTGACATGGAATTCCTTGGAAAAGATGACGTGGATGCAAAATATTTATATGGGTTCAGGGGGACACCAGAAAAGTATGTTGAAATTAAATCTGTTGAAGATTACTTCATTGACAAACCACAAGAGGTTCAGGAAACCCCTTGCTTGAGCTTAAAGCAGGCATAGACTGGGAGAGAATTTGGGTGAAGTATCATGTATGCTTACCCTATTTTTACTCTTCCCTAGGCAGTTGTTTATGGCCCCTGGGTACTGAAGGAGAAAATACTAAGACCTAGATATTAATAAGACTTGTTCTATGTCTTCCTCAGCATGTTTTTGCAATACACAGTCAAAAGTCTGCACTAGATACCCTCGGCAGATTCATTCTGATTTTAGCAATGCCAACAGAAACATGAAACCAACACAGTTACTCTGAAGAGAATTACATTAAGCAGCTCTTCAGAGAAGAAATATCTGTGAAAAATGTTTTCCATTCAGTGGTGGTGACTGGAAACTTTGTAATGTAAGGATGAAACCCAAGTGCCAAACTGATTGCTAAGTACTGGTATAAATGCTACATTTGTAAGCATTGTAAGCGACTGGTAGTATTCCCTAGACTGAGGATAACTGACAATGCATTCAATCTTCTCTGCTCTGTCCCTTCCCCACTGTTTTCCCTCTTTTGTAGGCTTATGGATACATCATTGTGTAATGACCTGCCTTTTTCAGATGATCCATCTGAAAGCCACACTTTTTCCTACTGTTGGTGTTCCTTTTACCACAAAACCACAGAAATCAGAACCAAGGAAAAAGCCCATCCATAGCTACTTCCATCAGTGGAGGACTGCAGTGTGCAGTAAGGAATGCAGCATGCAGTTGACACAGGCATTTGTTTGAAAAATTAGCACTTCCCAGTTGGGGCCACCTCAGAGCTCTAGCACGGAGAGAATACATTGTTAAGAGTGCCAGGGCTTGACTCCATCTCTGGTTGATTTAATGCATTAAAGAGATTTAGGACAGTAATAGCCTAATTTTGCAAAGAGTGAAGGACTTCCAATTCCTAGCAGCTGACTTTACACCATGGAGAAGGCTCAGCCCTTCCTGCAAATTTTATTCCCTGATCTTCCTTGCCATGAGACTCAGCCGCAGCCAGCGGTGTGTGGCCTGGTCCTCTCCTCAACTGGGGACAGCTCTGTGAGCCCAGAGAGGCAGCCCTGACCCCGCTGCAGAAGTCCATGGGAGAGGTCAGGTATCGGTGCTTATGGTTGGAGTCTCTCTGGATTTGCTCAAGCACGTTTCAGACATTTATCTACCATCTGCAAATCCATAGTGGTACTGGAAAGAGATGTGCTTTCATGGAGAAAAGAGAAGCACAGGAGTAAATGGAAAGTCTTGCTTCATGGGCACGGACGTTTCTTGGCAAAGAGATGGGTATTTAGCAGACTGCTGAAGTGAAGCACATGATGGTGTACCACATGGTCACAAACCTTTCACCTTTCTCTAGGGTTATGGTTGTTTTTTTAACCTCACTTTAACTTCAATTTAGTAATTGAGCCTATCTGTAAAGAATAATCAGCACAATCAAACATACTGCCTGCAAATATTCTTACATGCCATCCAGGCCCCCAAGGGTCCGAGAAGATAAATAATGCTTTCAGATCAAATTGCCAGTTTAAACACATTATAGAGTGCAAGGATTTATATAAAAGCAGCCTCATGTTAATAAGCAAGAACTTGATTATCTAAGATTGTTTTATGCCTGTAATAAAAGCGTCTGCGAGCAGTAACAGTAGAATGTTTTATTTGTAGTTGGTTTTGATTGTTGGATCGTTATGGATGATGTGAGCCTTGAAATATATTAAGGGGAAAAAAGATGATCTATAGAATTTGAAAGTTGATTATTTGGATATTCAAAATGAGCAGAAACAGTTTCCAGATTTTTAGTTTCAGATAATGAAACCGTAGTGTCTCCACAGCTTCTGAATCTTTTTAGTGGGCTAGATTTTTTGAAATGCATTCCTAAAGTTTACAAGAAAGATGTACAGTCACCCTGACAAAGGTGAAACTTGTTTTTTAAAACTCACCATCTCATAAAACTGAAAACCAAAGTTTTCTATGTGCCAAAGCAGAATGTACCTTCTCTGAGAACATGGGATTAAGGAAATAATAACTAATTCTTTGGCTTTTAGTCTGAATCTACTGGAACATGCTTTTATGCTGTAATTTCTTGGCCAAGCTTCTCAATTATAAAGACTTTGGAACCTTTATACTGCTCAGCGGTGTAGGGAGTTCCTGAAATGGTCTTTACATTAATTTACCTACCTGAGCAGATCCAGGCCTTAGGGCAAATAAGAATTAGACCCTTGCCTAAGTTCCTGGCAATGTAATGGACTAACACCTTCATTGTACAATTTTCTTTCTGAGATGCTTACACAGAATCACAGAATGGCAGGGGTTGGAAGGGACCTCGGGAGATCATCCAGTCCAACCCTCCTGCTAAAGCAGGTTCACCTACAGCAGGTTGCACAGGACTTCATCCAGGCAGGCTTTGAATATCTCCAGAGAAGGAGACTCCACAAGCCCCCTGGGCAGTCTGTTCCAGTGCTCTGTCACCCTCAAAGTAAAGAAGTTCTTCCTCATGTTCAACTGAAACCTCTTATGCTTCAGTTTGTGCCCATTGCCCCTTGTCCTGTTGCTGGGCACCACTGAGAAGAGTCTGGCTCTGTCCTTATGACATCCACCCTTAAGATATTTGTAAGTGTTGATGAGATCCCCTCTCAGTCTTCTCTTCTTCAGGCTGAACAAGCCCAGCTCCCTCAGCCTTTCCTCATAGGAGAAATGCTCCAGTCCCCTAATCATCTTTGTTGCCCTCCTCTGGACTCCGGAGAGGTTCCTCATCTTTCTTGAACTGGGGAGCCCAGAACTGGACACAGTACTCCAGGTGGGGTCTCACCAGGGCAGAGTAGAGGGGGAGGAGAACCTCCCTCGACCTGCTGGCCACACTCCTCTTAATACACCCCAGGATACCATTGGCCTTCTTGGCAACAAGGGCACATTGCTGGCTCATGGTCAGCTTCAGTATATGAGTCACTCCTCCCACTTTTGTGTCATCAGCGAACTTGCTGAGAGTACACTCTGTCCCCTCATCCAGGTCATTGATGAATAAGTTAAACAAGACCGGGCTGAGTACTGAGCCCTGGGGAACTCTACTAGCTACTGGTCTTCAACTAGACTCTGCACTGCCAATCAGAACCCCCTGAGCCCTGCCATTCAGCCAATTCCCAATCCACCTCACCATCCACTCATCCAAGCCACACTTCCTGAGCTTCCCTATGAGGATGTTATGTGAGACAGCATCAAAAGCCTTGCTGAAGTCAAGGTAGACAACATCCACTGCTCTCCCCTCATCTACCCAGCTGGTCATGCCATCGTAGAAGGCTATCAGATTGGTTAGGCATGATTTCCCCTTGGTGAATCCATGCTGGGTACTCCTGATCACCTTCTTTTCCTCCACTTGCTTGGAGATGACACCCAGAATGAGTTGTTCCATCACCTTTCCAGGGATGGAGGTGAGACTAACCGGCCTGTAGTTCCCTAGGTCCTCCTTCTTGCCCTTTTTGAAGACTGGAGTGACATTGGCTATCCCCCAGTCTGCAGGCACCTCTCCTGTTCTCTAGGACCTTTCACAGATGATTGAGAGGGGCTCAGCAATGACATCTGCCAGCTCCCTCAGCACTCGTGGGTGCATTCCATACGGACCCATGGATTTGTGGGCATCCAGCTTACTTAAAAAAACCTTAACCTGGTCTACCTCAACTGAGGGAAGGTCTTCCTTTCTCCAGGCTTACTCTTTGTTTGCCTGGATCTTCCAGTTAGTTTCTTTTAAGAATCTAAACTTACACTTGTCTATAATCTGAAATATGTTGTACTTAATCAGAGAATTACTGCCAAAGCAGTTCTAAGCAGACTATCTGTACAGCAGAGTGTATAGGCTCAGAAAGGGACAGTGCTCGTAACAAGGGATGCCAAAGGAAAGAATACTTTCCATTCCTTAATAATTTTATCTAAAGCATTAATACGGGCACCAGACTTAAAAACAGAATCAGGTAAATGGGATTACTAAATTCCTTCTCTACCTTGTCTGAGTATCTCCCTTCAACTGCAATATTTCTTTCCATTAATAATCCAATGCTTCAAAACAAAGTTTCAAAGCAAATTTTTAGAATACATCATCAATCTTTACTTCTGTTTGTTAAGATGTCAAAATCAAATGGCGAAAGCAAGATGGTAGGCAGAATAAAATGATTTCCAAAGGTCAGAATCTTCCATCTTGCCAGTGTTAAAATCTCTTTGGAACTAAATACAAACACTTTCCAGATTTGCAAACTTCTGAAACAATGGCTGAAAATAAGTGTTTTATCCATAACATGGTTCATTTATTTTAGCATGCTTCATTAATTTTCCAAAGATTTTTCAAAAGAGGATGTCTAAGCCTACTTTTCTTTTAATTTCAGACTATTATTCCCTTCCCAGAAAAAGCTAAAATCCACAAAGTAGAAGCAGTCCTTTTATCTACTGACTTCTGTTCAGTATTTAGGCCAACCATTTAAGTATTCCTTCTTTCATTACCAACAAGTCATCTGTTTTCATCATCCTTCATGCTGATTCTCAAGCAGTTAAAACAGAGAGAGCCTTCAGAAGCTTTTCATTGCTACCCCTGAAATGTTAAGGGGTCTTTTAGATTTTATTTCCTTGGATGTTTGTGCTATAAATAACCTCTTCCTTTCTCAGCCTTCCCAGTATTTCAATAAAACTTAGGTTTAAAACCTTGACCTTTAGCAATTCCCTATTATTAAAAGTGAGATGATATGGGGACTAGAACTCTCATGGCTAGAGCTAAACAACTGTACTTATTTAGCGAGCAGCTTTTTATTTAAGGATCGGTATCCAGAAACTCCCACTGACTTCAATGGAGTCCCATTTTGGATGGATAGCAGCTTGTGGGAAGCCACAAACAAGCAGATCCGAATGAAACCAAGAGAAGGGAACAGGGAGGAAACAGCAGAAGGGAAAAGAGGGGTGGAGTGGGGAAAAGTTTGTATTTGCTGCAGCATCTTATTTTTCTGAATGTAGATTAAACTTAGAGATCCCAAGACTCTAATTTTCTGTAATGTCAAGAAAATTGCTTGAGAGCAATTGAAACCTGCTGAGAAAATGTGGTTTTGCACTATCATCTTTACAGCATATCAGACTATGAGCGCTACTGTTTAGGCCAAGAGGTAAAACCTATGGGAGGGCATTCCCTCTGCGGGCTGGGCGGGTGTCCTGCCGGGAGGAGAGGGGCCACAGCAGCGTGCTGAGGGGCTGGCTCCCCATTCATGCCCAGCCCGGTGGGAGGTCAGGTTGTCCCCCGTCCCTGTGTGCAGCAAGGGCTCTGGGCTCCTGCTCTCCCCGGCGGTCGCAGTGACAGGCAGCCTGCTCCATACTCTCCTTGTCTGCAGGAGCCCGGCGCTCTTAGGAAGCAGCTGAGCCACCATGTCTGCCCTCTGCATGAGGTGGGGACTCCAGCTGAGTTGCTGCAGCCAGGCAGAAAGCATCCATTCACCTAAAACCCAACAGTCTGATGGTGCTCAGTATAAAACAGAGGGCTGGAGTAGCGCACATGCTGCCCCACCCGAAGCAAGGGACAGAGCTACCAGAACATGAAACAGTGAAGCAGAAGCTCAAAGGAAGAGAGCAGAGAGTCCATCTTCCACACGTGTGCGTGCACACTCACACGTGCCCATTGGAAACCGCAGAAGCCATCGCTCAGGCAGATGGTGATGGAAGTGGGCTGCCAAACTTTTTGTGCTCTGCCGCCTGTCTGGCTGCTAATGCTGCGACTGCCACGCAGAGGACCAAAAGCACCATGCAGCAGACCTGCTGCAGCACCACCTCCAGCATTTCAGAAAGTGGGAGTGGGTACTGCAAGGAGGAAAGAGAGGAACCCCTCTTGCACCTCTTGCTCTTTCAACGTCTCAGAACAAGCCATTTAGTAACTCAGCTTTTTGCTTCTAATTTCATGTCTTCAATCTGAAATAATCTTACAAGCATAAACAGTTACAAGAGAAAACAGCAAATTGCGTTTCACAAGTCTCAATATTTAACTAGTCTATGCCATTCTCTAAAAGACAAGTCATTTATTAGCTGCCAAAACTCCTATGGATGGCAACGACAGTCAGCCACTTATTTAACTATGACCCATCAGGTCTCTTCTTGTGATACAGTTTACAGAACTGAAGGATTAAATTCCTGCTCCTAAGATCACAAAAAACCCACAGAGGTATGAAGGAGAGGTTTGTCCCTTTCCTTTAGAAGCAAATTCTTCCATTGTTCACCCGAAATGCAGAATTATGAGAGCTGTGGGGAAATAAGATACCTCCAAAATTTTTCACAGAACTAGATATGATTTTTAAATGAAAAACAATACTGTGCTAATACCTTTATATCATTCACTTGATATGACTACTCTTAATTTTCCATGTAAAAACGTAAGACCAAATTTGCAATGAAAATCACGCACCAAGCATTGTCCATGGTTTCGCCAAATACAATTAATTTCTTAATAAAACTTCCAAACAAAGGTACAGATGGCATAAGATACATGATCCAATACATCCTTCTAGTTTATCATAATTTAGATAGGATTATAAACAAAGGGTGAAACCACATTAGTAGGAAAGGAGATAATATATTTAGGGTAATAAAGAAGAAAGCCTACTGCGAAAATGTTCCCAGCAAACAGAACGAGACAGCATTGAAACGCATTCGAGAATAGGAGAGACAAATTCTATTCCCTTTTGTTCCCCACCTCAGATTTGCAGCTAAATTATACAGAATTAAAAAGATACATGTTTCTCACTTCGCTATATTATCATATGCAGCAGCTACCTTAAACCCTTCATAAATGCTGAGGGTTTACTCTCCCTCTTCACCGAAAAAATAAAATACAAGCTAATACAATGTTTTAGATTCCAGCGGTTTGCCTGTGCTTGTTGCAAATTTCTCTAGTAACGCTCAAGGTTCACTACGCTCTGGGAGGGAATGCGAAATGCCATATAATGAAGAGGATAACTATCAGAGAAGATGCACCGAGAGAAACCATCGCTACCTGGCAAGGCAGAGCACGCATAACAAATGCCCCAATCAAATGCAATCAAATGCACACGCGTACCTAATCTGTTGGAGGGGTTCCTTTTGAAGAGGGCTCGCAGCAGGCTCTGGGCTTCTATGCTCAAGAACTGTGGCATTCCCAGCTTGGCTCTGAAAGAACACAACACTTGAAAAGAAAATAGATTTCTCAGAAATTTTCTCCATCCCACTGTGGTTTAAAAAGTGGAATTGTAGTAGTCAGGATGGGCAGACACGTGAATTTGGTGACCAAAGGCGACCTGAGCATAATGCAATACAGAGCGAGGACCTGGCCTTGTTCTGTTGAGGTTAAAGAAGTTTTTACCACTGGCTTCACCAGAGGTAGAGTAGATCTAAAGAATCTCATAACACCTTTTGCAACCTAAATAGGTCATTTTCCTACAGAAGTTTTTTCACTTTTTTAGCTTGCTGGAATAAATCTGGGAATGAAGAAGAATTTAAACAAACAAACAAAACTTCATGAAAATAATTACACTAAGCCACATGTTGATTAAAGAGAGTAAAACTTTTCCCTTGGCAATTCACTGCCACAGAGAAAAAATGTAATACTGAGCAAAGATAAGCTTAAAATACTTGTGTCTGCAAGTATTGAATTGAATATTAAATGAACAGCAAATTTGCAAAGGCAAAGATTTGAAACTTGGCAACAATAAAACATAAGCCATCCTGCAGAAATTTGACTGTTCCCACTTTTGTGTGGATAATGGCATTCTTTATTACAGAAAGTAAGATACATTTCTTTTGTAAGGCCCTCTCAGTAATTCACTTCCTACTATTTATTCTGAAGGCAATTTTAGAGCCACATGCAGGCATCGGCTGTGCATGCCTTACCAAAGTCATGCCTTACATGGCTTTGAAAAACGCATTATGCACATTAGTATTCTCTACACTTCATATACTCAGGACCTACAGGCTGCCTGTAGGGTACAGTTAACTCATAGTCAGAGGAACAACAGCAGTTTCGATACTCACTTGAGAATGAGTGCCATTGTCTCCTTTCTGTCTTTTCCCTGGAAGGGTAACGATCCCGTCAGCATCTCAAACTGTGGAATAAAAACAAAATGGTAAATCAAATGAGCGTTGAGATGGTCTGCAGAGCCTATAGACACCATAACCACCTTCTATTTCCAACACAACTGAAAACTTGAGGAAAAGAAATGGTCCAACAAGCTGTACTTCAGACAAAAAGGACACAGTGTGGATTATGCAGAACATGACGTTTCGTTCAAGAGTCTTGTTACAAACTGTTTACACTGATACTTGGGGTCAAGTTTTGGTATGTTTGGGAAGAAACATCATATATGTTGTTTCCTCCAGCACTCATTTTATGGCCAATGCTGGAGATAAGATAGTTGGCTTGAGAGACCCTTAGTCTGCATGGGTATGGGTGTTCTTAGGTGTTTGGCATGGATGTGGTGCAAGGAAAACGGGTTCAACAGGCCACTCCTCATCTTTTTAGCTTGAGTTGAACCACCTTTTTGATTGTACATTTGCACCACATAGTGACGCCAATGCTATACTTTGCAGGAAAAAACATGCACAAACTCCACATTCTCAAGGCATTTGAGTGTGCTTTTTTCTCTCCCACTTTGGTTCCCCCAGCTGTATGAAATGATGAATTTTGCAAGTCTCACATTTAATTGAACGCAAATCTCAAAGCAAAACTCAGCAATCATCAATTATTTGCCTAACTCACACATGAAACCATCAATCAGTTATGGTTCCTTTGAAACAGATCAGTGCTTTCAGTAAATTTGACAGGAATTTCACATTTGTAAAAAAAAAAAAAAAAACAAGCAAAAAGGCCAAGTATGGATTCAATACCAGGTCTTTCATGCAGCTCTTGCCACAGTGTTTCACAGGGGTGTAAGTGGCAGCTGGTTCCTCAGACTAAGGGATGATGAAGGTTATGCAACACAAAGACACCAAGAACATAATTCAGCCAGCGCACAAAGGAGGACAACGTCCAGTCAGAACTGTTACTTGCTTATGTCTGTGGCTCAGCTCTTTAGATGTCTTCTACTATAATAAATACCTACTAATTAATATTCTTTGCTATAGTTAAATACCTGTTAAGGCAGGACAGACTCTGCAACCCTTATGTAGCTTTTGTACCTTATCACAAAAGTAGCTTTACTGCTCTTAGGAAGCAAATTTGTGCAAAAAAGGATCCTTTCATTACCAAAACCTGTGTTAGACTCCCCCACAGCCTGACTCTTCCAGATTAAATATAGCCATACCATAAGAAAAATGTAAGAAAACATAAGAAAACTGTAACTGTGAAACTGTTATGCTAGTTTGGGGAGGGCAGCAGAGGAGGGGTTTAGAAGCCAGATAACTAATTGACTATAATTAAATGAAGGACTAATTTGCATTAGTAACCTCAAGGCAATAAAACACATAGTAGAAACAAGGAAAAAACACTTTTAAAAAGTGTGTATGGCTGACAAATATAAACAAGTTTTGGAAAACACAAACGTGTTAACTCCTGCTTGGTCTAGGAGAGTCAGGAGAAGAGCTGCCTGGTAGAGCTGGAGGAAAGCAGCTCATCTTCTAGAGAGAAACACGATGGAGGAGAATTTTTAAAACTGCCTAAATGGCACTGGAGCTCAGGCACCACTTTCAAAGTAATTCTGACCTATTAGAGCCTTAGACCTGATAAAAGTGTTTGGCTATATTGGGGATGAAGGGGGGAGAACATTGCTTCCCAGGGCAGCAGCAGAAGTGGCACATACTGTGCCAAACCCTCATGATTTCTAAAGAGTTTACGTTCACGGTAAGTACCTAATGTTCACTTACACTTGCTTATGTTACTTTGTTGTTTTAATAAATCTAATTTAACAGCACTAACAATGACTGCTACAGCTCATTTATTTTGGCAGAAATGGGCTTGACACTGCTGATGCAGATGATACAGATATAAGCAACTGCCTGGTCAGTGACTACGTGAGAAGACAACTGTAGCTCCCACCCACCACGGTGTCACAGAAAGATCTACAAATGCACCGTGGGTACAAGGGGCCAAGACATCTGAAATCAAGAAATTCAGGCCCAGTGTCCAAAAGGGGAGGGAGGAAGGAAGGAAAAAAGAAATTTAAGTTGCAGGAGGGAGCAGGGGAAATGGCTGTCCAGGAGGCTGCAGGGAATATTTACTGCTCTGCACTAATGGCTAGCACTTTGTTACCACATGCCTCCCATTACGCAGGTCTAATGCTGAGATTAATTCAGATTCAGAAGAAATGCACTTAACATCAATATTTAAAGTTAAAGGCAGCTACAATGAGTTAAATGTACCAGAGCTTTTTACTTCAATGAACTCAACTGAGCAGCAGCTGGCAGAAAACACTGGTTTCTCAACTGCAGTCCTGATTACATCTGTTAAAGGTTAAAAATGAAATAACAAGACTGAAAAAAAACCCCAGAATAGTTCATCTCATCAGTTAAAGCTACTGCTTTACTGTACAACAACTTATTCTCCTGCTTATTTTTTCAAACCAAGAATATTGCTAAACCTAAACAGGCAAACAGAAGTGAGCACTTGCTGCTAACATCCTTCCGCATACATACAGAGTTGTATGGGTCACAGCAGGTTGACAAGGAGCTGAGCCCAGGCGTGAAGAAACCCTCTAGTATTTTTGGCTATTAAAGCAGACCCTATTGGTTTTCCCAGGAGATTCAGTTTTCACTCTCACCACTTCCCCATTTGTATAAATCATGTTTGCTCCTTGCCTTCCAATGATTTGCTTCTTGGGTATTCTGGAGGGCCACCTTCTGTTATCCAGTACTTCAGAAGGCTTTGCCTCCCTTCAATCTTGACGTCCTTTCTGTACCAATATTCTGTAAGAAAGGCAAATATTCCCTGTTCCAGTTCAGCTGCCTCTTAAGATAATGAACAGAACTAAAGCTTGATGGGAAGGGGCCTCAGGAGTCACCTAATCCAGCCCCTGCTTAAGTCTTGACATACTCTGCAGTGCTTCCTCTCTCTAATTTTCAGGGCAATTGCCAATTTCAGTTGGCAAAATACCAGGACTGAAGACCCCAGAAGATACACATGTGGGAAGACCTGGGGAAAGAGGGACACATGTCCTGAGGGAATGGATTCAAGAAGCAATCCTGGTAGGTCATTGAGGAAGATAATGAACGAGAAAAAATCCACAGCCTAGGGTAACTGCCAGATGAATCTCCCTAGCAGATGGGAGGAGAGCAGGTTGTGCAAATTACTTCAGCCCAAGTCTGCTAAAGTATTGCGAACCTAGGATAAAATTCAGGGATACAAAGAAACTGCTCAGTTTGGGAAAGCAGAGAGAGACACTCTTGTCAGGACAGCCAGGTTCCTCTCTCAACACTTCCAGTCATTTTCCAGGTAGTTGGAAGCCGGTCAGCCGCTCAGTTTTACTATTTGTAAAATGCATTAAATATTTTTCATTATTAGCCAGGTGTGAAGCATCATGAGTTAGTGTTTGCAAAGGGTTTGAATACCTTCACATAGCAGCTAGCATAAACATTCAAAATACTGTTCGTGAAGACCATTCCTTGCAGTGGGAATAAAACAAGTGTTACAATGGCATTTTGGAAAAGAAGATCGTATTGCTTTGATGTCTCATATTGATTTTTTCCAGTGGCACTGTACAGTTACTACAAAATTACTACAGCACTGACTACTTTGTCTGGATACCAAAAAGATATTTTCTTTTCTTGTGAAGACTTCACTGCTTACACATTCACTACATTGCTGACAAATATAGACACATTTCTTTTTATTCGGGACTGCCTACTGAGTCATCACACTCCTTCTTTCTCTATTTATAGTCCCCTCTCTGCTCACATGACTCTCAAAGGTGTACAGTGTTGTTTTTTTTCCTGGACTGAAACAGATACAACTTCCATGAGGTCTGTGGCCTTGTAAATCAGCTGGTACGATGAACTACAAAACCACTGTGTTGAGAGGCCTTCCAAGAGTCTTGTGCATGTTATATCGCGCCGATGAGTTTATCTGGGCCCCAGAGATGGCAGTGTGGGCATCAAGGCTCTTACAGTGCAGCTGAAAAGGTGTTAGTCATATACACGACTTTTTAACAATTTAAGTCTATGGCTTGCTAATGCAGATCTCTTGACGCAAAGCTTTTGTAGAACACGTCCTATCCAAAATCTCCAATGCAATGAGTAAGATGTAGGAAGGCAGAAGACAAAATCTGCCCGGTCATGATAAACCAAATAAATTCACCAGCACAAACTTTTAATTGCGTCCCAGGAGTCGTTATCACATACTAAGGGAGAGGCAGGTACTGTCCTGCGGAAAGCTTGGCAAGGGTGAATTTCAAGATTTCTATAAGGTACACCTGTTGACACATACTAAGCTTCCATAAAACAATTCAAACAAACTGAGTGGCAAACGAACAGAGCAGGCAGAGGTTTTGGTTTTGTGGCCTGTGTCAGACTTAGCTGGTGGTAAATGAAGTTCTACTGTTGTTGAGAGTAAAACTCCGACTGAGTAATAATTAATAACAACAATTAGTTAGTAAGACAAGATCAGAACTTAGTCTTTTTCAGATAAGTCTGCTTTGATATTAATAATCACAGCATGCCACATTTACCATTGCCTTCAAGGATCATTCAGTTTGATTCCAGCTTGTGCCCTGGTCAGTGCAGGTTGGCAAGGAGCTGCTAGCACAACCCGACTCTTCATACCACGGCATTACTCCTTCTTCACAGAATAAAACAGACAAGCGAGTGTTCGGTTGCTCTTCTGGCTAGGTTACAGGCCCCTGTATCACTATCTGCCTCATAGGTTCCTTCTATCGATCGAAATGTTAGGAATGAAAATCACACTATCACATTCAGTTCCTTTCAGTCTGTGGCTCTGCCACCCACTGGTATATTGTCTTTGTCTATTTCACATCATACTGCAAATTACTCTAAGAGAGAAATGCTAATAAATCATTTGGATACCATTTCACTCTCTTCAGTTTTTCAGACTGGCAGAAAATCAGCTTCCCTAGCAGAGCATACAAGTGACAGACTGAGGAAAACAAGGAGAGATGAGCAGAGCAAAAGACAGAACCTGAAAATTTTCCTGCACTTTTAGTGCCTGGAAATACCCTTTTTCTTCCCCAATCAGTTAATTATTAGAAAGGAAAAAAGATTGAACTGATTAAAGCTATTTTTTTCTAAGATGTCTGGTAGCATTCAAAGGCTTAAAGCATTAGCTTACAGTTAAAAAGACTTTACTCTCTTTAACTCATGTCCTTTTATGTGGATTCTTATCTTTTCTAATTGTAATGCATTGAATCCCCAGGGGAGGGGAGGAAAAGAGAGGTGGAGGGGAGAAAAAAAAAAAGAAAGCCTAGCAAAAAACAGGTGGGAAGGAGCCAAGTTCATTAGCAGGTGGAAGAAAAACAATCTACGCACGAAATGCGCCATCATCTCTTTTTAACTGGAGACAGACAGTGAGAAGGCATAGCTATCCTCCAAAGCTAAACATGTAATAAAAACATTTCAAGGGTCAGGGTATATTTATTATATGAGACATAACCTATTGATTTTCCTGTATAAACGTATGTGGTTCAGAAGTGCTGAGCATCCACAAATGGATTTGTGGCTACAGAAGATAAAGATGTTCCACTCCTTTTAAATTCAGGTAATAAATTACATTATTTACTTAGATTAACTGCTGTCAACCAGCTAGATCAGTGATGTAGGCCCTCCCCACACCAAATTTTCACTCATATTCACATTGCTTCCTATCCTTACTTCCTTTGGTGACACCAGTTTTCTACTCAGGGTAAACAACACTTAAACACACTCTAGGGATTGTGGGCTGTAGTCTAATATATAGCTACCTAAAATAGTGTCCGTACCAGAGGAAATGGAGCTGTATTAGAAGAGCAGGTTGCTACATTCGTTATGCTTCTGCCCTGGTTCTGCAGGGGAGCCGTGATAACCACGGTGAGGTGCGACGTGAGCCACAGCTGCAGAGCTGCGCTGGGCTGCGCTGCTGGTTCACGGCCGTGCACCGAGCCCTTGGGCAGACCTGCAGCCTGCACGCTTCAGGAGACAGCAGCATCACCTTCATTACCTGAACATATCCCTGCGGGAGTAGTAAATGCTCAAGGGACAGCACTGCGCCTGATAAAACGACGCTAGGAATAACTGCTTCAAAAAACCTACAGCATTCATACAGCTTTTCAAAAATAGAGCATCACAGAACAACTTCTCCTTCATCATCCTCAGCAGCAATGGCACCACAGACTGAAGAGGCTGGATGGGCGCAGGAGGGAGCAGGTTAGCACCTGAACACCTAATTTTAGATGGCTGGTGTGTGGAGGGTTCAGTACCTCTCTGAAAAACTTCCCTGACGCTGCATCCCAGTGTCAAATACTGCAGCCCTCAGAAGGATGTTACTGCGCCTTTCTCATAAGCCAAGCAGCTCCACTGTAGCTACTAGATACCTCTCGCAGAGCTCTTCTTGGAAAAGCTGTTTTCCAGGGCCTCACTTCTTAAGCAGTGGGGAGCTTTCTTCTACTTTCCAGGCTACAAATATTTTACAATTATGTTACTCCTATCTGCTCTTGGGGAAACATCACTCTGTAGCTTAAATAGCTCATTTCTCTCTCTGGTGTTTTTCCCTGTGATGCATTCATAGATGTCTTTGGACCATTATTGGACTAATAAGCATCTTCAATTAATGAATTTCTCCTTCAATTAATTAATTTCACCTGCAACACTGTATCAAATACTTTATTATAATGCAGGCACATGAGATCCACTTCATTTACTTTGTTTAGAAAAAGCTGGCTATCTCATCAAGTAAAATACCAGGTTAATTTAGCACGACTGATTTTTGATAAATACATGTTGTGCTTTAGCTAACTTTCCATTGATTTCCACATATAAAAAATGAATTAGCACAGTTTCAAATATTGATTCCATTTAAACTACCTCCAGAATAGCTTGCAGGACTCTTAAAAGTTAAGCAACAGTCAGGAAAAATTGTTAGCTTTGTATGGTGTTGAGGAATGGGCCTTCTTCCCCTCAGTGCCAGATATTCCTCGGTCACAAATTATCACTGATGAGCAGATACAATTAGAATATCCCCTTTGATAGTTAATCCAATGCAAATACAAGTATGAAAAAGATGAATTCCTAACTATTCCTCTGTGCCAATTAATAGATTTGTGTCTGTTTATGGTGATTTCCTCCCTATGAAGGGAAGTAATTTTAAAACTGTTTCACATATGCCAGTTTAAAACCAGCTTCAGCATGCACTCAGGACAACGCAAACGTCCCAAACTAGCTGTAATCAAGACAGAGCAAAATGGTACAGAAGAAGAAAGGAGGGTGACATGGTGCCTGTCTGTGTTTTCTTTTCCCAACAGGAGAAAAAAGAGGTTCTTGAGTGACAGTCTCCCACCAGCTAATAAGACTGACTAGAAATCCACTGCCAGGTAGTCCCAAAACTACCTGATTGTCACTAATGGAACAAGAGCCAGCAATGTTGATGTGAAGCAGATAGATGAATGGTAAAAGAACCATTCAGGTCCTGTGAAACATTCAGAGTGCCCTCTAAAGTATGTTCTTTTTAATCTATATTTTGCAGAAAGAAAGAGTAAATTTCTGAGTTTCTCTAAGAGGATATCCCTAGCCTCTAAAAATTGCTGCCTGGGGAATTGTTTCCTAACAGGAACCACATTAGTAGCTGGGCAGATGTTTCTTCTGAAATGCTGGAGCTCTTCTGAGCTTGCCCTGCCCTGTTTCTGTGGAATGGAAATATTCATAGCTCACGGTAACCAACTGAGACAGCAAAGGACTGTGAGAATGAAGAGGGAGAATCTGGGCCAAATGCTACCTCATATACTGCCAGGAGCAGCCGGTTCCCTGTCACTGCTGCAATGAAAATGATCAAGCAACCATTACACAGCTACTTTCCTATCAACCCTTAATTGCTGAAAGTGGTACTTTTTATCCAAGGGGGTCTGATCACTTCTACAGGCAACCACCCTCCAACAAACAAACACAACTTTTCCATTACCATGAGTACGCCGAAAGACCACCAGTCAGCACTCTGTGTGTGTCCCCGGCGGTTGACCACCTCTGGGGCCATATACTCTATTGTTCCACAGAACGAATACGCTCTCTTGTCATGGTCGATGGCTTCTTTACTCAGACCGAAATCTAAATAAATTGAAACAAAAGGGACTTGTCAGATCTTATTTATATTTTTGGTCACTTAAACTTCTCAAACCAAACGCACCCACCAGCCGATGAAGCACCCTTCTGTCTGTGTGCAGAGAGGTCACAGGCACGTGTGTGCTGAAGCCCTGCCTGTGAGGAATGCCTGCTTGGCATTTGTTAATATGTCCTGAACGTAGGCGTATCATTTTCTCTGTCCAAAATGAGATTCCGGCCCAAAGCAGAAGAGAGAGTTTAAACAGAGGGAAATACATAGTTCAGGTTTGCTGAAGACAATGCTGGAAAGGTTTCTTACTCAGATAACCAAAGCATTATAAATTATAATCCCAGATGGACAACAGTGAAAAGGATGGCCAGACAGCACTTCCAGGGTGGCAAAGGGATGTCTTTCCAGGTGTCCTCTGCACATAATTCAGAGAATTTCAACTGGAGTAAGCAGTCATACTAGAAGCACCCTTCCATCCATGGTGGTAGGCAGTCAAGCCTGCACGCTTCACATCAGTCAGGAGTACAATTTTACCAAGAAAACACTATGTTCTCCATCTGCTGTGCAGCACGGGTGCTTGACTAATTACCAGAGAAGAGAACCCCAATGCTTAAACTCTTCTGGCTTTTGTGGTTTTGCAAGCAAACTCTTTCCACACAAAAATCAAGATGCATGGAATGCACTGCAGAAAAAAACCCCAGCTTGTAGACATTAAGTTTTCCATTCCTCACATACCTGTTATCTTAATGTGGCCCTCTTCATCAAGAAGAATGCTGTAAAGCAAAAAAGCAAACATTCATTCATTAGGCAGGCGGAGAGTGCAGTCAACAAACATGAATAAAACATGTTTAATATCGTTAAGGAGATATGTGAGACCCAAATACACGTGTAAACAAACTCCCAGTGGATTATATGCCTCCAGAAAGAAAAATGTTCCTCAAAGGCTGGTCTAACCTCATGTCTGAAGCACACATGGCCTGTGGCAGTTCCACGGGGAGCCTCCTCCTGGCTCCATAGCATGCTCAGGGTGGGCATGCTAACCGAGCTCAGAAAGAACAGGGTGTTCGCAGCCAACAACTGCAGAGTATCTGCTTCCAGCAGGAGAAGGAGCTACAGGTTTTCTGCTCTTCTCACAACAATAAAGGCAAGCCCACAAATAATCAGGGCTTGGACTCAACGGACCTAAAATTAACTCCAAAGGTAGATACGCTCATGCTGAAGTAATAAAAGCGATCGTAGAGCATAATGACTAGTCACAGTCTAACTGCATGGATCTCAGCCCCTGCTAATTTATTCTGTCCGGAAGCATAAATGAAAATTCAGCCTGGAAGCCAAGTTCAAGTGTTCTCACGTTTGCCACCTGCCAACATATTTTATTCTCACAAAGGCACTCCAACGTTGCCTTGAAAAAACTAACTGTAGTTCACAAAAAGCATTGCAAGAGTTTTTATGGAAACAAGAAGGAACACTGAAACAGAAAAATAATGATTTTTGGTAGCTTTTCTGCCTATAAGTACCGATGCAGTAATGAGGGCGGTGTTTCTTCAGTTCTAGCTTGATTTAGTATAGTTCTTTTTTCAAAATGGGTGAGCAAGGTCTACAACTCTTTTTGTATTCATCTCCTCTTAGAGAGTCACTTTAATCCAATTATTCAGGAAGAAAATAAGACGGAAGTAAAACAAACACATTGGGCTGTATTTTTGTGCAAGGTTGTCTCTGTACTGAAACATAACTGAAACGAGATGATTTTCTGTCATTCCTGTGTTTAGAACAGACTGTGACTGTGTAGTTCATCAAACAAAGGCCAGCTGCTGAGTCACTACAATGTGTTCAATAATTAAAGCTTTTTCTTCTCAATAAAAGCATCTTTACCTCTATTCTTCTCCCCAGATTTCTTGAAGAGGCACAGTTTTTAAGTACTAGCCTGTAACAGGCATGTTTAAATGTATTTTTGTGACTGCAATCCCTAAATGAGAGGCTTGTGCTTCAGAAGAGAACGGAATAAAACACCTGCCAGTGTGGAAGTGAGTGTGAATGTATGAACTCCACAGACCTGGCAAGGGCACAAATGGCAAGGGGGAATACAGCTCACAGAAATCACCCAAAATTTTTCCCCACACCCATCAAACCCCTGTGAATAACCATGAAATTCAAAGGTTATCTTTGAATCTTCCCCAGAAACATTGATTTTATATTTTATGGATTTCTTACTGAAAATCTGTGCTGCTTTTCTATGTATACAATACATGTTTTTCATACTTTTGCCCTCATTAGAGGGTCCATACCTTACCCTCATGCAAGGGATGGAGGCAATACCAACGCAGCTATCGGACTGACAATACTGTCTTAGGCTAAGCGAGCCAAAAGCATAGAACAGACTTCCTCACACTGAATGTGAGCAGCAAAACAAATGGATCCTGGTTTCCTATGGATGTGTATTCTATAACCCCTAAAACTTTGTCTGCAATTCCCTCCTCTGCCTTGTGCTCTCCAATCACCCCTACACGGACCCTTGGCTGCCAGCAGCTTCCCCTGTGGCGCCTGGCAGCACCCTTTGGAGAGCTGGGTGCTTCCACATTCGCCACCTGCCAACCCATGTAACGCTACGGTCAGGAACTGAAAATCACATTTGATGTAAAAAGAAAATAACATGCTAACAGTGAGAAAAAAGGTAACTGTTGCACTGACTTAGCTTACAGTGACATTAAGCAGCAAAGAACAACGTCCCTGCTCCTAAATATCCGAATTACAACAGCAGACAAATAGTTGTCCTTTGACTGGAGAAGCAAACTCACTATCTGATCATACTTTCTGCCTTGTCTTTTTATCTTTATCGTTTTACAGTTCCTTTTTATCCCACACTGTCCGTAGCGGAAATTCGATCATGACCATCATAGTTACTTTAGCTATGGTTTGCAGGATCAGCTAATCTGAAATAAGCTAGTATTATTTTGCAGAAGGGAAAAAAGAACCAGAAGCTGTTAATGTGATTCAGGCTTGAGAAAAAAAATCTTTCCTCTAAACCAATGTTTTGAAATTATAAAAAACATAACAAGTAGACTACTTCAAAATGCTAAACTCAGCTGTAATCCCAGTGAGTGATAACCTCCCACTACGAGATTTTTCCACATTTGTTTGGTTTAAGGTTCGACAGTGTTCACAGGATACTATCATTGTCGTCCCGTCCTTTATTTCAAAACAATGAAAACATTTTAGCCTCAGGATCATCCTACAAACATTCAAACTGCTTTCATTTATCTCAGATTAAAAGTATGCCTTGAGAAAATAAAGGCTGAAAATCTCCACATTAGAGGCTGGGAAGCTAAACCAGCAGCAGGGGAGTGACACACTCCGAGTTACAGGAGCAGCTGATCGTAGAGCCAGGACTGCAAACTCCTTAGTAGTTTTTTTGCTGCAATTTTAGCACAGGGATAAAAAGCCTGTGTTCTTAGGTGTTGACATTATTTTATAGTGACTCTTAAACCAAGGCCATAGAAATTCTCTCTATTTTTAGTTTCAAGTTCTGTCTTTTAGGCTTCACTTTGAACCCAAATATACCCAAATCGTCATGAAGTTCTGCCAAATCTATTAAAGCTGAAACTCTGGGGATTTTTTTTTGATGATTTAATTTTCTTTCCAAGCCAGCTCAGTTGTGCAGAAAATTCAACCCACACTTTATGTTTTTCAGAAATTGTAGCCAAAATTTCAGGTTGGAAAGAAAACCTGAAACTTCATAAGGAGTGTTTAATTTGATTGCAGACGTTGTTATGAAAGTACCAGATAAGAGCAAAGTACTCAAATACCTCCCAAAGAGCTGAAGATTCTCACAAACTGTCCACCCTCTGTGACATTTCAGTGTTTGCATGACCCCATACTATCTCACCATGCTGAACAGTCTTACGCCAAACTCATCTCTGCTGTAGCTTCACTGACTGCCTCCTTCGATGGAAGATGATGGTGATTTTCCACCCAAAGTGAATCTGATTCTCAGATGTTCCCTCTCTACGTAGGGCAGCTACGTTCATGAATGAATTGCCACAGTTTACAACACACTGCATTAGGCAGCGGTGGTTTGGGGTTTTTTAATATAGTTCAATAATTCAGGAGTTGTTATATGAGCATCTGTATGAGCTGCCCCTTGCACGGAGGGCATTACAACATAAACCACTCCTTGTTAATCAAAGCCCCTACAGCAGAATTGTATCAAGGTGCACCTGGGTACCTGAGATAGAAAAGGCAAAAATAAATACAACAATCTGTGCATTTTGGAAGGTAGAGTTACTTGCAAGTCAAAACCCTTAAACCACAGCATAACATATGCATCATATACTACTTGATAGTAAGTTCCCATTTTTCTAGTTCAGGATAGCCATATTTAATAGCTCGATCCTGCAGTTCTTAAACAGAAACATGCCTTGCCATGTAAGTAACTCCACTGATTTCAGTGTGAATGAACAGTACCTTGTTCCACAAGGGATGCCACTGAAACCACCAACACAACTCAAGGAAAAGAATTTGGCTGCAACAATTTAAGGGAAGAAGCACCTGCTTGTTCTGAACAAGACTTTAACCAGAAAACTCAATTGCTTGCCTTTTTTAAGTAAGTACAACTAACTTTATAACAACTCCCACAGTATATATCCTGCTTGCACTTAAAATTAATTCATAGCTTTGAATAGTTAATACAGATTTTTGCTCAGGGAATCTTAAAAAAAATGCTGAACCTTAAATTTTAACGTACTGAGAGTTCTTTCAAGTGGACTGAACAGTGCTATTTTCTAACTAGTCTTCTTTGACATAAACAATTCCAATGAACTTCCTTTTAGGATTCTTACAGAGCTGACTGAAGCAATTTCAAACCTATTAGCAGTTACTTTTGCAAGCTTCTGGAGGGCAGCAAAAGCACTGAACAATGAAAGAAGGTCAAATGCAGTGCCGATCTTTTAACAAAGGGGGAGAGAGAGAGAGTTGGGAAGTTACAAACTAATCCATTTATCTCCAGTTCTGCAAACCTGGCAGAGTAAACCTTCTGCTCCTATCAGACTGGTAATGCTTCTGCTGAAGACGTAGCTGTAATTCCACACATTGCATTTCAAAGGAGACATGGATCAACAGAAACCAAAGGGAGGGATGAGAATGACAGCACCCAGAAAGACTGACTGGTGAAGAAGAGTATGGTATCTGGGGTGTTTAGGGTACAGAAGAGAGGTCCAAGGACGTGGATGTGCTTGCAATCCCCTGGGGCTGATGCTGAGAGCAGAATGAGCTGGCTGGGGAATCTAAGAGGACAGGCCAAGGAGCAATGGACTGCAACTGCCCCAAAGAAATTTCAAATTAGCTATCAGGAGCAACTTTCTAGAGGTACAACTGGTAGAGTACTTCCAAGAGGCCTCCTATGGAGACCATGGCATCTCCACCAGCTATTTTAAGAACAGGTTAGCAACACATCTGTAATGACCTTGATATATTTGAGCCTTCTCAGAAGGAAGGGGAGAATGAGAACATCCTGGGATGGTCCTAAATTTTACTGTCTCATTTAGAGAGCTATCCTTTCCCAGATATAACTTAAAAATATAGAACTTTTTTCCCTTCAGAAGGAATTTTTTTTTCTGCTGTACCTGTTTTTTTACTCTAAACCTAAAGTTCCAGTGAAATCACAGGCTGTCATGCTCTGCTGTCCTAGGCATGGCTACACGTAGGCTTTGCACCTACAAAGTTATTTTTAAAGGACATGGTTTTCAATCAGACAGACACCTTGATTTATCCCCAGGTATGAACTTCAGTTATATCAGTGTGGGCCATTCCCTTTCCTGTACAACAATAATTATATTCATGTAAAGTAATTTTATACTGCGACAGTTGTATCCAGATTCAACTGTACCACTGGTATCTATCTGACTATACATCAAAGATGATAAACCATACATTCAAAAGTTAGGAAACACCAGAATGAGGGCTGCCACCTCAACTTTAGACAGTGATCTCACTGTATAAAGGTCTTTAATTACATGGCGATACTTTTTGTTTTCTTTCATAGAGCTCTTGCCTCAGTTGGCAGAACAGAAAATATACTCAGGGATTTTAGCAGAGTGGTACAGTGAAGGGGATGGGTGGCTGGTCTCAGCTCAGACAAAAATACACAGACAACTGGGTTCCATCTTTGCCTTTTGGACATATTTCTATGTGACAATGGCAAATTAGTGACACCTTCCTTTCTCAGGTGAGCTTTGATTTCTCAGTTCACTGATCCCCTATTTGAGACATTGCGGTTTGGTCTGCGGAAATTTCAAGTGCTCTCACTTGCGACTGAAGTCAGTGAGAGATGTGCTTTGAAATGCAAAGTGACACATAGTGCTGAGAACTCTGAAAAATCAGGCTCTCAGTATCTCAAGTACAGTGAATAGTTTTGACATGCACTTAATTTTCCTTTCGGTTTCTAACTTCTCCTAAAGCAAAAAATGATGGCATGTGCCTATAGATGTAACAGCACCATGAACTTATATTTGAATATACAAGCTCATATTTGGATACCTTCTAATAGCAGCTTCGTGTATTATATGTTAGCTTGAAAAACAGCTTCATCTAACACCAGAAAGAAAAGTAGCGTCATACTAACACTCACTAGAAACAAAGTTTAAAACTGAAAACCTGTAATTGGAATTATTCTATTATGTACATGTTTGTTGACGCTGAATGAATAAAACAACAATTTGGGATGAAATTGAGACCGAAGAGCTGCTGGCAGACAATGCAACCGCACGTGGCAGCGGCAGCTGTGGCGTGACTGCTGCCTACCTGCATTCCATATTGTGTAACAAACTGGAACTTTTATCCCTCCAGTGGTTTAATTTGGAGGACGGCTTCCTGCATTTGCCAAAATCTCTGCTTTTCAGTTTTGGTTGCATAAATGGGTGAGATTGGAAATTTTGGTTACCTGCGAAAGGGTCTCTAGCCTAAAGGGCTGAGAGCTCTGGTTACATACATCTGTATGAATTCATATACTACTACTACTACTACTACTACTACTACTACTGTTGTAACCAAAACATAAAACTGAATTTAAAGTTTAAATCACATAGTACTGTGTTGTAGATAAATAGTCTCCTCCCCTTCAACTTCTCACCTACAAAATTCACCTTCCATTACTCTTGGTCTCTTATTTTTTGTCCATGAGTGTGAAAGCAATAGCGCTCCATTTTAAAGAAAGAGCTGCATATTTTTGAACTTCATGTCACAGAAGGAAAAGGCTGCTCTGCTGTTACACTTTGGGACTGTAAACAGCAGCCACACAGACTGCTCTCAGCAGTCCATCTTTTTTAAATGATGGTGACGATTACACTAAAAAGGCTGGTAGCTTTGACCTGTTGCAGCCTGTTTTATTGGTGCCAGCACAGAAGATGCAGGCAAAGCATGAGGCAAGTGGCATGGAATAAAAACAATATCACATCACTCCCAGTGATAGCACTGAGGGTGTAATTTAGTCTATTGATGTACTGCAAAGAAAAAAAAGGAAAAACCTCCATGGCACCACATTAGGAAAACAGCTGCAAATATAGGCAGGAGTAATTCTTGGGAACATATTTTTGATCATTAATAAAAGTGGTTTTAAAATCCTGATAATTGTGTCTCTCGTGAGCTAATACGCACACTCATTTTCAGAGATGCTCATGTACTTTAAACAATGGCTACAATAAAACTGGACGGTGCCATGACATATTTCACAGGAGCTGGAAGTGGAGTTGCTCTGAGCAGCTTATACCAGACCAAGGGGAAGGCCAGCTTCAGTGCTGCTGAAGTCAAAGGCAGAGAGATCTGAATCCCGCGCTCAGATCATTCACTAAACTGAAGGTCAGGCACAGGGAGGCCACAACATACTGGAACAGAGTCAAAGTATTTGGTCTCATGCTGAAATGATATAATAGGAAGACCCTGCTCCTGATGGGGAGGGTCTCCTATATGGAGTCTTGCATACAAGGAAGAAGGCAGAGGCTCTGGCACCTTTTGACTTGCTAGCATGACAAGGAGCAGAAACAACGTGAAAGCTCACATATTTATGTTTCGGTTTTCTCTTTCTCATTAACTTACTTTTCTGGTTTTAGATCCCTGTAAATAATTCCAAGACCGTGGAGGTGGTCTAATGCCAAGGCCAGCTCAGCTAAGTAGAACTTGACATCCTCTTCTGTAAACATCACCTAGTGAGAAGGAAGAGAAGAATACATCTATTTACTGGACAGTGGTGGGCTGGCTTGCGTTAAACAGACATGGGAAAGGAATTGCCTAACTCAGGAAGGCTGGAAGGACCATCATATCAGGTTCAATTTTCCATAATTTGTCTGAGCTCGCATTAACAATTCTTACCAGATTCTCCTCATAAAACAAAACTTGATCTCCCAACTACTTCTGTTCCTTAAAACATGCTGCTTTCATTTGTCTGTTTGATCTGTTTAGATGACATCATGTTGCAATCATATGAATAAGGTTCTAACTTCTTAGCCTTTGGAAATGAACGGCAAAATTTAATGTCTTCAGTGCAGCCCCTACTGCTTTCATATCTCTTAATTTGGGAAAATCTTGGCATTTGGTTACCAAATTCCCACAAAATAAAATGGGGTAACCTCTTTGGGGAAGTGAAATGCTTCTTATTTTAGAAACCAAACCACATTTAGTTCCCAAACATGGGCAGAATACACAGCATGAAGAGACTCAGAGATGGATTTAAAGCCCCGTGCATTGAGGGTTCAAGGAACCCTCCGGGGCCTGGTGAGGCCTAAACTGTGGGCAGTTGTTTCCTTTCTACAGGCGATACGGCTACTACTCACACTGAAAACTCTGTCTGAGGTAGGAAGAAACTCCTGCAAGTGAAAAAACATTAAGCTCAGAAAAATTGAGCTAAGATGGCAAGAAACCCCCTTTGGTTCAACTTTCATTATATCTCAGATGATATTAACTTCTCTTCAATTAAATTTCAATATGTAGAGCAGTAATAATGCAGAAAGAGAGGCTGAGATATTGCATACACAATATTGAATACTATGTGGGACAGAAGTAGAATGAGTCAGCTCAATAAAAATTTACATGTCATATGTAAATATCTACAGTAGAAGTTGCCGAGCTTATTTTTAAAATTAAATCTCTTCTCTTGGAAAGGGGCAGCCACAATCCTGGAGTGCTCTGAGAAGCTGCAGAAGGTTGAGAGCAAAAATAGAGGATTCAGAGAACAAATGTCACATAATTTAATTAAGAATATCACTGCAAAGGCTAGAAAGAAAAAGGATACACAAGCAAAAACTCTGACTAAAAATTTAATTGGTCTGAACACAAAAATGGCATTAATTATTAAAAAATATTTAAATTATTTATAAGGTTTAAAATAAATAATGTAGGCAAGAGATGAAATCAATAGAATCAGAGAAAATCTAATCTATGCAGATACACCCAGCTAAAGTCAGCTGTGTCAGAAAGACAGAGCAAGAGGGAGACAAGCTTTGCATGCACACATGCCGTAGCACACAGGATCTGACTGAAAGTCCACTGAAATCAGGACTGTTGGACCAAGTCCGTAATTAACAAATTGCAAGCAGTACAGCTTTCCCCATAAGGTCTTCCCTTGAGATACCCTGCCTCTATTGAACAGCTGCAAAATATAAGTAGACAAGATGAACTGCAAACACTGGAAAAAAGAAGTATGTATAAAAGGACTGTCAAGAGGACTCGTTCTTGAGAGGATAAAGCAGAGAAATCAACAGATTGCATTGGAAAAGCTTTGGGGAAAATGTAAAGTTTTAAAAGGAGTACAAAATCTGAGCCGTTCTCTTTCACTTTCAAGTTTCCTAACTGTGCAGAACATATAACTGCCCTCTGTAGGCAAGAATCACTTTTTCTCTCCTCTCCCATGAAACTGGAGAGACCCTTGCTAAGACAGCATGCTGTGTCGCCAGCAAAGCCTGATTTCACAATGAACAGCAGAAGGATATATTCATTTTTTTTTAATCTTTCTCCTCATATTAAAAATAACTGCTGCCCTGTACTATGGACTTATATGAGTATCGTTACTTGGCAGTGTAATTAACCTGTTGCTAACGTCTTCCCGCATTAGCAAATAAGGCTTGAAAGCAAATACTTGGGCTCCCCGAGCTGTGGCACACACAGCAGCCTGCAGCACATCACTGAACCAGAAAGCAGAACTTTTTTAGTCCATCAGTAACTCCCCAAATCCAGAAGAGCGAACACGGCTTCCTCTCAAGGTGGCATTTGAAAGGTCCCTAGTTTATCTTTAAAGATTGTGGGTTAGGTGGTTGCTGGCACCCCTGTCTCCACAGCCTGGAAAAAGAGCAGGAGCTGGGGACATCATGTTGGTGACAGAGAACGCGGGGCACAGATGAGCCGGCAGGGGTGGCGGGGCTGCCTCGCCGGGGCCTCCCATCCTGCCTGCCTCAGGCCCAACGCAGGAGGATGCGCTGCTTCAAGCACTGCAGCCAGCTGGCTTGAAGGGGCATTTGGAGACGCAGGCAAGTGCTAAGCCACCTTTAGAAAGCCCTGCTGCTGCCCCTCTCCATGGGCATTAGTGAGCCTCAAGTTTGGACCATTCCCTGGCTGCCTTTTTCTTCAGCAGCAGCACCTCCCCAGGGCAGGAGCTGTGGAGGAGAGGGAAGGGGTGGGAGCCCAGGGAGGTGGTGGAAGCAGCCATCCCTGGGCGGG